>NW_009276926.1:836959-852407 GCF_000150675.1 Verticillium dahliae VdLs.17
TGAGGCGGCGAGGAGGGCCAGAACGGCCTGGGCTTTTTTCGTCATGGCGGGCGACATGGCGAGAGGCGGTATCAGTCTCTCGTTCGGGAGCAGGCGAGAGGTCAATTGGTCACAAGCTTCGTCTAGCAGTGCTTGAACCGTCTAGGACAGAGTGAATAGCAGAACAGAGAGCAAAGGAAGAGGGGAGGAGGGGAGGGGGGGGACAGGTCACCACAGCCATCACGAGCTCCGGCGCGCTCTTCTTGTAGGAACACGAACAGCTAGGTCATGACACGTTTCTCCAGTTCTCCAAAAAGAAAATTAAAATAAAAACGCCAGACCCCGACCGAGGGGTCGACCCAAAGCTCGCGTGTCGGCAGCAGCCGCGTAACCATCCGAGCCGCGGATCTGTGGTTGCGCGCCGCTTCGAGCCAGGTCCGGGGGTCCGTCGCGGGGTCGTCGTGAAGTGGCTTTCGGAGGCTCAACTACCGAATTTGCCCAGTTTGGCAGCCCTTGGCAGATTTCCGAGACGTCCGCGTGACTGCGCCGGGGACCCGATCGCCCCTTCATGCGCTGCCCTGTCATCGACAAATGAATGTCCATTGTGGCCTGTTGTCGGTTCGCCTCTTTCGGCACGTACACGATGGTGGGATTCCAGAAATATGACGACTGATCGTGTGCAGCACTCGAATTGTGCATTTCCATTTGCTTGCGCCCCAAGTCTATGTTGGTTCATTAGCCCCTCCCCACGGTGTATATGTATATGTAGCCAATTGATCCATGTTGTCCAAACTCCCAAGTGCTGCTGAGAGGTCCACGGGGTATTCACACGCTCGCCACGCCATGCTGTGCATCAAGCCTCGTCAGCTTTTTTCTTCCAAATTTCCAAAAGGCAAAACTCCTTCCCAATCCCTACTAATGCGACATCTTCCACAAGCCGGCTCATGGGCTTCGCCAGCCCAAGAATACCCTAAGCAATAGACTCTCCGGTACGCCGAGGCAGCACACGTCTCTCTTTTCAGATGCGCCCCTTCTCGAGGACTTCGCGTTCCACCTCGACCTGCCCCGTTTCCGCCGTGTAACGCCTCTCCAAGATCCACCGCGACTCGCCTCGATCCTCCTCCTTGATGTAGGAGATGCTGTCGGCCGAGCCCTTGTGCTTGTGGCCCAGTCCTGGTCTGCGCGATGACGACGCATTCGACGGCGGCGAAGAGAGATTCGGGTGCGACAAGTCGGGGCTCTGGAACTCAGGACTCGCCGTGTTGCTGAACGTAGAGGACTCGCCATCCTGTTCGATGGACGGTAACACCGGCTCGTGGAACGACAGGTACGATGGCGCATTATTGTTTGACGCCGAGAAGCTGAGCGGGCTCGTTGGGATCATGGACGGAAGCGGCGGGAGCGGCGAGCTCATCATGGGGATCGACATGGTCAGCGTGGGCGAGCCACACGCACTGCCGGCTTCGGACGAGTCCACGTCGCGACTGCGCATGGAGAAGGATGAGTTCTTGCGCCCGTGTCCGTAGTGCTGAGAAAACTGTTTGGCGGCATCGATCCCCACGGCGAGCTCGCACCGTCTGCGCGCTCCGACATTGGTGATCCCTCGCGACTCGAGTTGAGACTGATCTGCGACCCACCCCACGCCCTGGATCGCAGTCGCAACAGCGCCGACAGGTTCATGTTGTCGTCGCCATCGGCCATCATGGCCAGTTGAGCCAGCCCAGGGCTCGCAAGACTGGATGGGCCGGAGCCCAGGGGCGGCACGGCAAGGCTCATGATCGAATTGCGGTTAGAGTACTCTGAACGTTCCGTAATCGGTGTCAGATTGGGCTCGCGGGACACAACACGTCCCGACTTGGACCTGTTGACGCCCGAGGGTCCAAAGAAGCCCCCGTTGGAGTATTCAAACGTCTTTTCGTTAGAGTTATCCCTGCTGTGACGTTGGGGGCCTGGAGTAGAGTAAAAGCCGAACTCGGATCCGTACCAGCCGTCCCCGTCATTGGCGAGTGCATCTGCGTTGGCCTCGGCAATGATAGCGTCGTCGTCAAAATCATACCCGTCCATGTCCTGCGTATAATCGTCTTCATAATCGTCAAACGAAACAGTGTCCAGGTGAGAGTCGTCCGTGAAATCTTGGGAGAGCTCTGGACCGGCCGACATGATCTCGCTTGGCGGAGGAGATGAGTCCCTCCGAAACTTGCCGTTCGCCGCCGCTTCGTTTGCCGCAGCGGCCAGAGCTGCTTGGTAGACGGCCATCTTGTCTTGCTCGGGGCAAGGGATCGTCAGTGCCGAGGCTCCGTCGGACGAGAGCCCCTCGGACGAGAGCCCCTCGCCCTCGTGGCTGGCACCAGACAAGTGCCGGACGCCGACGCTCAGAGATGTATGCGCAGTGGACGGGTCCGCTTCGGAAAGTGCCGAGAGTCGGGAAGTGCTGTCCGAGACGCGTTTGCTCTGCTCCTCCGCCGCCGCTGCTTCGACCGCCGCTTGTGAGGCTTGCCGGGATGCCTGAGCGGCGGCAAACGCGCCTGGGATCGGACGTCCGTACTTATCCGTGTCGATCATATCAAAGATGGATTCATCAAACGTCGAGCCATCGCCTTCGCCCGCAAACTCCATCTCATCCAGCAGCCCACCATCGAAGTAGAGATCATCCTTTCTTGCTGGCGGGCCTACCGGTGTGGGATCATCGGCTGTCGTAGTGTGCTCCGAAACGCTGGTCTGCTCCACTGCCAAGGAGTCGGTGTGGTCGGCCAGATTCAGACCTCGGATTCCCAGGCCGGCCACATCGTGGTCGCAATCCGATGGCAGAGGCGATTCGGCGGGAAGTCCTGGGGATACGGTGGCTGGCAGCCCGGGCGTGCTTGACATGGCGAAACCAATGACCTTGCCATCTGCATCCCGTGGGGTGATGAGTAACCCCGCGCTTCGAGGGGTGGCAAGCTCGGAAGTCGGATTTGAGCGTTGGAAGACAAAGCCGGCGAAGTTCTCTTGGTCGTCGTCAGGGTCCTTCGTGGCCTCGGCCTCGGCCTCGGCCTCGGCGGCAGGCAGGGTCTCTGCTGGGAGTTTGCTACTTAGGAGGTTCTCGTAGGGAAAGGGCTCTTCATCCTCATCGTAGTCATCGTCGGTCATGGGAACGGGCTCCTCATCCACGTCGTATTCGTCCGACTTGATGGGAATACGCTCTTCCAAGCCATCATCGTAATCGTCGTGAGACATGGGGATAGGCTCTTCGAACCCGTCATCATAGCCATAGTCATCGTCAGCCATTGGGATTGGCTCCTCAAGACCATCGTCTTCCATCATGGCATCATAGTCGAAGCCATCCTCGTCGAAGTCATCAAACCTCGAGTCGCGGATCGTATCAGACTCGGGCTCGTTCGTCTTCTTTTCCAATTCGCGCTGTCGATGCCTCTCCTCCAGCAGCTTTTCCTGCTTGGCTGCACCAACCATATCAAAGCTGAACCTAGAGGATGTGCTCTTCATATGGCGAGGCACAGAAGATAGAACATCTTTGCCGGAAAGGGTGCCAATGGATGCATTTCGGGATCGATTGGTTCTCGTGGACGGAGCCGAAGCTCTCAGTGCGGTCACAGCCTCGTTCGGCGCTACCCTGGAAGCTGATGAGGTGGAGCGAACAGAGGGAGGAATGTTCTCCTCTGGCACGCTTGGTGGCTCAGGCAGGGGCTTCTTGTCCAGGTTTGAGCTGCTCCTCGTCTTATTCGAGGCGATGCTGCCGGCGTCGGGAAGCAGTTGAGAAGCGGTTCCGAACGACCCGGACTGACCAGAGTCGGAAGCATTGCTTTTATGCCTGCCCTGGGTCGAGAGGTCACGCGAGCCATCTCTGGAAGACGTTTTGAAAAGACCTGCCTGGTCATCTCCATCGATCTGGTCGGGCAAGGGCGATGGCACGGGTCTGCGCGTCGAGCGGGGTGCGCTGAAGTCGTGAACACGCGTACCTCTGATGCGGGGGTCATAGGAAGGCTGACGGAAGCTCTCGTTCAGAGGAAGAGGCGTGACTTCAGGCGCGTTGTGATTCGTCTTGCTCCGACGCATCAATAGGGTCGACATGGGGTTTTTGAGGAACGGCAAGGCTCTCCTGCCCTTGGATACCTCGATATCGTTGTTGGGAGCAGCAAGCACGGGGCTCGGCTCGGTGGCGAGCCTTGCGGCGGGCGGGCGTCGACCGGAGATGGCTTGATGCTGGGGTTGTGTCTGTGACGTTGGAAGTGCTGGGCGAGACTCTTGTGCGGTTGTGCGGGGGGCAGGTCCAGCACTTGGTGATGTCGGCGCAAGCGTGTGCGTGTACACGTTGAGGGTGTCTGGCTTTTTCGTGGTCTGCGGTTGGGGTGATTGTTGCTGCTGTTGCTGCTGTTGGTGTTGCTGGTGGTGTTGCTGTAAGAGCAGCAGCTGCTGCTGTTGTTCGCGGCGATATTTTTGCAAGGCTACGCCGCCCATAAAGCCAGACTCGTCTTTAAGGGCGACTTGACCGATTGGCGGGACAGGGACGCCTTTGGATCTGGGGCTGGAATGTAGTCGAGCTGGGATTCGGCTTCGGACGAGGTGACGCGGGTGATGGGGGGCAATGTGGGGGGCAGAGCGGGCGACGAGACGGCGACAGACGGGGAGCGGGCGTCATTTGAGGGCACATCTTGCTGGAGGAAGGGAGGTTGCGTGTTGGAGGGGGAGTGCTCCCAGGGAGAAGGGGCCGCCGCCTGGTCAGGGTTGGGAGACGAGGGGTTCGAGGGGCCGCGTCGGTGGAAGCGAAGATGGGACAACATGGCTTGTCGAGGGAAGCCCAGAAGGCGTCGCTCAGTCGATCGATCGGACCGTCAGTCAGGCGCCAAGGGAATGTGTGACTCGCAGTCGCAGAGGCGGGCGAGAGGACTGTCGTCGGGAGAGGGTCGTCGGTCGCCGCTGGCGCTGTCGTGTGCTATGTACGCGGCCGCGATGGTGTCATGTCCTCGCAGTCGCAGGCGCACGCCTTTCTCGGGACGACGCGGTCGGCGGGTGATTGTGGCGCGGCAAGACGAGGCGCGGTGGAGGGGCTCCGCATGGATGGGCGAGCGGTGGGGCGTGAAGACGATGGAGAGGTCGCCGTCGTCGGGCGTTGAGTGTCAAGAGCCAGGAGCCAGGAGCCAGGAGTTAGGAGTTAGGAGCCAGGAGTCTTGTCAGGCGAGGGAGAAACGTGTGATAGTATGGCGGAGGGAGGTTGATGTTGCAATTTTGAAGGGCCATCCTCACCTCACCCAAGGTACTACTTACCTCACCTCCACCTCAGGGAGGCACTGGCACAGGTGCCGATTGCAGGTGCGTGCTCCATGCTCCACGGGGTCTTCCTGCCTCTGCTCCAATGCGACGCTGTAGCATGCGTCCAACGGAGGCAGGCGCATTCTGCAGTGCCTTGGTCTCTGCTCTCCCTCGTGCTTGGCTGGCCAAATGCGAAGCTTTGGGTCCACTTGCCGCGCTCGAGGAATTGAGACGGACCGGTACGTACCATCTACCTAGGAACGTAGGTACCTTAAGTACCTACCTAGGTACCTCCAGCTAGGTCACCTGCCAAGGTCTCTCGAGATTGACCTCTGAAGACGGATCGAAAGTTTATTGCATGTCTCTTGAGGCCATGTCCGACTCACTCGCTCATCTCGCCGTCCGCCTCGTCACAGTCAGGCCAGCGCTGCAGTCGGTGTCCACAACATGAGGGCAAAGTACCCGATAAGACAGCGGCCCGCACTGTCAGGGGGGCACAGACGCTCCCTGGAATTCGGTAGCTTGGCGGTAGGGGCGCGCGCGCGCGGGCGCCGAGGAACTCAAAGTGACCTCATCCAACTCTGAAGCAGCAGGCAAGACATCGGCCTTGCTTTGCTGAAGGAATGAAGAGACGGCTTTGCAACGCGCCTGCACTGTACCGTGCCCATTGCGGCTTGACGATGTCGTCGAGTCTCGCCCTGGGCGGAGTCCCCCATTCAGTACCGGAGGTCCGCACTGTATTGACCTCATTCTCTGGCCACGACGAGCGAGACATTGTCCGCAATCTCGCGTGCGTGGGCGCCGTGTCTGTCTGGTATCTGGGCACATCTGCTGCCACTCTGTTGCGTGCAACGTTCTCTCTAATCGATCCGTCCCGTTGGATCGATCAGGTCCCCCGCAAGCATGCTGGCACGTCGGAAACGAAGCCATCTTCTTGCCTCGTTTTTTTTCTTTCCTCACCTCCAGTTGACAGGGCAGGTTTTTCGACACCCTGGCTGCAAAACGGGGCCACTGGACAAGGTTCGCCCAAAGCAGACAGTGCGTGGTGGTGGTCCCTTGGCTTGGGGCAAATGCTCCTGTCCCCCTCGCCTTGTTGGTGTCGGTATCCCTTGAGCTCCAGCCAGCCTGGGATGAAAGAAATTGCATTTCTATTTCATCTCTGACAACGGCTTCTTTTTTTTCGTCTCATTCCACGCTAGGAACACCCGAAGGCCCATGCCCCCAAACCAACCCAGACGAATCCGCAACAAAGACAGGGCCTTTGACACGTCGCGCCCTGACACAGGGACGCCCCGACTGACATCTCTGGCAGCTGCCGGTCTTGTGCTGACTGACCGTCAGAGTAGTTCACAGCAATGAGCACCATGGTGCTATTCATAGCGTTTGGGAGCGCCGCTCAGTTGGAGACCTGTGCACCAGCTGCAAAGGTTCCTGCTGGCGTCGCGCTTTGCAAGCCAATCGTCCGAAGTTCAATCATCGTGGTCCGGCGATGCGCGTCGCTTGACTCGTTTCGTCGGTTCGCTATCAAAGGTAGGTACTATGTAGCTCAGTGCTCAGCGGTGCTAGCTCAGCGGACCACAAGGGCAGAATGAAGGCTGAGAAGAGATGAAGGCACCAGCGCAATCATCGCAAACCCCCCTGCCATTGACGACGCAAATGAAGATAGGTCAGGGCTAGTGCTCGAAGCCACACCAAGCCCGAGGCCCTCGATCCCCTCCTCGACTCATCCCCGCGAGGTCAGAAGTACACGGTACACAGTACTTGTGCGATGCTTTGACAAGGTTGCATCACATGGAACTAAGTTGCTACTGAAAGGCCGAGAGGTAAGGGTTAAATTTCTTAAAGGTGAAAAAGCATTTCTAAAAGTAACATACTTCTTCGTTACCTACCTAACGTAACATAGGTTCTTTGTACTGTAATATAGGTCAGACTACCTAGTAATGTGTAACGAGGCAAGAAAAGTACAAAGTTGCGCAAAACTGTCGAAATTCGTCTGTCGAAATCCGCGCATGCCATTTGCCCACTGCTGAGCCTCATCTCCACGCCCTCGCCCATCCCCCTCCCCGAACTCTCTTTTCCCCGCGGATAATGGCAAATCTTGTACCTAACAAGTTATCTGTGCTGTGCCTTATGATGGTGCCAAGGCGTTTAGGGGCGCCCAGCTGGCACTTGGCGGCTCCTTCTTTCCTCGTGCCCCCAGAGAGCCCCCAGAGGGCCCATTGCCTGCCCCAGTGAACAAACAGGCGCTACGATGCCCCGTGGCTTAGCGTTGTTGTGGGAAGGCACCTTGCTGTGAAGCAGGGGTCATATCGCCCGAATTGCTGGGGCGCGTGCTAGGGCGTGCTGGGGGTTGCTGGAGTCCTCTCGCATTCGTACCCAGTACCTCAACCTCGAACCCACATCACCCAACGAACCCTCCCTCCTGCTCAGCCCCTGTTGAACGTAACCCCTGACACAGATTCCTAGGTGGGAAGGGAATTGCTGAGAGGTCGGTCGATAGAATGGATGGACCTAGGCTACTCCTCTGCACGTGTACCTGCATAGAGGAGGGGCCTCCATTCAAACCTAAGTACTTTTAGGCTGCCTCGTCTGGTCTCTATGGCCTTTCCCCCCAGGCCATCTTTGACTTTGCTTTTCTCAGCCGCGAACCGCCCCCTCAAACCACCAACCCAGCTCTCTCGACACACCTGGGTACTTGGTAGCATTCTCTCCGAACGACCTCCTCCTCTCCGGCCTCGTCATCTTGGGCCCAAGACGCCATCATGGCCAGCCTCAACGACTCAACCGTGGCATCGGCCCTTGGTCTGCCCGTTCACCCCTTCCACCCCCTCGATGCCATTGTCAATGACTACGTCGAGAACACCATGTCGACCCTGACCATTCTCACCATCTTCGCATCGACCTGCGTTGCCATTCTCCTGCCCACGCTCCTGCTCATTCGTCGCCTGCGGCCGAACCTGTCCACGGGCGACGTCTCCACGGCCATGTGGTTCATCGTCTCAGGCTCGATCCACCTCGGCCTCGAAGGTGCGTGAAGCCCCCCCAATGAGGCCTCACTCGTGAGGGTTCACTCTTCTCACTGTCCACTTCCTTTGATTTAGGTTACTTCTCCATCAACTCAGCCCGCATGGGCCCCAGCCTCACCGTCCTCGGCCAGCTCTGGAAGGAGTACGCCCTCTCCGACTCGCGCTACCTGACGCAGGACTCGTTTGTCGTCTGCATGGAGACGGTCACGGCCTTCGTCTGGGGCCCCCTGTGCTTCCTCTGCGCCGCCGCCATCGTCCTCCGCCACCCGGCCCGCCACAGCCTGCAGGGCATCATCAGCCTCGGCCAGCTCTACGGCGTCGTCCTTTACTACGCCACCTTTGAGTACGACAATGTCGTGTGGGGCCGCGACTACTCCCGCCCCGAGAACTACTACTACTGGGGCTACTACGTCTTCCTCAACGCCTTTTGGTTCTTCATCCCCGTGACTCTGATCCTGCGCAGCGCCGTCGCCTCGACGAGGGCTATTGCTGCCGTCCAGAGGCTGGAGGCGAAGGCTGGGAAGAAGAATTGAGGCCTGGGGCTTGCTGGGCGTCACCCCACATGGCCTGAGTGAGGAGACGGTCTTGGCGAGGAGGGTCGAGGCGCCAGTGTGTCAGTATTTTATGAGAGTCGTTTGCCTTGGACATAGTATACCAGTGCCTTGTGTGGCATGTTTCCAGAGGGTCTCTTACATGAGTGGCTAGAGATAGACGGTCAATAGATGGATGAATCCGGTCCTGGCTGGCGCTCTCTTTTTCTGGCTGCATCTGAGGATTCACATACGGTGTGACGGAATACTGGGGTTCGGTCGTTGAGCATATTGAGGCCATGTTGAGTAAGCATGCTCGTTATGAGTCCGACTTGAAATCAACAACGAGTATGGGCCATGTAGCCACCGTAGTCCCGTGGCAGTTCTGCACAGTACAAATATGATCAAACGTTGATGCTGGCCCTGGCCAGAAAGCTCCTCCGGCAGCACGTTACGGCTCAGCCCTGCAGCAGCTCAGCCATCTCGTCGGGCTCCAGACGCCGGCTCGTCACGAGCCGGCCTTCAGGGTGCGTGAGCCTCGGGATAGGCTGGCCGAAAGTCTGGTTGAAGGTTCGAATCTCAACATGATGGTAGCAAACCGTCTCGCCGAACGAATCATTTCTAGGTATCAATATGAGTTGCGAGCAGCTATACAGAAATATTGCTTCAGGACGACTTCATGACGGGATTGGACATCGAGGCTGAATTGAACACTCCATTGTGATCCATGTATCTAAGCTTCCCTGATTCTGAGAGCATCGGAGAAAGGTGTGGCTCAGAAGGTTTATGCCTTCCAAACTTCGATCTTCAGGGTTCCTAGTACCATTTTCCAAGTCAATAAATAGAGAGTAATGTGCACTGCATGTCTTCTCTGCACTCTTGGGACCTTCCCGTGTCTCATCAGCAGCACCAGTATCGCGGGATTTCACTGCTGTGCAAAACGTCTTCTGGACCTTTGCTCCGTGGCGTCAATCTGTGCACTCTACACCGTTTCATTCACGTATAAGTCATGACGAATGGGTCGAATGTATGTCAATTGACCATGACCATCTTGTCCCAAATTAACTTAACATGAATAGGCCAAACGCAAAAAGAAGCAGCCGGCCAGGTACACCCCAGAAGAAGCCGACCCAGTGCAAGACGGCGACTTCTACCCCCTCTTCCAGAACCAGCTTCCCGTTCCCCTCCAATATCCCCGGCGCCAGCACCCCGGCAACGCCCCCGAGACGCCTGCCCTCGACCCCGTGGCACCCCCGTTCAGCCCCAGCAGCGCGACCCCCGCGACTTCGTCAGCTACACCAAGCTCAGCATCCGAGGTCGGAGTGACACCCGACACCCTCGCAACCCCGAGCACAGCATCCAGAGACAAAGACGGCGGTCTCACGACCGCGGATGCCGCCGCGGCAAGACCGGTCATCGTCTCTTCATCGATGTACATCGACCCGCCATGTTTCGTCCCCCATCTCGCTCGCGACAAGGCTCGATCACCGCGCCGCCTTGGCGTTGGTGCCAGTGAAGGAGCTTCTGGTGGAGATTTCCCTCCTCGCAGCATGACAGCATCCCCCGTTCCGTCTTTAGGTTTCTGCTCCTCGAAAATCTGCACAGTCGCAAACTGTGCTTCGCTTCACAGACCTGAGCAGCTTGCTTCACGCACTCGAGCGCCGAAAGTCGTACAGCATCAGTAGATTCAGACGACAAGGACGAAACCGAGGAAGAGAACCCCCCTCCTCGGCGCCTCTATTCAGGTGTCCATGCAGAGGAGAGAAATGACGGGCCCCTGCAAGAATGTGACTTAACTTGTGTGTGCAGACGCGAGGGCAGTCTCGGCCATATCGACAATGACGAGAAGTCCGAGGAAGCGGGGGAAGCAAAGGAACGGCATGGAATTCTTGTCGCGCCTGTTCAGCGCAGGGGATCGAGTGTGTCTTTGTCTTCCAAGCCCGTAACACTGGAGGGCCGCTATAGTGCTGTCAGGGATATGGAAGATCCGTTCAACGACTTGTTTGATGCCGCGGCTGGGCCAGGGTCTCGGCCTCGCTAACGCCGTTCGGCTGCGGAAGATGGGGGAGATATCAAGCCTGATGACCACATGTGGGGACTATATAAGATCGGACGAAATATAACAGTCATAGCCGTACGATATTGAGATGAACAGCTGGTACAACTGATAGAGAGCTGCAGTCTGGACTTTAGTAATCGCAAAAGCAAGCTATGATTATTCAACCTTGGTAGTACCAAACCGACAGAAAAGGCCGCTACAAGCAAGGCTGGGTCTAGAGAGACAGAAAGAAGGCTGAAAGTGGGTATCATCAGATGCAAACCGTCAAAATCAACTCATGCAGTGGACCCTCCTTCCTTCACCTTCTCCGCGTTCAACCTTTCCCACCGACTCAGCAAACTCGTCAGCAAAGCAAGCCCTGTGGCTCCAATAGCGATCGCAATGGCGATTTTGATGCCAGCCATGTACGCATCCAAGATGCCGGGCATCTCATCAGCGGAGAAGACCCGTCGAATATCTGTGGCGCCAGTTGCCACAACAGTTGCAGGATCGACGTTGGGTGCCGTGTTCGGCAGAGACCGCAGCATCGTGTTGACAAAGGCGCATTGTCCAGCGGAAACAAATGACGAACCCCCGAGGTTCATAAAGACTAGCCCGTTAGTCATTGTAGCCGCAAAAGACCTTGAGGACAACTTACAAAGAACCATGGCTGTCACGGTCGAGACGTCGGTAGGGTCGGCATAGCTTTGGGCAACGATAATGGGGACCTGGTAGGCGATACCCCAGCCAACGCCGCCAAACAGCTGGTACCCAATCCACTTGCCCGTGTCTGTGTCCGTCTCAAAGGTGTACAGAAGACCAGAGGCGATGACAGTGATAGCGGCGCCAACTACCTTGAGTGGGGTAGCGATGCCTGTGCGCGTTATGAAGAAGCCGGAAATGATCATGGAGATGGTGACTCCGATAATCAACGGCAGGTTCCTGACACCCGACATGGTTGGGGTCACACCATTGACGCTCTGGAAATAAATGGGCAGGTAGTAGATGATGAGGAAGTACGATCCGGAGAAGAAGAAGGTGTAGGCACAGCTGACACCGACTGGGCGAACCTTCAACAGGCGGGGTACGAGCATGGCGCGCTCGCCTTGGAAGTATTCCCACGCGGCGAATGCCACATACAGAAGAATAAACCCTACGAGCAGACCAATGACCGTGCTGCTATTCCAAGCCTCGGTCTGTCCGGCATACTGCAGACACAGGATGTAGCAGATGATGGCGGCCATGACAAGAGCTACACCAATGGGGTCCATCTGGAGCAGCTTTTCACGCCGAGTAGCTTCGACGGGCTTAGCAGCGGCGGGGGCGTGAAAGAAGAACACAATGATAAGAACCGAGACCGCGCCTATAGGGAGATTCATGTAGAAACACCAGCGCCAGGTCGCGTGATCGGAGAACAGGCCACCGAGAAGAGGCCCAAGCACGGAAGCCACACCGTAAGACACGCCGACGAAGCCGGTGTACAAGGCGCGCTTCGCTGGCGGCGCGGCAAACGCGATGATGGTGTAGGCGCCGGTACCGAGACCAGCGGCGCCGAGGCCGGCTATGGCGCGGCCAATGATGAGGGCGGTCGAGGTGGGAGCGGCACCACAAACGAGGCTGCCAAGCTCAAAGACGAAGACAGCAGCGAGGAATGTCCACTTGAGAGAGAAGTACTTGTAGGCTTTGCCCCACGAGGACTGGAAACCGCCGTTGGCCATGAAGAAGGCGGCACCGTACCAGGAGACATCTTCAATGCCGCCAAATTCGTCTGTGATCTTGGGGATGGCGGTAGCGACGATGGTCTAGAGGATCAGCTTTTTGGAATTGGCAGCGATAGATACGAAAATGCCTACCATATCGAGAGAGGCAAGAAAAATGGCGAGAATGAGGGCCACGACAATGAAGACGAGGTTGATGCCAGATGGATACTCGTCCGAGTCTGGGGTTGTATCAGCCATTGGCGGCTCAACGATGCCGTCGGGCTTTGTGTCGAGTTCTGTCGAGCGACGAGGTGCGAAGCTGGTATCCTTCTCCTGATGCATTTCGAGTGACCTCTTGTTCAGGAGATTGGAAGAAACGGAAGGTATCTGTGAATGCACCACGGTTGGCGCTGCTGATTTGTCAAAGCCGTCAGGATCGTCAACGAGGCGCTGAGTATGATCTGGAGCGTCCATATTGCGTGCGGGACGCTTGTGCGAGTTGTTGCTGTTGGAAAGTGTTGGAAGCTTCTTGTAGGAGGCACATTGTAATCAGAGGAATCTGGTTTCTTAAGTACAAGACGATATCTAATTCTACTTCAAAGGCAGGAGCATCAAAACAACACGCAATGACACTGCAAGGTGCCTGCCGTATGGTTGTTCTCAAGGGAGGTTTGGTTGAACGTAGACATTGTGAGGCGCTAACCCGGATATGGCCAGGCCAAGCCGTCTTGGCTGAGTTTTGGAAGGGTTGATTGGCTGCATCCGACTGTGTCTTCGATGAGCCATCATGACGGCTCCACAAAGCATGAGCCACCCGAGCCACCGCAGCACGGACGGTGATCGAGTCGTCCTCACTTGACGCTCAACTGTCGACTCATCGACTCACCCAACATCACCAGCTCCTCATCGCGAGATGCACATTCCCATGTTCGAGAACGAGGAGACACACGACCCCGGCGAGGAATGATGCATTCAAAGCGACAAAGGTGATGAATATACGTAGAATCAAAACGATATCCATGCAGTATTTGCGCTTCGATCTTTCATAGCCCTACCTACGACAATAGCACAAGCGACCGAGTCTAGTGGCCACTCTCGTTTGAGGCTCGGGTGGTGCCATTCACCTTGGAGCTGTTCCGTAGCTGTCTGTAGCTGTCATCAACCCCCGCGTTGGCACAATTTTGAGTGAAGGTTGGCCCACTTACCGTCGACGCATCAATCGTACGATATTCGCATCGGTCCATTTCCCTTCACGGACATGACAACCCAGTTGATTGGACAGCACCTGCTGGTACCATCTCTTAGTTGGCTGATCTCCAGGTCACTGACAGCATTGTCCCAGATGTTGAATATCTCCTCTTGTTGGAAAACATAGGCATAAGGTTGGACCTGCTTCATGTGTTGTAGAGCTTCGCGTCGCTGTCACGACGGGCCCGCACAGGCCATCAAGGAGAAGAAACAAGCTAGTCGTGTGCTGTTCACAGTACGAAAACCGAGACAGATCTGCCCTCCGGTCATCGGCGAGGCTGTCCCCGCTGGCATGGTTGGATTCAGTATGAGCAATGATATGCCCGAGGAAGGGGACAGACGTTGCGTTCGGTACAAAAGACGCGGCGGATCTAGTCGGCAGACTTTTCCAAGGTACAGGTGAGCCTCGCAGTCAAATGCCGAGGATAGGCGGTGGGCAGTCTTTCTCAACATGGGTCCGTAGACTGCTTGGCCACGCTGTGAGAAGAAGGAACACTTTGGTTCAATCATCCTTAGGACGCATCACAATGTCGGTCAGGTCAGCTTACAACGAGGCACAGACAAGCACTTGGCTGTGCTTGGCCTGTTCGACAGCCGTGTCGATGCTCGAAATATCTGTCCGAGGGGGCCGTCGTCTTGCGTAACGTGCGCGCGCGCGCCGCAAAGGCAAAGCATACGATCTTGGAATCGATGGGCTCGTGTGGAACATCCCCACCGTTGACCGTTTTTCTCGCTCGGTCTTCTTATCAGCGCGAGGAAAGGTACGTGTAGGTGTGCCTTGTTAGCTTGGCCTGCAAGGCCTGTTAGCTTGCCTACCTTAGTGGTGTGGTGGGACGCCGATGATGGCGGTCTTGTTTCGGCACAGATGTAGCGAGATCTGGGACGAGTGCCTCGACCAGTGTTACTGTAAGTGCCTCGACATGTGAGTCAATGAACCTTCTCTTGCCAGGCCTCATCCCAGGGCGAGTCAGCAGAGGGTTTTTTTATGAGGCAGGGAAAGAGGGGTTGCGCCTTGCTCTTTGCAAAAGTCTGATTGATGCTTTCCATTGACGGAGGAGGGCAAGTGCGCGGGGGTGGCAGCCAAACAGTGCAAGTACAGGTGGGGAAAAAGAGGCATCAGAAGCAAGAGCGCTGGAGCTGGTGGTCATGGCGTTTGCTCACAGAATCGAGTGCCGGAAATATCGTCCCCTGCACTGCCCCTCCACTACTGGTAGATACCATCTTGGTGGCACGCCAATTTCGCGTGCCAGCTGTTAAGGTTGACCTCTTGTGGCCGGCAATGAATCACGTACCGGGGGGGCGACGACAGGGCAAGACAAGACAAGAGCTATCCTGACGCTGTGACGTGGGTGAAGCCAGCCGCGTCTCAACAAATCACGACAGCTCCTCCTCCACCCGTAGCTGCTGCCGACGCCAACGCCGACGCAAGACGCAAAGACGCAAGACGCAAGCGCAAGACGCAAAAAAGCTCAATCGCTCACTCGCCCAGCTCAACTCGCACAGCTTCTTCTCTCCCACTTCGCGCCGCCCTCAATTGGCTATCGGTCGGTCCTTCCTGCGCGATTTCCCCCTTGGCACGTCACTTGGTTGTACCCCCATATCACCCACCCTAAAACGTCCCTTCCCACCACACCACCATGTTTAAAGCACGAACGAACCCCTCGTCCCTGCGACATCTGA
>NW_009276926.1:852590-893810 GCF_000150675.1 Verticillium dahliae VdLs.17
ACAGCAACAGCAACAATACCACCCCCCTTCTTACAAACCTTAACACGTATTTTTTCCTACACCGACGCGGCAGCCGCCCAAAATTGGCCGAGCAGGACATCACCAAGTATCTCACCCAGACTCATGACCGCCTCTTTGAGCACAACAAGGTCTGGGCCGCCGAGCAGGCCAAGAAGGACCCCGAGTTCTTCACCAAGCTCTCCGCCGGCCAGACGCCCGAATACCTCTGGATCGGCTGTGCCGACTCGCGCATCCCCGCCGAGCAGATCACGGGCCTGCAGCCCGGCGAGGCCTTCATCCACCGCAACATTGCCAACCTCGTCTGCAACATTGACCTCAACGTCATGAGCGTCATCAACTACGCCGTCCGCCACCTGCATGTCAAGCACATTATCGTCTGTGGCCACTACGGCTGCGGCGGCGTCAAGGCCGCCATGACCCCCAAGGACCTCGGCATCCTGAACCCCTGGCTGCGGAACATCCGCGACGTCTACCGCCTGCATGAGAATGAGCTCGACCAGATCAAGGACGAGTCCAAGCGCTACGACCGCCTCGTCGAGCTCAACGTTGTCGAGCAGTGCCGCAACGTCATCAAGAGCGCTGCCGTCCAGCAGTCCTACAAGGAGAACAAATACCCCATCGTCCACGGCTGGGTCTTTGGCTTCCAGGACGGCCTGCTGCACGACCTCAAGATTGACTTTGAGTCGGTGCTCAACGACATTCAGAAGATCTACAACCTCAACGAATAATCGGTGTCTCGTGAGCCAGATGGGGCGTGTTGTAGCGATTGATTGGTGACGAGACGGATCGGCAAATGGAGACATGTAGCTTGTGAGCTTGGCCGGCGTTGTATTGAGGCGGGCACGCCTGGCTTGAGGGCCGTGGTTTAGGTGAGGTCAGGCGAAGACGTGGTGATTTGGCGTTTGGTGTGGTGACTGATTAACAGGATGAAGAGTTTTTTTTATTTTGGGTGAGCAAGGGTTGGGTGATCCGGGTGTGGTCGAGTACATCTCGACCTGTGTTCAGTTGACATGGCGGGGAAAAGCCGCTGCGATAGGTTTTCAATTCATCACGTATTCTACATCACCCCGCTCGACTTGCATCGACGGCGATCAACAAAACAGATGAACGACGACGACTCATGACTTGGCACCCATTCAGGATTCAGGCCAATGAGTTCGACCTCAATTATATCCGTCCATGAACAATCCGATAGGGCCGTATCGTCAATTCGATCTGCAGTCGACGCACCCCTCAGGACCCGCACGCACCATCGGTCGTGGTTGATAACATCCATGTTCGACTGTGCTCACCTGATGTCGATTTCTCCAAATACTGTCCGAACATCGTCGCAGCACCGGCCGCGGGCCGCGCGAATGCTGATGTCATTTCTTTCCAGCCTCTAGATTGACCTCGCCGTACAACGGAGGGTGTTCCCCTCAATCCGCGTGCGACCTTCTCAAAAGGTCTTCCAAGGCCACCAACACCCAATGCTCACCAGTAGCGTTGGGGCCGCTAGATCCCTATCCAGCAGGTGGCATGCGATCAACGGCTATCGGGTGGGTTAGCAGCATGGGGCCCTCTCCGCCGCCGATCCTCCGACGCTGGGTCGACGACAGACATCCACGACGTACCTGCGAGTCCATGCAGGAACGCAGCGTCCGCACACCGAGAGAGGGGTGGTTCCCCCGTGGACTGCTGCGCTGTGTTCCACCAAGACGGCAGGTCGATAGCTCACGCAATGTGTATAAGTGCTCGTCACGGCCGGCTGGCTCGCCGCTTTTTACGCCACCATCAGAGCCTCCTCCATCTTCAGTTGTCGACTTCACCTAGCCAGCCTGGTTGAGGGTCGTTGCTCCCGTCATCAGCATGAAGACTACCGCCTTCACACGCCGCTCGGTACTCCCCGCCGTCTTGGCCCTGGCGCTGCGGACTTCTGCCGTGCCATGCACTCCCCCTGGCGACCCCTTCGCCGTCATTGATCCCCAGAATTGGGTCAACCCCGATGATATGGTCTGGGAGGACTTTACGCCGCCGCCGGGGACGAATTGGTCGGATCCGAGTCAGAAGGGCTCGATCCGCAACTTCAACATTGCCCTCGTTCCTGTCGACTACCGAGACCTGCCCTTCATCATCACGCAGCCAGAGCGGTCCACCATTTTCGGCAACCCACAACCCGCCGCCGCCAGCTATGCACGCAAGGATGTCCCTGCGTTTTACCGCGACCTCCTCAACAAGCCCACCGACTTGAACAACCGTCACACCCTTCATGAGTACTGGATGGAGGACTCGGGCGGTCGGTTTGGTGTGGATCTGACCGTCTTTGGAGCGTACGAGCTACCCGCTCTGAGCTACCAGTACGGCATCGATGACCGCTTTAACCTAGGAGAGTGTCCTGCTGGGCCTCCTTGCAACCTCAATATTCGCACTGACGCGCTGAACGCCTGGCGCAACGATGTCGGTAACGAGACGGTCGACAGCTACGACCTGGTCTTTATCCTATCGGCCGGCCAGGATGAGTCTTCGACGTGGCAGGAATTTGGCCCCATGCGCTGGGAGTCACCCGAAGATGTTCCTCCCGAGTTCGGACCTCCTGTTGATAACGCAACATCCAACGCCGCCCGCACACGCTACGTGCCCTGGACCTCCTGGGCGGCAGCAGCTACGCTCTGGCCCAACGCCGGTGGCGGCTCATCGACACAGGGCGAGTCCTCCGGCATGGGCGTCTATGCCCACGAGCTCTCCCACCTTCTGATTATTGCCGACAACTACAACAATCCCTATTCTGACCCGCCGCAACGCGCCTACACGGGGCCCTGGTCCATGATGTCGCGCGGCTCCTTCAACGGGCCCGGTGGTCCTCACACACGCTGGCAGGTGCCCGCCCTGCAAGGCGCGGCCCTCGGCTCGCTGCACACGGTTCGTGACAAGCTCCAGCTCGGCCTCACCGATGAGAACGAGGTGCGCATCCTGTCGCGTGCCGACCTCATCGCGTCCGGCGGCTTCCTCGTCGCCGATATTACCGCCCGCTCCGT
Organism: Verticillium dahliae VdLs.17; assembly: GCF_000150675.1. NCBI lineage: Eukaryota > Fungi > Ascomycota > Sordariomycetes > Glomerellales > Plectosphaerellaceae > Verticillium > Verticillium dahliae. The sequence goes on from NW_009276926.1 coordinate 855,626, forward strand.
CAACCCTGGCCCCGGCGAGCTCATCGGTCTGCGCATCTCCCTCGGTGCGGACGGCGGCGACCGCACGCCTGCCTGCAACGCGACAGCAACGCCGTTCTGCGACGGCGGGCCATACGACCACTACGAAGTCGAGGTCGTCGACCGCATGGGCGCCGACTCGTTCCAGTCGGACGCGGGCGTCATGTTCTCCAAGACCAAGACGCGCGACCGCCTGCCGTTCCAGTGGACCATTGACGCCAACCCGCAAGACATTCGGCTTGTCGACTTTGTTCGCCCCGACGGCACTCCGCAGTACGTCACGATCGGCGACTACCGCCAGCTTGCGGATGCGCTGTTCCACGCGGGCACGCGCTCCGGCAGCAAGGCCGAGCACGTCGACGCCGCCAACGGGCTCCACTTTTACGTCGTCGACAAGAAGCGCAGCGAGGCGGGCGTGCTGTCGTACACTGTGGCCGTCCGGGCGACTTGGGCTGCCGATGCGGGGCGCCGCAGCGTCAAGGTCGGCAGGGGGCTCGTGACGGACCTCCGGCACAACAAACCGACGGAGAAGGGCGTCACGTGCTCGTTTGAGGTGACGAACACGGGCGAGGGCGCTGATCTTTTCCGTCTCGAGGCGCAGGTCGAGGGTCAGGGGTGGAGGGTGGCTGTGCCGAACGAGCTGCTCGTCGTGGAGGAGGGCAAGGTGAGCATTGCCAAGGTGGCCGTCGGCGCCGTCGCTGACGCGGCGGGCGAGGGCGTTGTGACGCTGAAGGTGACTTCGGAGAGGGGCGATGCCGAGGCTGCGGGCGAGTGTCGGATGACGAGGGCGTGATGGGAGGATGATTGTTTCCACGAGAAGCTGGATGACGAGAAGAAATTTCACATGAGAAGGTACATTATTTCTTCTCTCTATTGGGTATCTTTTGTTTTTGCCATCCAAACCGGCCTTCTATCCACACCGTGACCAGTAAAAAATTCCCGTCTCGACTCGGGGGCGTGCGTTGTACCCGTGTCCCCCGAGATGCCGTATCCCCCAGACCCTTTCGCGTCAGCTAGGCATCCCCCATCTCGAGATCGGGATCGACTTCGGTCCCGAGATGCCTGTCCTCGAGGAAGCGCCTGCCCTGCATGCCCTCGGGCAGATAGTCCTGGCGGACCTTGCCGTCGCGGTAGTTGGGCGGGTACTTGTACTCGGCGCCGAAGCCCATCTCGCGCATGAGGCGGGTCGGGGCGTTGCGCAGGTGGATTGGCACGGGCAGGGCGGCGACGCCGGGCTCACGCAGGGCCGAGTAGGCGTTGTTGAGGGCGCGGTAGGCGCGGGTGCTCTTGGGGGCGAGGCTCAGGGCGACGGCGGCGTGGGCGAGGGGGATGCGGGCCTCGGGCATGCCGATCTGCTGGGCGGCCGTGTAGGCGGCCGTGGCGAGGGGCAGCAGCGAGTTGTCGGCGAGGCCGACGTCCTCCGAGGCGATGACGACCATGCGGCGGGCGACGAAGAGGGGGTCCTCGCCCGACTGGAGCATGCGCGCGAGGTAGTAGAGGGCGGCGTCCGGGTCGGAGCCGCGGACGGCCTTGTGGAAGGCCGAGATGGTGTCGTAGTGCTGGTCGCCGGCGCGGTCGTAGACGAGCGTCTTGGTCAGCGACGCCTTGAGGTCGTCCATGGTCGTGTCGGGCCGCGCCGCCAGCGAGAGGGCCAGCTCGAGCAGGTTGAGGGCCGTGCGTGCGTCGCCGTCGGCAAAGGCGGCCAGGTACGTCAGCAGGTGGTCGGCGTTGGCGCCGTCGGAGAGCAGCGGTGGGGGGCCGCCGGGGCACTCGGCGGCGACGGCACGGCGCAGGATGGCGGCGATGTTCTCGGCGCTCAGCTTCTGCAGCGTAAAGGTGCGGCAGCGCGAGAGCAGGGCGGCGCCGACGCGGAACGAGGGGTTCTCCGTCGTGGCGCCGACGAGCGTGATGGTGCCGGCCTCGACGGGCTTCAAGAAGACGTCCTGCTGGGCTTTTGTGAAGCGGTGAATCTCGTCGCAAAAGATGATGGTCTTGCGTCCGGTGAGGGCGAGATCGTTGGCGGCCTCAAGGAACATCTTCTTGACTTCGGCGACGCCCGTTGACGTGGCATTGAGCTCGATGAACCGGCTGCCGGCGCGGTGGGCGATGCAGCGGGCAATGGTGGTCTTGCCGGTTCCCGAGCCGCCCCAGAGGATCATCGAGGGCACGCGGTCCGTCTCGATGAGGGAGCGCAGGACGCCATGGGGCCCGACGAGGTCCTGGCCAAAGACATCATCGAGAGCCTGGGGTCGCATGCGTTCGGCAAGGGGCGCAGAACGGGCCGTCTTTGTGCGTTTGGGCGCTGGAGCATCGAGGACGCCCTGGGCTGCGGGTGGTTGTTGTGGTTGCTCTCCTGAAGGCGTCGTTGCGCATGTGTCTGTGTCTGTTCGTGCCACCATTTCCTGCCCCGGCCCGTCGTCAAAGGCTCTCTTTTTCCCTGCCGCCGGCGCCAGCGGACCAGCCGCCTTGCCGTTGGCATTCGGAGTCAGCACACGGTTCGTCGTGGCTTGCCGTTTTGCGGCGGGGGTCTGGAAGAAGGTGGAAGCGGCGGATCGTTTCGGCTGGGTCAGCATGCTGCCGGCGCCGTTGGTGTGCGAAGGCGTTGAGGGAGGAGGAGAGGATGTCGTGTTGGCGCTGGAAGATGGGTCGAGAACGAAGCTCTCGCAGCCCGAGTCGATGTGGTTGTTGATTAGGTTTGGCTTGACAGGCTTGTTGCATATTGGGCAGTCGACGGCCATGTTGGCTGGGGAGTGGCAAATGGAGGAGGGTGGATGAATCTAGGGCGATGAGCTAAGACGAAGCGACAATAGGACGTAGGACGGTGACAATGGATGGGAGTGAATGGGTGGCAAACAAAGCAAAGAAGGCCGATGTCGATCGGATCTCAAAGTTGGCGAGGGGAGATGGAGCTCGCCGAAGAATTGACTCCATCGATCCTGGTCTTTCCTCGAAGTCCACTTTCTGCCGCCGGACGCGCCAGTGGGGCAATGGGGGGGGGACGCGCTGTCACATGGCCGCGTTGAGTGGTTGCGCCACCGTCAATTACCCAGCCACAGGACATCTTCTGGACCGTCTTCTAGGTCCTAGGTACCTAAGGTACCTAGACTGAGGACCGCCCAGGTACCTAAGACGGCCACCGTCGAAATCCGATATCACCGAGCGTCACCGTTAGCCGCCCACGATGCATCCATCTTCAAACCAAAGGTCACGCATGGAAAGAGAAGTGAATTGCTGAGCTAGCCAGCCTGCAGCCAGCCAGCCAGACCAGTTTCTACCAAAAACGCCGCCCATGCGTCTGTCTCTGTGCTGTCTAGGCGCATGTGCTTGCAACATGCCCATCATATCAAGTGTCGTCATGCTCCACGGTGCTGTCCATCGCCATGTGTGATTCTGCCACCAACTCGTCTTCGTACACTGTCTGCTCGACCCCATCTCATGCCGTCCAGGCTCCCGTCCTCACACCATAAATGACTCGCCGCAGCCGCATTCCTCCTCTGCTTTCGTCAGCTCGTTTGTTCAGGGAAACCCAGTTCCGCAAGAGAAAAGGAACAAGGAAGGGAGGCAGGACACTCACTAATGTTGGGATTCTTAAACACAAACCGCTGGCTCAGCTTGTCTTCGACCCAGTCCATCTCGCTGCCAATGATGCTGAACAGCGCCTTGCTGTCAATGAGCACCTTGACGCCGTCCTGCACCACCTCCTCGTCAAAGCTGCCCGCCTTGTCCACCCACTCGAGGTGGTACGCCAGCCCGCTGCACCCGCGGTTGCGCACCCCGACCTTGATGAGCTTGGGGTCCGGGCCCTCGAGCATCGCCTGCAGCTGCTCGACCGCCGCCGCCGTCAGCTTCATCGCCGCCTTGCGCGCGCGGAGCTTGGGACGCGGGCGCGCCGTCTTGGGGGGTGATGCTGCTGCTGCTGTTGCTGCTGCTGGCGTTGCCGCCGGGGATGTGGTGGCTGTGGTGGCTGGTCTGGGTGTCGGAAGTGATGTTGTTGATGCTGCTGCTGCCGCTGCTGCTGACGATGATGATGGTTGTGTCGTCGGTGATGCTGTGGATTCTGTCCGTGCCGCCGACCTCTTACCAGGCTGCTCGGCTTCGAGCGTCGTGCTCGCCTCGATGCCCGCTGCTGATGACGTCTTCGGAGGCCGCGTCTCGTTCACGACGGGCAGCGGCTCCTTGGCCTCGGCGCGTGGCGGCGGTGGCGCGTTGTTCGGGTAGAGCGAGTACTGCTGGTACGCAGGAGTGCCGTAGCATCGCCGTGCTGTTCTGTTTTTTACTGTCGCTGTCGCTGTCGCTGTCGCTGTTGCTGTCCTGGAAAGTGTGTTCTCGGAGGCGCATCGGAAGACCGAGGGGCTGGCGCTGCGGAGAGCTAGCCGCGTGGCGGAAGCGACGCGGTGGGCGCTCATCGTGTGTGGAAGAAAGCGGCTGTGAGGGTATTGTAGGTGGATTCTGTGCCCGCAATCGTGGTCGGATGCTGGTGTTGTTGATGTGTAGGTAGGGATAGCTGGTAGAGACGAGGCGAAAAGAGGAGGCGAGTTGGCTAATGATGATGACACAGCTCCACTTGTCCGACTGGAGATCGTCAGGCCCGTCGGTCGTCAATCGATGCCAATGGGCGCTCGTCGTAGAAACAGAGTAATTAGGTGTTGCGGTGGGTGACAAGGTCGTCGAGTTTGCTGGGCTCGCAGGTCGGTGAAGGTGGCTCGGTTGTCAATGGCAAAAACATGCGATTTCTCAGCAGGTGACTTCTGGCAGAACCTGGCGCCCCCCCGTGGCCCGCCCCGTGGCACGGCTATGACATGGTCTGTCCGCCCCCGGTTGCACCGCGCCAATTAGAACATGTGCATTACTAGCCCCAAAGCAGAGGGTCGGCTGTCGTCGGTTCATCCTCGGCTGCTGTTTCGACCCTCACAACCCTAACCCTGACAGTGGCCTCCTCCTTACCTAACCCTGTCCAGAGCCGTGGTCAAGTCTGATGACTCGGCCAGGCATCGGAGCTCCGAGCCTCCTAACAGAGCATCTCACAGCACCACGACCAGACAAGCCCCGCAATGTGTGGCAGTTTGTTACCATTGTGTGATACAGTATATTGCACTGCATCGTGTGTGCCCCCCCCCCCCCCTGACCCTCACCTCGAACCACCGACGAGACCCCGTCCATCAGCCACAGCAACCCTGGCCACCTTCTTCAGCAACATCCTCTCATCCGCCTCGCGATACCTCTCCCACGTGTCGAGCCCCTCTTTGGCCTGTATGCTGAGCGTCTCGTATCCCTGCTTGATGACATCCGCGACCTCGACGCTCGTGAGGATGGCGCCCCTCGCCTTGGCGTCCTTGCCCGCGCCCGTCTTGAGCATCTCCTTGTAGTGCGCGCTGACGCTGATGAGCGTCCCGATCGAATTGCTGCCCCTGCTTCCGAGCCCGTACGTCTCCTTGAACTTGACGAGCACGTCGCCCGCCTCGACGATCTTGTAGAACAGGTCGTCGTACGCCGCCGGCGACGGCAGGAACGCCTCGCCCGTCGACAGCGACAGCGCGACGAGGTTGACGACGTGGTCCAGCAGCAGCTCAATTTGCGGCAGGTCCTTGAGGTCGGCGGCGTACGTTGTCAGGAACCGCACGAGGTGCAGCAGCGCGCGGAAAAAGTCGGCCCAGTGGTACGTCAGCCGCGTGCGCGACCGCGACAGGTACGACGTGATGCGCAGCATGATGCCCACGAGCAGCGTGTAGAGACCCACGTCGAGGCGCCGCCGCAGGTTGTGCGAGATGCCGTCGACCATGGTGTCGAGAATGGCCGTCGCCATGACGCGGTCGCCCTTGACCAGCGGGAGGTACGGCGAGCGCTGGCGGCACAGCCTCACGGGCGTCTTGGACTCGTCGCTGCAGATGCGCTTGCAGAGCACGGGATCTTCGACGAGCAGCCGGAATGCCATGAGGTTGAGCGTCGCGTAGTGTGATACACGCTGCGATAGATGTGCGTGCTGCAGGAGGTACGACGTCAGGGAGACGTAGCTCGCAAACGGCTGCTCTTGCCCCTTTTCCGCGGCGAGCGTCACGAGGTTGAAGCAAAAGAGCTTATTCACGTGCGTAAAATCATATGTCGTCAGCAAAAGCGCGGCTTCCGGTCCAGGGCTGCAGTCCATCATTAGCATGGTGATCCGCGCAAGGGCGGACAGGAGAGGCAACGCACAGCTTGGCAAACATCTGCTTCTGTGTCTCCGCATCGTACACAATCTTCTTTTCTGGCTTTGGGCCCCTCGCCACAATCCCGAGTCCGATCATGTGCAGTGTATTGCTAAACGTCCAGCCCTCGGGCAGATCGTCCATAACGTCCACATAGTCAAGCCGCAGCTTCTGGCACGCGTACCCGACACACCTGATCATCTGCTGGATCGTCGGCTCGTTGACAATTTCGTTGAGGCGCTGCTGATACGGGTTCTGGAACTCAAACTTGTTGTAGTTGGCCAGCAGGCCGAGAAGGGTATACGGTTCGAGAATCTGCCCTGGATGCTCCGTCTCGTGGATATACTACCCCCCAGTCAGCCTGCGTACGAAGCGACCACCGAGCCTTTCGCCAAAGCCAAAAGAAAAAAGAGAACACCCACCTTCATGACAGCCGGGAACAAATCCCGCTGGATAAAGTACGTCAAGAGACTCGTCTGGTACGCCCCCGCCGTGACGGACAGCACAACCTCGACAGCCCTGCTCCGCAGCTCAAGACTCTTGCCAGCCCGTATGACCTGGTCCAGCGCCACGGCAAACTCGCCAAAGATGGTGTCGACAAGGTCGATGCCCGCGAGCACGGCAATGACGTCCGAGGTCGGGTGCGCATACTTCTTGCCGAGCACGGCCGCCAGGAAGACGCTCAGCGTCTCGAGTGCGTGCAGCTGGACCGTCGCCGCGCTGGAGCTGGGGCCGGGGCTGGGACCGCCGCCGCCCTGGACGGCCTCGACGCCGCGCTCAAAGAGCTCGCGCGTGCGCTCCTCGAGCCCGAGCACGTCCGCCGCCGAGAGTCCGTCGAGGAGGGCCTGCAGCGCCGGGCGGTCGGGGCGCAGGAGGAAGAACTCGCGCCAGAATCCCTCGCCTCGCTCGGTCGTGTCGTCCTCCTGCAGGGTGTTGGTTAGCGATTCAGCGCCTCGCAGTCGCAGGGTGCATCGGCAGGCTTGGGGGACCTGGCGGGGACGGAGACATACCTTTGTTTGCCGGAGAAAAAGTCAGTGTATGATTCTTATTTTGGTCTTCTTTCTGTTTTGGGGAGGGACATGTCGAGCCGAGTCTCATGCAAAGCGCACCTTGAATAGCGAGTCGTAGAGCAGCACAATCTTGGGTTGGAACACCTCAGGCTGCGGCTGCCGTGTCAGCGGGGAGGCCTCCATTCTCGTCGCTTGTCCCTCCAGCGGACACCCTGGCAAGCGGACGTCGCTGGATCGGTTCGAATTCGGAGACAGTCGTACAGCTCTCGAGAGCTGTCTCGCAATGTGGAAAGAGGCGAAGGACAAAGGAAACCAGGAGGAGGCTCGGATGCGGAAGCAAAGTGGTAGGTGTTCCAATGGCGGCCACCAAGAAGGCGGCTCGACTCCAGCGTTAGGGGGGGGAATAGAAGTACAGCCTGTATCTGATAAGATAAGCCAGCACAGGCGCGGGCGCTGGCAGTGCTGTGGCGTCTCTCCCGAGTATCCCGAGTCAGTGTCCCTCACAGAGTGGCATTCGTCCAGTTCAAGCGCCGTCGTGATATTGCTTTGGCAGTTGGATCAGTTGGATCACATTGGCATCCAGAGTTATTACAGTAGATTATTTCGTGACAAAAGAAATGTGGCAGCAAAGCGCCAGTCCGAGCAAACGCCTCGCAATGCTATCCCAACTAGTCGTTCGCCTTCCAGTCCCTGTATACTACAACAACAGAAGGTCAATGGTAATCATGCGCTGCAGATATGCAAGTCCGAATCCGACATGTACACCCGTCCGTCTCACGTCCCCCAGTCCTCTCAGGGCATCACGCTGTGCCGCCAGCGCTCCACTGAGCCGGGCGGCGGCGCCTGCCCGGCCATTGGCATCTTCATGTTCATGTTCATGTTCATGCCCATGTTCATACCCATATTCATACCCATATTCATGCCCATGTTCATGCCCATGTTCATGCCCATCGGCATGCCGCCCATGCCTTGCTGCATCCCCATGCCACCCATCTGTGGCACCTGCATCTGCATCCCCATGCCCCCACCGTAGCCCTGACTGTACCCGCCTTGCATGCCGAGGGCAGTACCCTGCATGCCGCCGTACATGCCCATCTGTGTCGGCTGCGGTGCGTAGTTGTTCATGGCGACGCTGGTCCGGCTGGCATTGACCCCCGTCCCTGAGGGACCGTAGACACCGAGGCCCGCCGAACCGTCGTTGTAGCTGCCGTTGCGGAATCCTCCAGTGCGCGCTCCGTGCATCGCCGTCGGTAGCGTCTGGGGCATCTGCGCCCTCAACGCCGCCATCTTCGCGTCCTGCATCCGGGCACGGCGCTGCTCCTCCTCGAGCCTTCGCCTCTCCGCATCCTGCTGCTGGGTTTCACGTACAGGGTGGGCGCCGAGCACATCTGCCATGGTCATGGTCCGGCGTGGTGCAAGCGAAGGTCGGATCTGGGTGTTCATCTCCCGCTCCCGCGCCTCACGCTCGGCTTGCAGACGCTTACGCCTCTGACCGAGCGTTTCCTGTTCTTCATCGGCGTCCTTGATAGGGGCTGCCTTCTCCTTTGTCTTGTCTTCGTCCAGATCCCCAAACTGGCTGAGGAGCTCGACGGAGAACGCTGCAGAGACGGGCCTCGTGCAAGGCAGGTTCGAGTGTTCAGCCTCCTCCTTAGCGCGAAGACGGCGAACCCGCTCAGCCAGGGTCTCTTCTTCGATCTCGGGCTCCTCGGGTTCTTCGATTCGGGGGGCGCTGGCTTCGAGATCCAACCGGCTAGCGGATCGCTGCGGCGATGGCATCCGTGACAAGCGGTTGTTGCTAGGGCCACCCGGGTTCAGTGTCATCATGCTCCGGTGCTTTGAAATAGTCAAAGGCTCGTTGCCTTGTAGGCGGGCTCGTCGCGCGCTGAGGGGCTCATTGTCTTCCATTTCACGGCGTTCCATGAGGCCAATCGGCCGGTTGAGCTCGGCCATGGCGGCGGTGAAATCATTGTTACCTGCAGCTTTGCTGGCGTAGAGCAAGCCCAGAGGAACGTCTTCATCCTCGGAACTGTGGTCGGGGTTGGCGTCAGGGTCCTCCCAAGCCAGGTTCACCCGGCGCGTCTTGCGCGTCTTGCGCTGTGCCTCGGCCACGGCGTCGAGCTCCAGCAGGGTCGAATGCATACCCCCGGGAACAGCTTGGTGTTGGTTGCGCGTCCGCATCTTCTGCTCGTGCTTTCGAAGCTGCAGTTCAGCCAACAGGGTCGTGGGAGGGCCCGCATAGAGTTCCTCCTCGTCCTCGGACACGAATTCCTCTTCGTCGTCTCTGCGGTGCTCGCCATCGATACTGCCAGAGAGTGCTTGGCTCTCGTCCTCGTCGCCACGTTCCCTTGTTCTACTGCTATGAACGGAAACACCAGTCATGGTGTTTCTCCGATCAGAGGAGCCATCGTTGCTTGATTTGCCAAACGGCATAAACGAACTGCGTTTCTTGCCATCAGCATGCTCTGGTTGCAGCAGAGCAGACGACTTGCGGTTCGCCTTCTTCTCACGACCATAGACCTCCCGTCCAAGCTTGCCAGCAAACGCGTGATCGGTAAAGGCATCGACAGGGGCATTGGCCGACGCATCAAGGATGCTGTCGAGGGTGTCCATCGCAGAGCCCCCTTTCATTTCGATAGTAGGCGGCTCGGGCGGCAATTCGAAAAAGGCGCTGGCGCGCAAATGCGGTGGTAGATCCTCCATGTGAGCCGACTTGTGGGCGTCCATTTCGACAGTGCGAGGGGAGCGCTGCCGAGCGGCCGGTGGAGGCTGGGGCATCGGGTCGTAGGGGGATTCAGGCCCCTGTTCGCGGCCGGCCGACCACGAGCGTTGTTCGTGGCCACCATCGAGCAATGATGCCCTGTCATGCGCAGGCTCCACTGGCGATGGCTCCAGGGGAAAGGGGGAGAACGCCTCGGACTCCACGGGGTCAGGCAGCCACAAGGTCGACTGGCGGACGGGGGGTGCATGTGAGCCTCGCTCCATGTACTCGGCCTGTCCGAGACCTGGGTGACCCATGGCTTGCAAGACTTTGGAGTGCCTGGCGTTACGGATGGCTGCCTTTGGTTTCCTAGACAGCTTGGGTGGCAGATTGAGCATAGCTGGCACGCGAGCCGGGTAATACATCATCTGCTGGCCCGTCTGCATGTCAAAGTAGGACTGTGGGCGCGGCATGTCCGGTCGGCTGAATGGCTGCTCGCTCTGGGGCTCCGGCATGGGTTCCGGTTCAGGCATCGGAACATCCTCGAAGTAGCCAAAGTCTGGCTCGCAATGCACGCCGTCAAAGTCTCCAAACGCATCAGTCGGGTCGTATGTCATCGTGGACCGCGGCGTCGCTGGGCGGTCTTCCTCAGTCCCCGGCTGTTGTCGGGAGGTCCCTTGACTCGTATTGTCACCATTCTTGCTGTCACTAGGTGCTCCCATGGCCAGGGCGTTATCCAGCAGTTTATGAAAGGCATCTGTGCTTGCGTCGCCGTGGTACACGCCTCCGGCTGGCTTGGCGCCATTTCCGTTCCTCTCTTCGTGTTCGTTGTGCGATGGTAATCGCTCAGCTCTATCAAGGGCGTCGTTGGTCAGTGTTGTGGGTTCCGTCTCGGCGATTTCGGTCAGCGACATCTTGGTTGATCGCGCGCTGCGAGTGGACGATTTTCCGGGACCGTTCCTCGACACAAAGGCGTCCACGTCAAAGTCAGGACGGCCATTGGAGGTTTTTGAGGCGGACCGCAGACGGCTCGTGAGGGAATGGTTGGGCGACATTACGTATCCGGCAGGGGAGTAACCGCCGTATCTCGCTGCGTTGTTTACTTCGACAATATTGCTTGCCGAGGATATATGACGAGCGAGCGAAGGGGGTGCCGGTGGGTGGCTGCCGTCAAGAGGCGGAGAGGGGCCTTCGGGAGAGGATGCCAATGCGAAGGCAGGATTGGAGGCGGCCAAGATGGAGGATCTTCGACTGTCGCTTCTCTTCAATTGGCAGTGCAAGTCTCGAATGGCGTCCTCGATCGAACTGGTCATGGACAGCCGCTCGGCCGTCTTTTCGAGAGTGGCAATATTACCAGTATAGGCGCCAGAGCGGGTGTTGAGGTCGGGGATGGGATGGCACACGGTAAACTTGTCGCTGTCGGAGGTGGTGCGGACGATGGGTTGGGGACGATGCAGCGTCGTGGACGCTGTGGCTACGGCTGGCGGCGACCCCGGCGATGAGGACAACGGCGATGCGGCTTGTTGCTGCAGCGATGCTTGCAGGGTCTCTTGCAGTTGCTCAATGAGACTTGTGGGGGACGAGGGAGAGGAGAGGGTACTGTCGAGGTTCGATGCAATTGTGGTGTCGAGTGTGTTCGAGTTGTTTGTTTTCGCTTGTGTGTAGCCAGGAGGTTGTTGAGTGCGTTGGGTGGCACGACCGGCCCCTTTGGAGCCTGGCAATAATGCCGGGATGGACAGCGGTGTTGAGCCTGCATGACCCCTGGCGCGCGAGAAGCTTGTGATTTCGGCGCTGTCATCTTCGCGGCTGTGCTGGTCGGGGCCCTGGCTCAGAGCTTCGCTATGGCCGTGGTCGGCCTGTGCGTTCTTGTCCAATTCGTCTGCATTCTTCGGTGCGAGGTGCTCCTTGGCGGACGCAGCATTCAATTCCCCTTGTTGCGCACCAGCGCCGGACGCAGACGCAGGACTGTCATGAGAGGGTAGGAAGGAGTGACGGGCGAGCACAGGCGCATTCCCCTCGAGCGCCACACTGACTCTGCGAGCTGCTGCGGCTTGCTCATCGCGGGCGGCGTTGCTGTCGGCTTGGCTTTCTGTCGCGGTCGCAGGCGGGTCGCAAAAGCGGTCGCTGCTGTCGACAGACGTGGACAGTGGCGTCAACGTGGCGGCGGCGGCGAGGGACATGTTCTGGGCTGGGCTCGCGCTGGTCGAGTTGTTCGTGGTGGAAGGCTGCGAGGACAGGAAGCCTTTCGCATCGTCATCGACGTCCGGAGAGGAGGCGACGCTGACGAGGGGAGCGTAGGGCGCCGTCATTATGAGAGGGGACGAGGGTGAGACCTCGCGGTGGGCTCCTTGAATCTGCTCTACAGCGTGGTGCGTGCTACGCGGGCCAGACTCTGGACGCACAGCTGGAGAGAGTCTGGACCAGTGATCGTGGCAGTGGTGCTGAAGCTGGAGCGGGTTTGTCTCGTATTGGTAGCGGGGGGGGCTTGCTAGGTCTTGAAGCTCGTGTTCCAGATTAACACGCTGGGTCGAGCAGGATCGGAGGCAGCACAGCGTGGATGTGTGGCAGACAAGCAAAACATATAGATGAAAGGGAGAAGATCGCTATCGTGTCGTGGGTTGAAGTGTCTTGGTGTCGTAAAGTCGGCGTGTCGCAAAGTGGTGGCAAGCGAGAGGGAGTGTCGTGGGGTCAGAAGCGCTGTCTCTCTCTCTCTATCACTCTCTCTCTCTCAAGCGTGGCGCGTCGGTCGGGTCCCAAGGGGGGGGAGATACAGTATGTAAGTTTGCGCAAAGCTATGGCGGTTCGTCCATGACAAGCCGAAGCGACAAACGGGCGATCTCCACGAAGGTTGCAATCAGTCAATCAGCGATGGAATTGTTGGTGGATGCGCGAGTCGGCGACCCTGGGACTGAGAAAAGTTTCAATGGCGTGGTGATGTTGACTTGTCGAAAGTATTTTTTTTTCCTCCTCCCCGCTTCGCTCGCTTCTTTGCTGAAGCAACGAAGACCAGGGATCCACGGAAAATAGCAACGAAGGATACTGGACAGGCAAGGCGAAGGTACACGCGCATGGAGAGACGGGTATGATACAGGAGACGGGAGGGCGGGCAGCAGGCGACGGACAGGGGACGGGCACTTGGGCGATGAAGAGTTATATCGGGCCCGCGCTGCAGCTTGGTTCTATCGCCTGGCCGTTTGGAGTATGGAGTACTTATGGAGCAGGAGCAGATGGAACAGCAGGGAAGGCACAAAGGCTGTTTGTTGGTCTGGCACTTTCCTCTCCATCTCGCATCCTGCGCTTGCGCCTGCACCCTCAAGTACCTACATGCTACAGTACCCAGTACCTTGTCCGTACCTGCCGACTCTGTAATTCGATCCAAGGTCCGGGGCAGCAGCGACCTCTTGCGACCAACCCTACGTGCCTACTCTGGGCAACAACCAGCTGAGCCGAGTGAGTGAGTGCCTCCGCATGGCGAGGGCAGATGACTCGAGGGCCAGGTGCCTATGTACCTAAGGTACCTTAGGTAGGTAGGTACTTGGGTACGTAGTAGGTAGGCCAGTCTCTTCTCGTTCTTTGCTTTTTCGGTCTTCATCCTCCCCCAGGTCTGTACCGAATCTGCTGTGAATTGTTGTCCGACTTGCGTTTTTAGCGTCTGCATCTAGGCGTCTTTGGGATGCGCCAGCCGAATGGCAGCGGATGGGTTTGCGCTTTGCCTCTTTTTTTCCCGCCCTTCGACGGCTCTGGCTTGGTGCTAGCACCCGTCGGCGGCGACTGATTCATCGAGTCTCTTTTCGGCCGGCAGGGTTTGGGGGCTTGCTGGTTGAGGGGGGCCCTGAGAGGCCGAGAATATACTTTTCTAGCCCCCTTTTCTTCACCATGGCGACGTTCCACGGTTCGGTACCTTGCTGCTCGAGTCAAATAACCAGGACGAGCACATGGCGACGACAGATGGCCCCGAAAGCCCCCATCAAGTGGATCACATTTTTTGCCATTTCCTTTGTTCGTCCAACTCAAAATTCGTCACCCCAACTGTACATGATACAAGTACATTTGCCCTTGCGCCCAACTGCCAGCGACAGGGTCTGTCCTACCCGACGACGGTGCCTATCTGGTGGCTTGCTGACGACGGGTGGATGCTGGTGTTGCTTAATCTCACTGACAGCGCACACGCAGACGCCCAGATGCCGCCCAGCACATGCCCTGGGCACTGTGGCTCTCAACGGCCAGCGCGCATCGCGTTCGACGCATCAATGACAGCGCCATGGCTGCTCGCTGCGTGGCGTGGGCGGTGTGCTGTCCCCAGCGTTGGGTTGTCCATGTCAGTAAGTACCTCGGTACCTACAGTGGCTACCAGAGGTAAGGCACCCATCTAGGTACCTAGGCACTGGGAGGTAAGGTACCGATTGTAGGTAGGCAGGACGCAGGCCAGGCGATTGTTTCCGCGAAGGCATTGCGCCCGAAAACCGTTGACTTGCTCACCCGCCTCTCATCCCATCTCATTTCTCCCACTCGCTCCATCGTTGGTCCTTGTTCGTTGCTTCCCGTTTTACTGTACCGTTCCTGTCTGTGGACATGTGTTCTCCAACAATGGCTCCACCGCATCTGCCCTCTTCTACTCTTCGTCTCTCTTTTCGACAACCAGAACTGTCTCATCACGAGCCCCCTGCCCCGCTTCCGCTTCCGCTTCCGCTCCCGCGCCACAGAAGACTCGCGGCAGTCGACCCTCCAGGCGATGGGCGATGGGCGATGGGCGATGGGCGATGGGCGATGGGCGATGGGCGATGAGCGATGGGGACGGAGCAGGGCAAGACATGTCAGCCGGGTGCTCCGTTTGGCCCAACGTTTGCACGAGGGTCAGCTTAGCGCCTCGGACGGTGGGGACCATGACCTCGTGTGTGGCTCACACGACGCTCAGCAGGGCAAAGTTTGGGCTGCGGCTTCCAAGGCCCCCGCTTCCGCCCAGGGATGTACTATGTACGTCCCCGCCTGCCGCTGCCGTCTCCCAGGCACAGGCACTCCCAGGAGGTTCTTGCCTTGTTCGGTGCGCGCATGCCAATCAGAGATTCAGCTTACCCACCCACAGAAGCCCACCCGTCGTGTTCTGGGCCCTGGCCGTTCCTGAACATCACTCCACTGAGCGACGGGTATTGGCCCATGCCTCCCCTGTCTACTGCCTCTGCCTCGCCTCGACTTCCCGGCTTGCCAGGCAGGCAGGTATCGCCTACTCCTGGTACCGACTGCCCTACTGATCCTGTTTTGGGGCTCCTGCAGCGCTCGGTGAGACGTGCCTCGTGCTAGCATCGATGATCGGTCAGCCCGTTCACAAGGCGGGTGACAGCAGCTTTCAAATGGAACACGCTCTTGGAACATGCCCTTGGAACAAGCAAGCTTCCACATGGCAGTAGCAGAGCTGCAATGCGCAGCTTGGATCTGCAGCTCGTCCTCGTCAGCATTTGGCCCAGCTCTGCACGATGCGTAGGTATGGCTGACTCTTCCTCCAGACAAAAGAGGGCCTCCCAAGGCCTGCCGAGATTGACATCGACACGTCTGATGGAAGAATGACATCAATCGCAACAACAAAAAAAACATTGCGTCCTAACGTAGCACTGTTGTGGGCATTATCACCGTCCACGTATGCGAACCTCGGCGAAAGACGTTTCGTCTGTTGTACGACTCTACGCCTCTTCGTGACTGCATACAAAACGCGCAAGACCCGGGCCCGAGATCAGGGATCCAGATACCCAGAATGACGGCTGCCACCCTTTGCTGCCTGTCCACCCGCGCCCTCATAGGCCGCATTCGTCTTTCGCCAATCTTGAGACTCATTTCCCGGCCAAGGCACGGATGCCGTTTCTGCAGCCTGGTGCTCCCAGTCGAAATGAGGTACGCGTACGACGATAATGGGACAAGGCCATTATATTTGCTGGGGCTTGCTGGCAGCACTTCTCCATGTCGCCGCCTTACGGTGACGGATTGCGTCTCGGGCCTAGCGTGGACGCTGTCGTTTCGTGGGTTCACTTGTTCGTTGAGGCGGGCGCTGCCACGACGCGACCCTGGCGATTGACCAGTTTTACGGCATGAACTTCGATATGGGCTTTGTCTACAGCCAGACGGTCAAAGCTTGACGAATCCTCGGTTTGCATGTCGTCGATCAGTCTGCACACGAACCCTGCGCCTCAACTGCCGCGATCCTCGCTTATGTGCACCTGCCGGTTGTCCAGTGATCATCAGTAACACGGTAACTTTCACAGACGGCATGGCCTTCGAGCTCGGCCAAATGTCACCCGGGCACTGGGCGCCAGCTGAATTTGCGACCCATGGTTCCCGCAAGCTCGATTGTACTTGGAACATTGACTACTCCGGCACCCAAGAACAGCGGCGCCAAAGCTGCAGGTAAGCTATCGGATCAGCAGCGGAAAAGTGTTGCTTCATGCAATGCATCGTCAAGAGGTCACCGACGCCGACGCCGACGCCGACGTGGTAGCTGACCATACTGGTTCACCCGACTCGGTGAGTGTACTTGTGGCGAACCAAAACCCGAAGATAAGCCCGTAGGATGCAGCCTCGCCGTGAACCTGTCGCGGGCTGCCCTGGCGCGCTGCATCGCCCTCGGGATTATCAGTGATCCAATTTCAGCATCATGATAAGGGTATCTTGAGATTTACGCTGTGCTACTAGATGTCCCACGCAATAGCCATGCTAGGAAAGGAGCACGGTTGTGTGTACGTGTATCGCGTGTCTTTGATGTATCGCATGTCTCTGGCGGCATGGGCGCTGCCCTTTCGGAAATTGCCAGGAGACATTTAATCAGGAGGTGCGGCCTGAACTCGATTTCCATCACACGAGCTTGCGAACGCCAACTACGTCTGCCTGATTGGGCAAAAGCATTGGCCCTTTCATAATCTAGTACAGAGGCAAGCGTGCCATTGTCTCTCTGGAGACGAACCCATCGAACAGAGTAGTGGCGGCTATCGCGGACGACACATGACCCAAAGGCTGGTTCTCATGATGGCTTGCTGTCCCCGGGCTCTTGACATGTCACACCGCACCAACTTGATATCGCATCCCAAGTGCCGATCTCCCTGAGACAATGCCAGCGTGGCGAACCACCACTGCAGATTGCTGCAAATGTACGAGGCGTCGGGGTCGGTGTGTCTAGTTTGCATTGCCAAATGTCACTGCGCAAGCACGCCTCGGAGCATTCTGGAGAAGGGGACTTCTGAACCCCAACCAAGATCAACAGACAGCTGTTATCAAGGCGTTGAGCTTTATGCACTCTATCGTGCTATCTCTCGTTGTCTTCAAATACGAACAAGCTGCGTTGCAAAGCAAATTTAGCTTGGCACGCGTTTTGGCTTCAAGCATTGATATCGACGCCCAACGCCAAATAGTCACCGTTCGATCTGCGGCTGTTCAGGCTGCTGTTGTGGACACTTTGCTGGCCTCTTCGGTCTCCTGCAACGGCTGGGAGGGGTGCCATATCCTGTGGATTCCAAGATAGATGAAGATCATAAGCACGATGTACTCAACCAGGAGGCACGTCAACGCAAAGGCGGCTGCCGATCCGACGAGGGGATTCCATATGGTGTTCGGATCGTGAATGGTAAACGCATACAACAGGCCATAGGCAGTTCGGACAGCCAAGAACGGCACGGAGACGAGCGCAAAGCGGATATACTGCTCTTAGTCAGTTTTGTCGTGAGCGTGACGCTGGGGAAGACAAACTCACGTAGCAACCGCTGGCGGAGATGCGGTGCGTCTGGGTCAGGAGGTACACCATCTCTGCCGTGGCCAGAGCGAGAATCGCCGCCAGAATGACATAGGCGGCCTTGGTGAGGATCCTCGCCGTCGCGAGGGAAGAGTCGTCGCTGCTGATGCCGCCGGCGACGGCCTGAAGGACGATGGCGGCGAGGAAGGTGAATCGCACGGCCTTGAGGAACTGTCGAGCACGAGAATTCTTGTCGAGGCTTGAGTTGAGACTGGACAAACAACTAGTCAGCTGGCTCCTCATAGTGCGGACAATACCGGGACGAGGCCATACGTGATACGCATGATGCCGATTAATGACACGAGGAGCGGGATCAGCCCAACGTTGAGGAGGACGCTATCGGCAATAATGAGGCCAATGTCGCGAGGCTGCGGTCCCCGGATGATGGAGATGATGCCGCCAGCGAGACGTACTGAGGGTTGTTAGCTTCACGGCTGATTGTGAGTGAGTTGAATCACTGACAGAGGCAAAATGTCACCAGGGGATACCCTGCCATTCGAGGCGGCTGCCGCCAATTCTTAACGAGGACAAAGATTGCCGTTGGTAGCATGGGGGCGTAGAACATCACCTGGGCGATGCCCACTGCTGCTTGAGGGTGTACCATTGTGCGAAAGTGACGATGTCGTAACTTGAGTCGATGAAGTTGCAATGATTAGATGAAGTATGGTGTATTGCTTCTTGGGATAGTCTTGGTGTGTTATATATACACCAAGTCCTCCCATATGCCCTCACTCATTCGCTTGCACGCAAGAGGCCGCCATCTAGCCCTCTGTTCTGCCGTCGGTGTTGTTCTCTTCACTTGCGTCGTCATGCCTCGAATAGGTGCCTACTTCTAGGTCAGGTTTGGACCCTTAGTCGGATGATCGGCACACGTCGTTCTCACATTGCTGTGCTGGTCTGGTTTAGCTGGGCCCCCAAAAACGGGCTGTCCGCGGCTAACGTGCCGAGCACAGCCCTACGACATCCATTTCGAGTTAGTGGTTCGAGCACCGGTAACTACGCCATTCGGAATGCCTCGAAGTAATGGCGAATTGGTCGCTTTCCGCTCTTTGTGTCATCGCATTGCGCGTAGATGTCCTGTGGGAAGCTTATGCACCCCGTCACGTATGCTCCTCGTTACCGGAACACGCTGGTGCCCCTGCGTTCTGTTCTGGACTATCTTGAGGGCGCAGCTGTCGAAGCTTCATATCCGCTCCAAATCCGGGTGGGGTGGCCTCAATCGCGCGTTTGTTAACCTACGTATTGCGTTCCAGTTGAGTGCCGTGCATCCGTCTCATCTAAGATCTGGGGTGGCGGCCCAAAGTTTAAGTTCTTCTGCCGGATAGCATGTTTGTTAAGCAGCTTATGATTATTGGACATCATATTGACCAGAATGCCAACGGCCGTACATGAGTGCGCTAAAGGGTCCGCAGGAGGCTTCTGTTTACGTTGCCGACTTGCTGAGCGGGTGGTGCACAGCGTTTTACCTTGCAGTGGCAGAGGACCTTGCTACTCATCCTTGACGGGTGTTCATGGGCAGGTAGTTCATCTCATGCAGACATGTCAAGTCAATCATCGTCAGGTGTCAGAGCATTGTTTAGAGCAGAGTGAAGAGGTCTCCCACACGTGGTCCGCAGCAGATAGAAGATAGGGAGGGGTTGGAATACATCTGAATTCTGGCCCTCCGCAGCTTTGAGGGCCCTCCGCAGCCTATATATATATACGTTGCTCGTAGCCCTTAGCCCCTGGTCGACCCCCTGCTTGGCGACTCGGTGGCGACTCCGCATGGTCTCCTGACATGAGGTAGCTCATGTGATAAAAATGCCCTGGCAACAGGACTTTTGCCATGGATTCTTCGTCGTACTATTCAAGTAATTAGGTCTGCCGCTCAATCTGCATGTGAACCTGCATGTGACGTATACAACCCCCGTGATCTGACATTTGGTTGCTTTATCAAGAGAAGAGCGCAGTAGGTAGCCTGCCTAACCCCGCCTCTGCTCTCAGAGTCTCGTCGAATGCTCAAGTAAGTTACCCAAGCATAGAACGACACGGACGCTTTCTGAATCTTCTAGATGTAACAGACGAGGAATTGCTGCTTAAAGCGTTAACATAGCATTGAATGCCATTCTGCAAAGTGATCAGAGTTGTACTGGGAGTTGTTGCCGATCTAGTGGAGATGAGCATCTGACTCTCTCGCATGTCAAGCAGCTAGCAAGTATCACACCAAGGCCTCTCGGACGACGTGCGTGAGTGTGAGGTTTCTTGCAAATGGTTTAGATGCGTCCTGTTCATCAGCCACTATCCGAGGAATTCGTACTGATATTAATGGTCTCTCTGATTTCATTAATCTCTGACCTCCTCGAGTAGATATCTGAATGAGAATAGAACATGCTGCTGTGTGAACGATATGAACACCGAGGTAGTCTATGACACTTATTGTCTATGCTATTTATTTGCTCCTGGCAAAATGGTAGAGAGGAGACAAATTCAACGCGGGTCTAATCCCCCCTCTACCAGAGGGTATAAGAGCACGTCAAGGCCGGGGCTTAGCCTAGAGTCAAGAAAGAAACCAAACAATTACGCTACACTAATTTACGAATTTGATCAAGTTGGACCGGAGCTAATGTAAAACTGTCAAGTGACTCTGCGAAGCCACAGAACAGGGAGTGAAGAGGTCTTCCACACGTGGTCTGCAGGCGATAGAAAACAGGTATGGAGTTGAACTACATCTGAATTCTGAACTCTCGCAACTAGGGGGCCCTTTCGCAGTTCTTGTATGGGCGTTCTCGCAGTTATTAGACTTTGACTAGCCCGCTCTTGCGTAGCTCCGCAGGTGCCTCCTGACACTTTCATTCGCTACTCTGCATGCAACCATCTTAGCGTCAACAAAGGCAAGCAGTCACCAGCGTCACAAAATCAGACCATACAAGCCACACAACATGGCAGACCGAAACCAGATGCAACAGCCTCATGGTGTCGCTGGCGACTCAGTCAACATCCAATCATAGGTTCATCGAGTCAGCGCTCACCTTAGTTCTACCATTGCTAGCAATTTCAGCATCATCACTGCAGGTATCTCATCGCAGCGGTCTCAGATGCCAGCTAGAAAAAGCCCCTCCAATACGGTCCAGCGGCCGCCGGACAGGCCGCCGCCGCCGTTTGCGGACATGCCGGTCGCGATCTCGATGAAAAAAAAAGAGGTCACGCTGCCGCCCGCCGCCCAGACTCTGTCTCAACAGCCCGGCCAGCCGTGTGCCGGCCCGGTTGCACTTTGTCACGCAAGCAAGGTCTAACTGCGTCGCCCGTGCAACTGTGGCGTCCCGCCCAATCTCACCGCCACAACAGAGATAAGGCGCAGATCGCAAACGAGAGAGGACTCACCTCCCCATCGCCGGCATCGCTGCTCTGCGCATGTGTGCCGCTGGTCCTGGCGGGAAACCAAGCTTCAAGTGCCAGCGAAACGCGGGGAGAGACAGAGAGCCCCTAGCACGGGCCGCGGCCCCCCTCATCCTCCCCGGGGACCTCTGGGCCCAGGTTCCGGCGCGCGCCTGCCCCGCTGGCTCGCGCGGCCGGGGGAGGGGAGGGCGGTGAGGACGCAGGGTGACGGGGCTGGTTGCGCGAGCGCGAGGGGTGGGCCAATCGTCGGGGCGACGGACGGCGCGTGGTTCGCGAGTGCTGGTCATCGGAAGGGAGAAGGTGAGGGTATCGTGAAGGCGGGTTGGTCGTCGGTCGCGTAGGATGCCTGTTGAGAGTGACACATGCTCAACAGGTGGCGTGGGTAAGCAAGAGATTGTTGGGCTGAGGTCCACGATTGATGAGCACGTCAGGCCGCACGCCGGAATCGCGTGAGAAGAGGCCCCCAATCAAGTCGACCTTGATACATCGGCTGGCTTGCTTGGGAGTGGTGAGAAGACATGAGGGGTTGATGCTGAGTAACGGGGATGGATTGGCATGCCGTGTCACGAGAGATAGACAACATACTGCTATCGTGCAGTTCGTCAGGAGCTCTGCCGTCCTAGTCTGGTAGTCGAGATCATCTCGTATACTATAGTGCTTCGTAGATTTTCGACAATCCTGGAAGACCAACTAGGCACTACTCCTATCGTAGGAAGCTCGTGCTGAAGCTTGCATTTGAGCTATGTGCCCCCCTTGCAAGCACGCTCACCGACCTGGTGCTGGACTGTGTCCTATGGAGCAGGCCCCATCGCATATGCCCGGCGATGGGGTCGAGGTGCAGCAGTTTCGGGCCTGCTGGCATGCAGACCCAGGAGTCTCGAACGAGCTGGCGGCGGGCGGGACCGTTCCGACGAGATGCAGACTGGGCGTTGGATGAGTTCATCGATTCTGGATCCAAAGCCATCTGGTCGCTGGATGGGCCTTGACAGAGACAAACAGAAAACCAGTCTCTACTCTCTGTGTCAGTTCTCAAATGAAGAGAGGGAGGCCATGTCTCTTTCGGCAAGGGCTCCGAGCTCGCCCATGGGGAAGCCATGTTATGTGAGCTGGGGGGAACGTGGGGGTTCTTTGCTTGAGGGGGGTTGTTGAGAGATGCATACAGTGAGTAGCTGGCGAGGAATGAGAGCAGCCTGTTTGACTGAGGAACGCAGCATTCGGCAGCTGCCAACACACAGATGAGGCGGGCTTTTTCTGACAGGTGATCGATCATCCCTGTTCGGAACCTGCGGGCTCTACTCACTTACTTTATTACCAGCACACACACCTCCTCTGTCCCAAGATGGTCTGGCATGACGAGCGAATACAACCAAGCCTGGAACCCCCGGCGATTGGTGCTGCAGCGGAAGACATCCGGAGGGTGTGGCCGCTAATCTGGGACAGGAAGAGTCAAGAGCAGGTACCAGGTCCCGGCTCGGCGACGTGCGTCTCCTCTGTCTCCGGCCTCCGCATGTTGAGTACTGTTGCTTCGGAAAGCCTTGCTATGAGCACGTCAGTGGCTGTCATTTGGTGATGCAACCAGACAGAGAGGTTCGAGGCATTGTTCAAGAAATAGAGAAAAAAAAACACCGCCAAACCATTAGAGTCGCGCGACGATGGGTTGTATGCCTGGCTTGTCATTTCTCGAGTCGTGGTGTTGCCTCTGGTGATGGTCGCTGGAATCGGGAGGGGGTGAGGGGAGGGGAGGGGAAGAGGTACCCCCCCATGGGCTCGGGACATGCGGCGAAGGCCACGATGGCAGCTGATGGGCAATCAAACTCGCCTCGACTGGCGCGTGCCTGGACCAGTTTTGTGAACCAGTTTTTTGACTTGCCCAACGTCTTGTCTCCGTCTCCAATTCTGGCCCTTCGATTTTGCCCTTTCTTTGTTCCGTCTTCTCAGCTCCGCCAGCAGCAACATCGACCATAAATACTACATTGCGGAACCTTAGGAAAAGAAGAGTCTGGACCCCAGGTGTCTAGGCCCTGTTGCTGAAAATACCTACCAGATAAGGACAGCCCAGCAGCTATGAGCCTAGAAGAGACAGAAGGGGGGGGGGAGCCGAGATGATGTCAACGGTATTGTGCTTGGATGCATGGAGGCATGGGAATGCAAGGCGCTGTGAGAAGAGGGGGGGGACCCTTGTAGGCCCTGAGGCGAGGTACTTGACGTGATGTACCGGCCCTGTGCGAGGCGTGTGCGGCGACTGTGCTTCGAGAAGAGCGACATCGGACGACCAGGTGGCCATGCCCTGAGAGCAGGTCTGTTCAGCGGTGCCTTCCACTGGCCAGCCGAGATAACTTCCGCCACTCGGTGCCCGAATGAGTCAAGAGCCGTGCCATCAGAGTCTTCTTCGCGCTGCTCGCACAGTCAAGTGACACGTATCTACCCCAGAACGGAATCCCCAACTCACTGTTCCACCGCCTTTCCCCCACCCACACCATCGCCTAGGTACTGGGCTTGCTATAGTAGGCCACCACCACCACCACCACCACCACTGCCAGGCCAGCCTGCCCACCCACCACGCTCTGTCAGGGCACCACGAACGAGAACGAGTCTTATTATCCCATCGTCAACCTGTGACCGCTCCTTTGGTTCGCTCAGGGCTCTGCACCTTTTTCGTCCGGCCGACGGACTCTTCTTGACCTGTCGTCTGGGAGGCTGCCACACCTCCTTCTTCATCTCCCTACACAAGGACGACACAACGATACCCTCTCCTCCCCCTCCTCACCAAAGTATTCTATCCCGTCGAGTGCCCTCTTTCCTTTCCTGGGTCGCACGACAGGCGAGAAACTCCGATCAACCCCTCCACCTCCTTCTGCCCCCTTGTTGAGAGATATTTCTGCTCTCTTCCTCAACCACCACCAACTACGACGCTTCTTCGGATTCCTTTCCACTCTTTCATGTCTTCGGACCAATTTGGCTCCTTTGATTCATCACAAAATTCTCGGAGCGAGCACGCTGATCATCGACGACCCCTCCACAATACCCTGATCGAGACGCGAGAACGTGTGCTCGCATGCCCATACCCAGGGTGACTCCGACGACAACAGCCAGCATTGACAGATTCCGACATTGATCTATTTTGTGTTTCGGACACAGCGGCCACGAGAGAGATAGTCTGGTAAAAGGAACGACTCTCACCCACACACCACAATGGCCGATCCGGCACCCCCTCGCAGGCGGTTCGTCCCTGTACCTATCGAGACGACTTTCCAGTCAGTCCGTAGCCAGGCCCCTAAGACGCAGCCTGGCGGACACACAGACGAGCTCACGCCCGAACCGTCGCCTCGCGATCAGTCGCCCGACCCAGTCGTCTTCCAGCCTGGCAAGAGGCGGTTCGCCCCTCAGCTGATCGAGACCTCGAGACGAACCCGCCGCGTCGGAGACACGGGCCCCGCCACCAAGCCCGCTGATAAGACCGACATCACCCCCTACACGAATCACATTTACGTCCAGCGCAACAAGTCGAGACGGAAACCCCACGACCAGTCCTCGCACAACCAGACGGTCCTGCACAAGGGTGCCAGGCGTGAATCGGAAGATGAGAATGCAGGCAACTATGTGTTGGAGTGGGCTGCAAAGGAGGCCGAGCGCCAGATGCACGAAGATGCCCTCGCTGCCTTTCCCAACAGCAGGGCGCGGGAGGGTGGCGCCGCCCATTTCTACTTCCGCGAGAGCTCCGGCGACGATTCTCTGTCATCGAGCACATCACCCGTGCCCCTCAGAGAGCAGCCCAAAGCCCTCCATGGACGCCAGCCCCGTGCCGCGCGGCGGAAGTCGTCTGACCTGGGCTACTGGCACAAGCACATGCAGGAGCACGCGGAAAAGGTGGCGGCCGAGCGCGGCGACACCATGCACGATGTGGATGCAGATGGGGACCTGGACGGTGATGTCGATATGGACGATTCGGAGCTCGACAACATGGTGCTCGACAGCCCCCCCGATCCCATGTGGACGACCGACTCGCGCAAGCGTTCGCAACCCGGAGCAGCACGCGGTCCCATCGGCGAGACCTACATGCCTCTGGTGGGCTCCACGACAACGGTCCTTCAGGAAACGAAGACTGCCCAGGTCGGCCCTGCCGGCGCGAGCTCATCGTCGGCGACGGGAAGACCCATCGGAGAGTCACACATGCCCCTTGTACCGCCGTCCGTCTCGGGCATACCCGCTACGTCCCGACCGGCGCACCTCCCTTTTGTCAAGCCCTCGCAAATTCCGCCCGAGACGGGCTTCCGAAACGTGGCAGGCGGCTTCGTGCCAAGGCCCTTTGGCCGTGCTGCCCAGGAGGACGCCAACCTCAGGAGGATGAGGAGTGCTGCCTCACCGCCCATGCTCGGCAAAGAATTGACTTTCCGAAGGTGCCCGTCGCCCAAGCTAACAAAGCTTGAGCCCAACCACCCATTCAAGGAAGTCGAGTTTATGGAGGACATCAACAGAGACGCCACCGGCGGAGGTGGCCTCTGGAGGGGCTACTGCTACAAGGACAGCCGCAACAGCACAAATATTGTGCAGGCCGAGCTGCAACCCCCTACCGTCATGAGGACCCCCATGCCGTCGACGCCCGGCGACCCCTTTGCCCAGGCCTTCGGTCGTGGTTCCATGAGCGATGAGCCCGAATCGAGCAGTCAAAGCTCTCCCCCGGCCCCGCCGGAGCACCGTCTTCGGTCCGGCGAAGCCAAGGGTCTGCACATGCTGCACGGGCTCGAGGAGAAGCTGAAGCGCGAGAAGGCCAATGTGGAGAGGGAGGATCGCATCCACAGCGAGTTCAACGATGCCTTCATCACCCAGGTCTACAACTACCTGTCGCTGGGGTACCCCGCCATGGCCCGCAACTTTGACCAGGAGCTCTCCAAATTCGCCAAGGTCAGCATCGCCGACCTGCGGGTCGACGACGCCAGCCAAATGGCCCACGGACACGTGGTCGAGGCAGCGCAGGTGCCTGAGGACCGGCGCTGTCCCCGATGGAGAGCCCTCAAGGTCTACATCCTGGAGTGGGCTCATCAGCATCCCAACCTCGACACACTCGATCCCCTGGCCTGGGGCGTCCGTGAGCGCCGCGGCAGCTGGGCTATCTGAGTTCGAGACCCGAGATTGATGACCCAGACCGCATGACCACCAATGCGTGTACACACCTTCCATTGACACAATTTTGTCATGGATTGATTCTGACCCAACTATTGGACCTAACCTACCTGTAATTCGAGCGAGCGGTTACTGCATGCCTAGGGGCGTTTTTTTTTTTCAGAGCTTTACTAGATGGGTAGACAGAGATAAACCCAGACATGATATATCTTTTTATACAATTACGATCTGTACTGCGCTCGAAGGCTATGCGCCTCGGTGTCGAAGTAATTTTTGTGCTCGTGATCGCTGTGCTCCGGCCGGCTCTTGACATTGACACAGCCCGTATTGAATTGGCTCGTTGTCACTTTTTGATACAGACCAGTGCTGCGAGAGCAAGCAGGTCGATGCAAACATGATGCAGATGATCAAGACGGAATAAGGCGTACATTTATATGAAGCGCAAGCGAAAAACGCCGAGGCATGTGACAAATACAGTTCTATGCCATTATAGACAAGACTACTGCGCCACGAGTCTAACCCGGGACGCTGCCAATTGACCGTCGTGGCCGTTCATGCCAGACGGACGGATGGGTCGCCAGTGATGTTGATCCAGGGGGGTGCTCCTGCACGGCTCGTCTTTTCAAAGCCGGTTCCACCGTCGTCACCCTGAATCCCTTTTCTCTCTTCTTTTGAATTGGTCTGCCTCCACCCAAGCCTGCCACACATTCACGCACACACGGGTGCACAGGCTCAACGTCTCTTGCCAAACGAGCGAGCCGTCTTCCTCAGCTTCGAGGGCGGCGCGGCCTCGGCATCGCTGTCCTCATCCTCATCCATCGAGTCTTCGACATCAAGGTGGTCGACATCATCCTCATCAAGCACCTCCTCGCCGTCATCGTCGCTCTCGGGCTCCTCGACGTCCGAATCGTCATCGTCAACGTCCGAGTCGGCAGCGAAGCCGTTCGTCCCGGGCACATCGTCATCCCCCTCCTCCAGCGCCAGCAGCGCACCGTTGGCCTCGGCAATGGCAACGTCAACATCGGCCTCCTCGCCCTCGACGTAGATGGCGCCCTCCTCGTCTTCGTCGTCGTCGTCCTCCTCGTCGTCGGCACCGCGGCCGCCGCCGCGCTGCCTGCTCTGGCGCAGCTGCATCTGGGCGTCGAGCATGTCGAGCTTGCCCTTGAGGGCGAGCAGGCTCGGCAGGCCGCGGGCGCGCTCGTTGAGGACCTTTTGCAGGGCGACGAGGCGGTCGAGGACCTTGGGCTGCAGGGCGAGGGCGCCGCCGTGGGCGACGAGCGTCCACTTGACCCAAGCCATGAGGGAGCCGGCGCGGCCGGGGCGGCGGTGGAAGCGGGCGGCGAGGCGCGTCAGCAGGACGCCGGCGAGGGCCGAGTCGAGCCGCTCAATGGTCGCGTGGATCGACGGCGTGTCGGTGATTTGCAGGCACGACTCGAGGAGCTCCGTGTCTTCGGTGCGGAGCGCCTGCGTGAGGACTGTGCTGAGGGAGGAGAGGGAGGGGGGGTCGAGCGGCGTCGTCGTCGTCGTCGCGAGTGTCGTCGTCGTCGTCGTCGGCGCGGCGGTCAGGGCTTGGGAGGCGGAGGAGGCTTTCGGTGCCGAGGAGAGGGCTTGTTGGGAGAGGATGGCGGGGACGTCGATTGTGCCGCGCAGCAGCTCGCCAAAGGAGGGCGACGTGGCGTCCTCGGCGTCCTCCGAGCCGGCGTCTGCTGTGTCTGTCGTTGTCGCGTGTGTCGTGCTGTTGGCTGCTGCTGCTATTGAGGGAGCGGCGCCCGTCGCCTCGACGCCGTTCATGAGGTTGTCCGATCCAGCCCCGTCGTCCGAGGCATCCTCTTCGTCGTCGTCGTCGTCGCTGTTCGAGTCGGATGATATGTCGATCGTCTCTTGCGTCTGGTTGCGGGCCGAAGCCTGGATGTTGTCTGTCGAGGAGACGGCCGTCCTGCTCTCGTCGATGCGGGCTTTGGTCGGGACTTTGATGGCCGACTTGACGGTGGGGGGCGCGAACCGCGCTGATGCCTTTCTCTTGGCGGACATTGTTGTGGCAGATTCCCTGGGTGCTGCAGAGACCTTTTTCTCGTCGTACGGATTGAGAGGGCAGACGAGCGATTGAGGGGGCGACAGGGTGCAGAAGAGTCTTGTTGAGACAACCTCTGGATGCTGCCGAGAGAGAGTCTGGAGGTGCTGCTGCGGTGAACTTTTTTTCTGGGCCCTGCCAAATTTTCCAGCAGGACTGGAGCGGTCGATGCAGGGAAGCGGGTCGGTGGGGGATGACTAAGGGCACGTGATGCTCATTCTCGGTGTGGGCCACAAGCTCACCGACTGATGATGGCAAGGATGGGGATTGGGGGGGGGGGGGGGGGGGGTCATTGATGCTTGCGGCGCAGCAGCCAGGAACGCCACGCCCATTTCTGCAGACCGCACCCGGCTGGTGGTATTTCACGTGTGCGACGCATGTGGCGCATTCCTGGGCCAGTAGTCATCTGACCTGCGCGGCTGTGACCGCTCATCCAGCAGAAATCTTGACCCTTCTGGAAAGCCTCGTCCAATCACAGAAGCGTCGCATCACCTTTTTGTCTAGCCATCCATCTGGCCGGTCGACGCTGCAGATCCGGCTTTGTGTCGCAAGACTCTTCTGTGCTTCTGTGGGAGGGACCTATTCGTAGATGGCGCAACCTTCTATCGGAGGGTTGCATCAGCAAATTCTCAAGTACCAAGATACCAATGCCATCCATGCTTCCTCTGGCAGTCTCTCGTGTCCCCCAAAGCTGAAGCTCGGGGTGGGTGATGGGGTGGAAGCGTCAGGGCGGGCTGGCTGTATTTAGTCCCAGGACGAATTTCTACTGGTTTTACCCAACTCTCCCTCTTTCTAACCTTCTCGGTGGCCTGTGCGTTCATCTTGCCCCGCCACATCTTGAATTGCAGCCACATCTGGATCCTTCAAGCTTTTGCTTCCTTGCCTTCCTTTCCTTCACTGCGCATGCGCAAGTGCAGCACAAAAACTTGAAGAGGCCCATTTCGAGTGAGTCAACACTTTTCCCATTGTTGTTATGCGTCTTCACTTTCATCAAGATCATGTTTGATCGTGCGATCCTTCCTCAGCCACACCTCGAGCAACCGTCCCAGCCTCGTCATTCCCCTTTGGTCCCTCGTCATCGTCCAGTCCCCCTACAGCCCACCGTCGCCCCAACGCTGGCTCATTGGCTGCGCACCGCATAATTGTACATTTTGTGCGGGCCCCCCATGGCGACCTCCCAATGGGATCCCTGTGCTCCTGCCCCCCCTCCCCTCTGCACAGACCACCTTCCTTCTGTGCGCGCATGCCTCCATGCCTCCTGCCCAACCAAATTTTTCTCCAGCACCTGCCCTTGCCCCGATAAGGCCAGATAGCCGGCCACTCGGAGCTTGTCAGCTCCTTCTCATAAATAGGACGCGCCGCCAACCGGGACCAAAAACACTGACGTGCACGCGCTTTCCTCCGCAGGTCGCGACCCTCCGTACCGTACCGTACCTTAGCGACCACCACCCTCGCCGAAAAATAAAGAGGTACCTCTCACCATCATCAACCACACCATCCATACCACCACATAACGAATTACCATCATTTTCCACTTCGCACGATTCACTTCTTCGCGACCCACGCCCGATTCATCCACAGAGCCGAACACTTTCCACTCCGCCGCCCCCATCTCGAGTCCTGCCGGCTCCACCGACACACTCGTCGCGTGTTTGTATTCACCCCCCCGGTACCTCTGGAGCTGCATGCGCGATCGCCAGATCGCCAAGTACTCTCTTTGCGGCCTCTTGCGATCAACTTCATCACGGCACGCCTTCCAACCCTGCTCTATCCATCTCTTCAAAACAATTGCGATCAAGTCTCGAGCCTTTTGACGCGTCGTCGACGGCCATTCGCGTCGTCAAACGCCCCAGTTGGTCCACCCCATCGCCACGCGCCTTCCCTCCACAACCACGCCACGCGCCTGCAGTCATCACAAACGCTCATCCTCAACCACCTTGGCTCCTATCCATTACCGATTCGTCTGCGCAACACTTGGAAAGCGTATTTCGTCGATTGACGTCGCGTCTGGCGCGTTGATTAGTGCCCCTCCGCCCTGAGCGCATTCACCTACACCGAAGCCATGGCGTCCCCTCAGTCAGAACGGGCAGAGCCCGTCGACAAGGGAAGTGCCGCTGCATCTGAGAAAGCAGGCAAGCCTGAGACTAACGGGTACGTTGCTATTCTTTGCTGTACCTCTCTACGTGTTCCCTGTCCCACTCTTCATTGCGGCTCTCTGATGCTGCCTCATCCTGCGCGCCTGCATTCTGGCGCCCGCTGATACGCACCGCATGCCAACTGATGACTAACCGACTTGTGCCACAGCCATACCTCGCCCTCTGCAACCTCTGGAAAAGTCGCAACGCCCTTGACTAATGGCAACGGCAGCCACGATGACGCGTCGGAAAAGAAGACCAAGGACGAGCCCAATGCGAACGCAGCTGACACGGAGTCTGCCAACGTGAAGGGGTCTGCGTCGAGCCAGCCTGACTCTACGTCCGAGCCTACGCCATCAAAGGAGGCATCCGAGACTGCGAAATCGGCCTCAAAGTCGCCACAGCCGCCAGCATCACTGCCCCCGAAGCCTCCAGCGGCCGCCACAACAAACGACGGGACTCCCCAGGAGGAGTCGTCCCCAGCAAAGGATGCACCTATCCAGCCATCTATTGAGTCATCGAACTCGGAGGAAGCCACCGCAAAGACGACTGAGTCGAGCAAGCCAGAAAAGGCCTCTCCGCCGGACGAGGCGGACGACGTAGAAATGCAACTCGACTCGCCCGAACCCGAAGCCGCCCCCAAGTCACCAGCTGCAAAGCCAAACGGGACTGAACAGACGTCTTCGCCACCCACGTCCAACCCGACTGCAGATGTAGACCTGAAGCCAGAGAGCTTGTCCCAACTCGACCTCGATGGCAACAAGGGCTCTCCCTCGCCACGACCTGATGCTGACGTCCCTATGACCGACGCTCCAGCATCCTCGTCAAATAAGGTTGCGCGTGATCGTGAGGATGATAACGTCGAGGAGCCTGCTGCCAAGCGCGCGAAGACCGAAACCCGGGATGAGGAGCCAGAGCCAGAGCCAGAGCCAGAGCGCGCAGCGACGGCCGAGTCCACAGTCGAGGTGGCGTCTCGCCTTGATGTCACGACAGATGACGAACCCGACCCATTCCGCAATCTGAAGGGCTGGCATGATGCGGCTCTCAACTCGACGCCTGTCACGCAGCATCGGATTCGCGAGTACCGCAGGGTCCTGGCCGGTATCAAGAAGACGAAGCATGGTGCTATCTTCAAGGACTCTGTCGCAAAGATGTGGCCTCAACTTGGCGGAAACTATGCCGCTCTTGTCGCGAAACCCATGGACATTGGTTTGATGGAACGCAACCTGCGCGATGGGACGAAGTATCCCACACTCGGAGACCTCAAGGCGGATCTGACGTTGCTGTACAGCAACGCCGTGTCCTTCAACGGCCCCAGCCACGACGTCACACTCGCGGGGAGGAACGTCGTGCCGGCGATCTGGGCTAGGCTCCTGGATATTCCGGCCGAGGAGCCCCCCAAAGCAAAGGCGCCACCGAAGCACAACCCTTCGAGGCAGGCCGAACAACGACCGCCCGTCGCTGCCCCCCGACCTGCTGCCGCCCGTAAAGAATCGCGCCCCGTGCCTCCCAGCCCCGCCGCTAGACCCGACGCTGAGGCATATGCCGTGCCGCCTGGTGGCGTGCCGCAGGTCCGACGGGCGTCGACGCACAATGACACGGACAGGCCGAAGCGCGCAATCCACCCGCCCAAGAGCAGAGACATGGATTACATGGCGCTTCAGAATTTTAACAAGAAGAAGCTGCCGCTGGATCTGCAATTTGCCTACGAGGTCATTTCTTCCCTGATGGATGTCAAGCACGAGGCCATCAATGCACCCTTTGTTGTGCCTGTCGACCCCGTTGCGCTGCAGATTCCTCAGTACTACTCCCTCATCAAGAACCCCATGGACCTGGGCACCATCAAGAAGAAGCTCATGACAAACGAGTACCAGACCGCCAAGAGCGTTGTGGGCGACGTGCAGCTCATCGTGAAGAACTGTCTCAAGTTCAATGGTCCTGACCACCCCGTGTACGGGCTCGCCGTCCAGCTCGAGAGGCTTTTCCGCGACATGTGGAGCAAGAAGGAGCAATGGATCACCAAGCACACGCCGGCCAAGCCTGCCTCAGATGCTGGGTCGGGTGAGGACAGCGAGGAAGAGTCGGAAGACGAGCAAGCCGCCTCTGCACCCGCTGCTAAGATCACTAACGGGGCGATCCAGCAGCTCGAGCAGCGACTCGCGGACGAGACGAAAAATCTGTCACAGCTGCTCATGAACATAGACAACCCCGACGAGACGATGATTGATGTGCAGCGTACTGTCGTCAATGCCATCAGGAAGCGCCTCATCGAAGAGAAGGAGCGCGCCGGAACCCAGAAAACTGAAAAGCCGGCCAAGAGCAAGCCTGCAAAGCCAAGCCACAAGGCCAAGGCCCCCGGCAACGGTCCAAGCAAGAAGGCCGCCGGTGGCGCGTCGCACAAGAAGGGTGGTGCTTCAGGACCCAAGAAGAAGCGACAGATGACTCAGGTTGAGAAGGACGCCATCGCCAACGGTATCAACGACTTGGACGAGAACAATATTGCGCGGGCCATTGACATAATCAAGAAGGACACGGGTCAATCTGTACGTCATGACACCAACTTGGTCGGCCGCCGACATTTGTTTGCTAACCCGTGCCTGCAGGAAAACGACAGCGGAGAGCTCGAGTTGGAGATTGACCAGCTGACTTCCGATGCCCTTCACAAGCTGTGGGACCTTCTCAAGAAGGTTCTTCCCGGTTTCGCCGCCTCGGTGCATCCACCAGCGGCAGCCGCACGCGACTCGTCCCCAGGTAGCGCCAGCGGTGGCGGGCAGAAGAAGTCGGGCAAGCCGAAGAAGAACAAGCCCATGAATGCTCGTGAGCAAGAGGCACGCATTGCCGAGCTCGAGCGCCTCAAGAACCAGTACCAGTCAGGCCAAGAGCCTGCTGGTGAACGTGACCCTGAGGTGCCTCTTCACCCGCTGCGTGAGGACTCTTCTGATTCTGAGGAAGAGTGAGCCTTCGCGTCATGAGGTGGTTTGCGTGTCTACACATTGTTTGAGCATCGTGCGGCGGTTGTTCTCCGACCGGCTCTACGACTGGAGTGCAGCAGCCGCGCTTATCCGAGGGAACATACCATCGCAGCGAAGGAGCATCTATTGCCGCCGCGGGCTCTCTGGGAATGGCCGAGAGTACTCTCCATCATGAGGTGTGTTTCGGTGGCAAAGGCTTTTGGGGAGAAGAGAGCACCAGAGGACTTGACTAGGTTCTCCTGGTCGGCTGCATACTTCATATGCGCCGAGGGAAAAAAAAAGGCGTGGGGAGGTCGGTCTGAGGACCAAATATTAAGCGTTGCGTCGAGATTACTATTCTCTCGAGGCGGCAGGGGAGGCCGTGACCAATTGGTAGCGCAGGGAGGATGAAATGCGAGACGAGGCGTAATCGTGACGAAGAAAGCAAGCAGAGCATGATCTCAAGAGGGAGGCGTTCTGCGAGCGACTGGCCGCGTGAGGCAGCTGGTTGCGGTAACCCTGAATTGTACAACTTGACTCGTGCATGGTGTTCCTTTTGGTGCTCTCTGGGTGAATTTTGTCGCTGTGGTGGTGTTCAAAGCCACGTTGGAAGCTGTGTATTTTCGGCGGGTCTTCACAAGCTTCGATCACTCGCTTTCAGTGATCATTGGCAAAAGAATGAAGACCAGATGCCATCTTTGCTGTGAATCTGCCGGCCAGAGAGGGAGAAATCAGGGTTGTCGGTTCTGGTGTGCAGGTGAAGAATCGTGTTCCACAAAAGGGTCTATAACAAGTAGAGACCAATCTTGCACCGGAACTCAGTCACGCCACTAAGCGTGTTTTCGAGTTTCCGGGGCCAGTTTTCCAATGTTGCCTAGACAAATAAATTTCGACCTCCATCGAATGGCCTCCTGAATGGAGTTAGTCGGCTCAATCAAGACGCTGTTGTCAGTCATCCGCAACACCAGGACGACACCGCCGCTCAAGACGATGCCCAGCACGCAGCACCGACTGACGTACCCCTCGTGAAGGAAGAGAGGATAACGCGGAAACCGGTGCATGGATCACGCAGGCGCCAGCTCGTGAAAAAGCATCGAGCATGGCCGTGGCCCTGTCCGCCGTCCAGCGTGGTCCGTCCCCGAGGCAGATGCTGCCCTTCACCATGTCTCCCACGAATGCGCAGACCAAGGTCCTCACCTCCGGGTCGCCGCCATCGTGCGGCCCTTGCTCCAGCAGACCATGGCGCGTGCCGAGCCTCTCGCGAAGCAGTGTTTCCATGCCGGGCGGCGGGAGAAACGTGTCGATCGGTGTGCCGTTGGCCTCGCATGCCGCGAACATCATGCCGTGGAACCGCAGCGCAACGTCCGGGTTGTTCCCCTCTGGGCGTCTCGCGCCGCTTCGGTAAGCTCGCGGTTGTCGATGCCGGATGCGATGCGCGCCCTGCGGGCCATGGCGTCCTGCATCTCCTGGTTGCTGGCTCGCAGGCTGGCGATTGTGTTGATCTGGCGTCGGCGCAGGCAGCGAAAGGCTGCTGGCGCCAACGTCCCGCGTTCCTTCCGCCGCTGTGTAGGGCATGGCGTCTGTCAGAATCAAGAGACCGTCGGAGCGATGGGAGATGGGAGATGGGAGATGGGAGATGGGAGATGGGAGATGGGAGATGGGAGATGGGAGATGGGAGATGGGAGATGGGAGATGGGAGATGGGGCTAGTGACTGGCGCTGGACGTACGGCTGCGGAATCAACCCCGTCGGCAGGGACCGAGGGACGTCTTCTGACATGTTACTGATCGTGCGATCAATCCTGGAGGAGTGGGCTTGTGCTGTTGGGACACCCGAGTAAGTGGGGTGTTTGAGAAGGGGGGTTTCGTTAACGCTGTGCGCTCTCACGGGATGTTAGACCATGTGGAATCTGCTGCTGATGAAGGCGCGTGAGAACCTCACCAACTAAAAGCTGTCGTATTTTCGTTGCTTTTGCTTTTTGAAATGGCTTGTTTTGGATGAGGAGAGGCTCTACAACATGGCCTCCGAATACATGGCACTTGGTTTAAGTCCCTTCTCTCGAAGCACAGCTCGTCGGCTCCCGCTTCTTCACCGCCCTATCCGCTAAGAGACTACGTGGGACATTCAATGACAGGGAAACCGCGTAGAAGAATCAACATGACAAAGAGGGCCGGACTTGGACCAAAGCCAATTGGGTCTCGCTAGGTTTACAGGGTCGGCAGTGGCAATTGTCTACATAGCACAGGCGCCGAGTGTAACTCATGTTCCGGTTCATATTGAGAGTTTAGGCAGCTGCAAGGGGAAAAGACGACCGTAGAGGCTTGTGGCAAATGTCGCTTTCTGGAGATACTACTGAGCGTCACGATTCGTGCCGTTCCCTCTTCATGTTCCCTCCCTCTGTAGAGCGCTCGCTACCAAAGACGGGGCATAGAGTGGTGGGTTGGATCTGGCCAAACACAAATCAATGCTTCCGAACAAGCTAATGTAAAAGCCCGCTTGCTGAAGACTAATACCTACCATGGTGACGTAGGAATGGGCTTTAACGCCGGGTCAGTACCTCGTGGATACAAGATTGAATCATTGCTCCGACCCGACCACAGGCACCATGAGAAGATGATTGTTGTTCCATTCGCGTACCTAGGAAAGGATGTAAAGACACGACTCGTATGCTATGGGTACAATGGTTTGTAGGCAGTCATTCTCTTTCTTTTCCTGTTTTCATACACTCTTTTGATCTGCGAATACCTCCTAATCGAGAAGATCCATAGTAATGCGAGGTACTGAAGTAGGGCAAGTGAAGACCTCGTCTGATCAGGGCAATGAAGCAGTCATTTGAGGAAAAGAGAGGTCCTTGAACGTGTGATGTAGGATTGATGATGTGAGCGCCTTGGAGGTCCTCACAACGAGTCTCAACATGTCAGGAACAATGAAACAGGAAACTCGTCCACAATAGTTCTACAAAATAAAGGCTCCTGGTATTAGCTATAGGTGGCAGGCTTTGTGATCTGTTGCCTGTTCTCAGGCGGACAGGTCTGCACCGAGGATCATCTCTACATAGCCCCAACTTGGACCACAAATGTAATGTCTCGGTTTCTTCCGGGAAATGAACGATAGAAAGTCAAGAATTCGAGTGATTTCTTGCTATTCCTTTCATCGATGAGATCCTTTTCTAGGCGTAGAGCAGGGCGAGATCCCGTCCCAGGTACAACTCAGCGTCCCCGAAAGTGAGGTTGTTCGAGATGGTCAACGCTCTGGCTACCAATAGACCGACACTTGGGTCAGAAAGACCATGTTTGAAAGTAGCGGCATCCCGAAAAAGGCCCCCGCGAGTTGGGCGTGTCCTGTAGTTGACAGCCTCCTTGATGGCCGTCACCGCGTCCTTTGGGAGAAGACGCATGCAGGAGACTAAGGGTAAGGGCCTGTGGAAGAAGAAATTAGTATCGAGGGTTCGCTGCTTCCCAGGACGGTCGTGCGCTTGGAAGCTCTCGCTGACCGGGCGGTACTTGAGACCGAGCTCCCGGATGCTCTTGCAGTTATCAACTTTAAACGGAATGCCAAGGTTAGGATGGCGGCCGACTACTTTTTTTTGAAATCCCGATGAAGGGCCCGGCAGCATACACCATCAGCCTTGGAAGGTTGCGGCGCGGTAACACCTTGGGATCCTTGTGCACTGGTCGCATAAAACCGGCAATCTCAAGCAGTGAGATCGTGCGGTCACCCTAGATGATGAAGCAACCGTTCCGCGTTTTGTCTTCACCGACCTTTACATGAGCTTTGGCGACGTCACGCACGTGGGCGACAAGATAGGACAGATCCGCGACGCCCAGCTACCGTACGCGTATGGATAGTGTATTACGCTGCTGCTCTGATTCCAGCACGACTCGTCGAGGGTTTTGTTCGGTGTCTTCATTATATCGACATTGTCACCGAACATTGCGGAAACTTGACGAAAGGCTTGTTAGATGTTGACCCACGGTGCAAGAATGGGGCGAGACTGCGCGTACTGGCAGCCATCAAGGAAAGCACCTCATTTTCTGGGCAAGCCTGAAGGTCGTTCCTCAGTCTCTGGGGGGGTGTAAAGATCGATCTCAGGGGTTAGGGTCGTATTCG
Organism: Verticillium dahliae VdLs.17; assembly: GCF_000150675.1. NCBI lineage: Eukaryota > Fungi > Ascomycota > Sordariomycetes > Glomerellales > Plectosphaerellaceae > Verticillium > Verticillium dahliae. The sequence goes on from NW_009276926.1 coordinate 893,064, forward strand.
GAGAGACACCTCTTATCAGGCGGCCGATAAGAGTTCCGCCACTTGGACCTCACATCGAATGAACCCTCCCGCCCTCCACCTTGCATCGTTGACATCATCCAAAAGTCGACAACCCTCCGCGACATGTCGTCCTCACCCCTGATCGAGAGACACGACACAAGACGCCATGCCTACGAACCTTCCTAGACCATGCTCACAGTGCATCTGCCGGCTCAGGCTGCGATCGCTCGCCACCCGCAGCCCTCCCCTCCGCCTCCTCTCCTCTGCTTCTCAACACAAGCCAAGTAAAGACCCGTCCGCCACCGCCTCCGAAGCCACCGCCTCCGAAGCCAACGCCTCCGAAAAGCCAGGCAACGAGGCCCCCGCCGCCGCACCCCAAGATGACCCTCCAGCCGTAGACACCCTCCCAGGCGCCCTCTCCCGCCGCCTCGAGCAAGCGACCGAAGAAGCCATGACAGGCAGCACATCCGGCTTCCGCGCCGTCGCCACGGAAGCAGGCTTCTCCCCGGCCCTCAAGGACCGCCTCTTCGAAAAGGTCCAGGCCGCCACGTTCCAAGATGCCCAAGGCCACCCCTGTGCCGAGGCGGGCGCGCAGGAGGTGAGGGAGGGGGGATGGGGTGGCTCGTTATGCACAGAGGGAGGGGTGGAGGCAGAGGGGAATGACGGGACGCGTTTTCCGTTGGGTTGATTGAGGAAAAAAAGTAGGTTACTTGGGTAATAGGGGGCGAATAGCGTAATCCGGCGAAG
>NW_009276926.1:894234-897662 GCF_000150675.1 Verticillium dahliae VdLs.17
CCAGGGCATCGTGACGCCGTGGATCGAGAAGCAGCAGGAGGTCGTGCGCGAGGTCGCCGCCTTCCGCGCCCGTCTGCGCGGCGACTGGGCGCGGCACGCGGCGCGCATGATTGCCGCATCGGGGGGCGATGTCACGGCGCAGGCGGCACGGGCCGACGGGTTTGCCGCTGCGGAGGCGAGGGTTAACCCGCGGCGGCGCAAGGACGAGGCTGCAGCGGCGGCGCAAGGGGCAGCGCCCGTGGAAGCTTCGGCGGAGCATGTTGGTGCCATCTTCCGCGATCCGGCGTGGGAGGCGGCCGAACGGTCGTATTTGACGCTGTCGGTGGAAACGCTCAACAGTCTGACGCGGTCCTACAACCTCATGGCGCCGGAGCTGGCGAAGAAGCCCTACTACTCGCTGGAACGCGAGCTCAAGGCCTGCTACGCCGACGTCGCGCCGCTGCTGCCGGATATGATTCGAGATCGGGGGCTTCGGCCGGCGAGGTCGCTGCTTGCCGAGGGCCAAGGCGCCCCACGGCCGCCGAGCATGTTTGCGCAGCTTGGCGGCGAGGGCCACGCGAGGGTGTACGATAACAAGGCCCCGAGATACGGGTTCAAGGAGATGTGGAGAGACATTTGGGGAGCCAAGAAGGCTTAGGGACGATGCGGCTGTTGGGGCTGTCAGAGTACAAATCACTTTAGACCCGTACTACGGGGGTTTGAGAGAGCATATCACATGCCGGTCAAAGATGCTCAATCTTCAATCGTACTAAATCAAATCATGACATTTCCCGTAGGAAAGTTGCGACTAATGAAATGACACACGTTGTATGGCCGTCATCACCATCTCTCGACTCGTGACAGACCACCTATTCAATCAATCCTGGGTGCAGCTCTACACGACAGCAGCACGCTTCTCCTCCTCAGCCAGCTTGCCGGGGGCGACGACATCCTCAACAGTCTCGTCGGTGCCACGGAGATCCTCCTCGACATCGGTCGTGTCCTTGATGCGCATCCAGATGACGGGAGCGGCAATGAGAAGGGCAGCACCGAGCATGCCCCAGGTGGCGCCGAAGATGGCGTCGTAGGACGTCTCGAGACCGTCGAGGCGCCAGAAGACGGCGGCGCCGGCAGATTGGATACCCTGGTTATGTTAGATGAGTGTCGGGCGAAGCAGGGGGGTGGAACGATTGCATACCTTGTAGAAACCAGCGAGGTTGGCAGCCTTGCGAGACGAGTTGGAGAGAGAACCCATGTACCTAGAAGAGAGTCAGTCACTGATGGCATCGGGTCGTTTCCACAGGGCCACGTACCAGTAGATGGATGTCTGCCAGGCGGCATCGAAGAAGCCGTAGAAGAAGTACAGGAACATGGGGCCGATGTAGCGCTCACCGCCGTCGGTCCAGTCAATGTCGCCCTTGGCCTCCTCGCGAGGAAGCTGCTTGCTCTGCCAGGCCCAGCCGCCGCCCCAGATGACCATGGTCAGAACGATGAGGACAATGTAGGAGCCGCGGGCGCGCCACGAGCGACGCACGCCGGGGAAGTCCAGACCGTAGCCCATGACGAGGGCACCGATGATCTGCGCGAGCCAGTAGAGCAGACTGTTGAGGGCGCGGGTGCGAATGTTGAAGTGCATGAGGTTCATGCCGTTGTTCTGGTAGGTGTAGAAGACGTTGGACGTGAAGAACAGGGGGAACAGGAGCAGGATCCAGAGCTGGTCGCGGATGCCCTCCCACAGGCCGAGAAGCTCCGACTTCCACGAGGGGTTCTTCATCATGATCACCTTGGAGCCATCCTCACGCTGAACCTTGCCGGCATCGACGAGGAACAGGGCAATGACGGCGCCGAGGAACATGAGGATGATAAAGGCGGCGTAGGTGCCGTCGTTGACCTGGCCGCTGCGGCTGTTGATGTTGTCGGCGAGAGGGATGAGCGAGCCAATGACAGCGCCGAGGTTGAAGATCATCCAGAACCAGGAGATGTAGCGGCCCTTCTCGTTCTCGGGCGGGTAGGACATCATGATGGCGCCCTGGGCGGCCCACAGCAGACCGGCGCAAACACCGAGGAAGGCGCCAGCAAAGACGACGAAGCCGTGGTTCTGGGTGTGGCTGTACGAGAGGAAGCTGGCAGCGTAGATGCAGTAGCCGATGCCACCGAGAGAGAGGGTGATGCGCAGGCCGAGACGGTTGGCGAAGGAGCCGGCGAAGAAGCCGACGACGGCAAAAGTGCTGTAGAGGGCCGTGTTGGCGTCGTTGGCGGCCTTGGGGTTGACCTGGCCACCGCCGCCGAGACCACTGAGGGCGTTGAACATGCCTGGGCAGAGGAAGCAGACGAAGGAGACCATGAAGAGCTGGATGCGCGGCGAGGCGTACCAGTACTCACGGCCGAACATGCGCCAGCCCTTGTAGACCCAGCCGGCAGGACGGGGGATCGACTGAGCGGGGAAGCTCGCGGAATCGGCGACCGAGGCGGCCGTGTCGCCGTGAACATGGTTGTCGGCAGCGGCGGCGGGAACCGCCGTGGCGGGGGTGGTGTTGTGAGCGTCGGCCATGGTGGTGAGGCGTCGCACTGAGATATTTCCCAATTGGGGATCTGGGGTGGTACTGCGCGGTGGCGTCCGGCACTGAACTCGGTTGGTTCAGGTTCAGGCTGGGGGACTGAGTGGTCGGCTAGATGAGTGCCGTACCCGAGCTGCAGTGCAGGGTGTCTGCGTGAGACAGACAGAGAGTGAGTGAGTGAGAGAGTCGGGTCGAGTGGAAGAGTGATCGGGCAAAGCGAGCGTCGATCCAGATTCAGACCAAGATCAGGGGAGACCGAGAGCCGAGTACCGTAGACCTGGCTGTTGGTGGTTCTGGTTTTCCTGTCGTGATGATGATGGGGCAGGGTCGGAATGGGAAGACGAGGAGAAGGAGGAGGCAAGGTATTAAAAGAACCAGCTGCACCCTGAAATGCGGAGAAGGTTCGGGGGAGGGAGGAGCAGCAGCAGGAGATGGAAGGAAGGTGAGGAGGTGAGGAAACGACAAAGATCGTCGTGGGGAAGGAACGACCGAAGAGACGCATGTACACACACGCGGGCGCGCGCACGGCAAGGTAGCAGTTGCTTCGGTCGATTGGATTTTTCTGGCGGCCTGGTCTTTCTTGCTTTGCACCTCCTAGCCTGGCCCCGACGTCGAGGTGCATGTGTCGGGCCTGGGCAAGGTGCAAAGCCAGGCGAGGAGCCAGGCAAGCCAGGCAAGCCAGGGCAGGAGCTTGAGTCGCAGCCCGGGCGGAAGCTACGTGACAGCGGGGAAGGACCCCTGGTCCTGTCCACCTTCCTGCCCCCACCTCGAGTTGTCTCGTCGTGTGCTGTGCTCGACGTGACACTGGGACTACTACCATGTATTACCATCTACGTCAAGAGTAGACTCCCTGGAAGGTGTCCTGTCTCTGCCTCCTCTAATCGGGTTGAC
>NW_009276926.1:902589-903420 GCF_000150675.1 Verticillium dahliae VdLs.17
AGTCTAACGGGCATAGCACATGAGGGGCGTCAACGACGTAGTCAAAGCGATCGATCAGCGCTTCGGCAAGCTTGGCAGGAGGGCAGAAGAGACGGAATGTGAGGTAGAAGGTTGAGACAAAGGTGGCGTCAGGCGTGGACTCGTGGGTCGTGAGCCTTTCGACGAGGGCGGAAAGAGAACCGCCAGTAACCTGGCCTCCTTGTTGAACATGAGCTCGTGGGCATAGGTCTTTTCTAAGAGTCTTGATTTCAACATCGTCAACCTCTTCAACTTGCGTGGAGCTGCCAGCGTTGCTGAGATCGGACATGGATGGCTGGTTCCTGGGGCTCGGACCATGTTCAGGTGTAGTAGCCCGCGTCGAGGTCTGAGAGAGAAGGCTGGACTCAGAATCACGGTTCATGTATGTGCTACTTCCTGCAATGGAGCCAGCCTTGAAATCCGAACGGAATGATGCGTGATTGTCCGACTCCTGCGCCGGCCTGTCCGTCGGGCTAACATACTCGTCGGTGGACAGTAGCGTTGAAGAGAGATGAGGCAGCGGGGGGAGAGTGGGGCGGATCGAGGAGACTGAAGATGCGGCACTCGAGGCATTGTCATCGTATGAAGAAGGTCGTGAACTCGCAGGTGAGTAGTGAGACTCCTCGACGGTCGGAGACGTGTTCTGTGGAAGCTCAGGAAGAGGCTTGTCGGCGCCAATGGGCAGGCGAGAAGGGCCCGATCGCGTCGACTCGACCGTCTTTGTGGATTCGGCCACGCTCGTGGCCTGGGACGTTGTTGTTTCGGCAACCGTGTGGGCAACAGAGGGCCTGCGCTCATAGTGTGTGACGTCGA
>NW_009276926.1:907777-923877 GCF_000150675.1 Verticillium dahliae VdLs.17
ATTCGAACCAAACGAGGGCCGGCTGGGCGATGAACGGACCCAATGGAGCTACTTCCAGTAGTGGTTGTACTCACTCAGGTCAGCCCAATCCCAATCCTGCGCCGGTACCGCCTTAGGTGACGATGGGTGGGATCCGATGAGGTGGGCAGCTGGTGGGATGGCGAAGTGCAAGACAATAGCGACGATCCATCGGCATTGGTGTTGCCCCTGCCCTTCGCCCAAGTTGATCATGTAGGAGTCATGTTCTGTGGTCCCTGGGGAGACGAGACAATTCGGAACCAGGTCTGTGGGCGCCTGGTGGGTTGGGCCGAGGGCATTTGGCGAGTAAGTGAAGTACCAAACTCGGCCTTACGCAGGTAGTCATTTATTAGGAGGCTCGGGGTTTTTTTCATGTGCTCGTAGATGGGGCCAAAGGAGACAATGAAAGCAGGGGAAATCGGGTAGGAAAGACGGTGATATGATACGAGTATGGCGATTATAGGGTTTTGATCTTAGTTCTGATCACAGTCGTATCTTGATTGAGTACAGACGATCTCCAGGGGCCTGATTCGAAGAAGGAGGAAGAAGAGAGAAAATGAAGAGCACTGCAGAGCACTACAGAGCAGTGCAGAGCATGCTCGTGGAGATCCTGCCAATTCACATGGCTTTCGCGTTGGTTGACCCTCGGACTTGTGCTGTGACCCAGGGCGGTTTGACCGTCGTGACGGTGATGAGTGGGTGACTCGCTCCTTACATCCGAGAACTGACAGGAGCGCAGAGCCTAGTCGATGCATCCCGATTCAGTCGCTTATCGGGGCACTCGCTCGGTGTGCGTTGCGTGCTGAGGTGCTATGCACTACTGTATGTACATGCAATGCGGCATGGCATGGGGTGATGCGCGATGCCCACGGCGCGCCAAAGGGCGAGTGCTGGCTGACGAGTGTTGGGTCGCCCACGGCCGGCACCCACGCCCCTGGGGGTGAAGCGGCGAAGCGGAGAGAGCACAAGGGACAAGGGGAGCTCCCTCGGAATCCCAGTTCGCTACAGGGATAGCGACCGGGGGAAAGCGATACGGCAGGGGGAGACAGACGAGCGGAGGAGCAAAAAAGAAAGAACGGGGTCCCTACGAGGCGTGGGGCCACCAGGTCCTTCCTGCTCGACGCCCACCGCCGGCCCCACTCGAGCTCTGTGCCTTCCCTGACCTCAGCGCCATAGAGGAAGCTCCTGCCCATCTCCCCGTCCGACCCCGCCCCGCCCCAATGGCACTTGCTTGCTTGCTTGCTTACTGGGTCTGACTGCCCTGCTCTTACTGCCTGACGCCGCCTGAAGATGGAAATGGGTCGTGCTCAGATCAACCAGCAGTACCTTCCTTAGTAGTAGTGCCTTAGCATGAGCAGTAGCCACCCACCCAATGCTCGTGCTTTTACCTGTGCAGCGGCGCTCAGGCGCAGACACACTTCCTCGTGCACCACCTCGATGCAACACAATGCTTTGCTTTTCTGCCCCTCCGGCTCTTGTCTGTCCCTTACTTGCCCCTTCTTACATGTATGTCCAGCCGCCGGTTAGCATGGTCCAGCCGCCGGGTGGCACGATGTCCACAAGACTCAATTGCTCCGGCCCGCCATCATGAACACAGGTATCATTCAAGGCTTGCCGACCCTGCAACCTCGGACCATTCGATGTGCAGTACATCTTCGTTAGCTTGGACCTGGACTCGACTTCCGCATCCCGGCCTCCGAATCCCGGTGTCTCCATCCTACACACGTTCGCGCGCCAACAGAGTCTTCCGCAATCACCGCAAGTCATCAGAGTGCTCAGAAATTTCGCGGCTCAGCACGGGGCAGTGGCAGTCCGTTGCCGCGTGCCCGATGCGATCAGAAGCATTTCGGTCGCCCCGTTGCTCCCCTGCTTCGTGCCAGAGTAACGGGTCACAGCTCATTTGACAGGCGGGGCCAAACCCTGGACACCACCAGACGAAAACGAGCCTTGTTGCCTCGAGTCCTGGTCAACGCCCTGCTGATCGTGTGCGGTGAGGGCAACAGGAGGGGTCGATCAGAGCCGGCCAGGTCAAGCCTCACTCCTCAAATCAACCAGAGGCCCCCCCGGGAGCGACGGCGCAGCAAGCCGAGATCAGGGCTCTCGTCGGGGGCACCAACGTACATGTACATGGTAGTGCCGTCTATTCGATCCTACGGTACCAACCGGGGTCAATCACTGCAGCGAACGATGACCTCATCTTCACCACTGGCCACTAGGCGGTCGTCGCTTTACTTGTTCGCCCGGGTTGGACCAACGGTTCGATCATGGCCGCAAGGGCCCGCGCGCAGGCAATCTCGCAGCCTCGCTCGTGTCGCGTTGTCCTCATCCTCGTTCGTTGTGCATATCTTTTTCGGGCTCATCACGGCAACGGGCTCCGTGCTTTTCGTCCTCGACACCGCAAGCAACCAAAGTCGTGTCAGAAAGGCTGTGGTCATGATCTTTGTGCATGCTGAAAAGAACAACATGCAGGAGAAAGGGTTAATGAGCGGATCCCGAAGCCTTCTTGTTTACGAGATGATGACCAGTGATGCGGGCTTTGCGAGTCCCTCGCTACCAGTGGGCCAAGCGGGGCACATGGAACCAACTACCACCCCCGAACTCACCGCTTGACTTGCGAACCAGGTGGCGTTGACTTTGGATCAAGAGGTTTTTGCGTGCGCACGCCGGCAATTGCGATCCTTCTGTGATCTACCAGCTGGCTCTTTAGTCGACTCAAAGTAGACGTTTTGTTGGCACTTGGGTGCGGCAAACATGGCAAACAGTAAACCCCGATATCGTTGGCAAGCCGGACCAAGACCTTGGCTCAGGTTCCCCACGACCGCAAACCCTCTTTCAAGACCTAGTTGCTTCTTGACTGCTGCCTGCCAACCACCATTGCCGAGAGGCAAAACATTCGAGCATCCAAGACGCACCAAATCGACACCACTGCAAGTCAGCAAGCCATATTCAAAGACATCTCCAATGGTGTACCGTGCGTCGGCGAGCGGAGGCAATACACTGACTGGCTCATGGAGTGCCACGGTTGTAGCCACGCTACTGCTTCCTTCTCCCTGTAGCCGTCATCACAGGCACCGCCGCCGTGGAAGCGCAATGTCGTCCTGGACTGTGTTATACTCCCAAAAGCAACAGCTAGATCATTCTGTCTCTTGTCATCGGTCCGGCATAATCTGAAACAGCACCCCCTCCAGCAGACGACGACCCTGTCTTGCTTCCCTCCTTTGTTCGCCTCGCGCGAGGTGTCACTAACTAGTGGCCCCAAGAGTTTGACGCTGTCAATGCAAAATGGCTGCGCGAGGAGCAGGACGTATCCCTTCGTAAACTATCGAAATCAGTGTCCATATTGACACGCGTCAAGGGACGCCATCGCTGGCACCACCGTACAGCCAGCAATTCAGTCCTACACATGATCCGCTGATGCATGGCCGGGCCTACATTCATCAATGCGGTATCTTCGCAGCCACACATGCACTACAACGTCGCCTACACATGGAGAAGTCAAGCAGCCAGGCCGCCTCGCGCTGGCCTCAAGCGCGACTGTACTGTTGCCACCTACCTGCGTCTCGGTTGGCAGGTAACGCAGCTGCCACGATGGCACCTCGACCGGAATGGACACTGGCAAGGCTGGGCTCCTGCATGCCACTAATGACCCCGGCCACCGATTGCACTTCCGATGGCTTTTCGATGGCTGGCCGCTCAATGAGTTAATAGGGAAGAAATCTCGGCTCACCTCCCCGATATGGGAACAGGGCAATTCCCCTCCAGCTGGAACACACTCAGTGTTGCAGTGATGCGGATACCGGATAATGGGGAAGATCGACTCGGTTCCGCCGGATGGTTCATACTGCAGGCGGTTGAAGTCTATTCCTCCATGGCACTCTGCAATACTCTGGATATCGACATACATAGTATTGGCAGAAGGATTCTTGTCATAACAAGTGTGGCCTCTTCGAACCCGCCGCCTCATTGCCTAACAAAGCTCCCTCTCGTCCAGATCACCTGACAGACATTGGTTGTTCTTCCACGCCTTGGGGAAACCGAAAGGGCTACGCGTAGGCCAATACAGGGTCACGCCCTCCCCAGAGTGTCCCTGCCAACTGCCATGTACATGGTATACCTCGCCAGGATGCAGGGTCCCCCTGTCGCAAAAGCTCTGCCTTGAGCCGAGTACTGTGAGCCCAGACCACACGACCCACATGACCATGCCTGGTTGACAGCCAGAACAGTCCCCAAGATCAGCAATCCTCGAACGATGTCTACCTTCGCAGACGCCACATGACCGGCCGCGTTGAGCAATGCAACTACGTCTCCTCGACACGATATCGGAGGGTTGTCGTCTGGGCCGGGAATAATGTCTGCCTGCCTGCCCTTACATTGCCCGTTCCCAGCGGCTCAGTTGCCTACAAGCCGGACTTGCCGGATGTCGAGCGACTCATGGGAAATTTGTGAGCGAATACACTCTACATTGCGGCCCTCGGCCAATAAAGCACTCCGACGGGTCTAAGGATATAACAAGTCCATCACGAGGAGGATTCGGTAGTACAAAACTGCGGCGCCTGGTGAGAGCTGTTCATGCGTTCCAAATGTTGCCACCAGGCTTTTGGCTTGGTGTCTCGAACCTGTGTAGAAACGTATTACGTGTGTCTTTGAAAGGGCCGCACCGCGCTTCGCACTATCACATGTACGAGCAGGCCAGCCGTCGCTGACAAGAACCTGAACAGTGCATTGACTCATCGAGACAGCCCAATTCGTTTGTGCTACTACATATCATCTTGCAGATTCTGGATCTGGATTTCGGCGGTCCCAGAACTGTCTATACGAGCAATTGTTTGTTAATAGTGCACCAATGAGTCAGTTGGTCTTGGCCCAATATTCCCAACGCTTGGTGATCGGTGTTACACAGCCGCATCGAAAGAGAGTCAGCATTCTTGGATCATGCCCAACAACCGACCACAAGAACAACACAAAGGCACAGTTCACTGATCATGGCCGATGTCGGTTCATTGAGTCGAGATTTGATCATCCAGATTGCCATAAAAGTTCAAAAGTATCTGCACTCGGTGGCTGCCTGGGTAAGCCTCACGCATCACATGCCCTAGCTCTCGAGAGGACGTGAGCGAATAGCTCCCGGCGACCCAACATCTCTCGAAAATCCGGCAAAACAAGCCCAAAGCCAAGGATTAATCTTGGAGTCAATCAAGTCCGACAATGATGCTTCGCCACACCTGGGAAATGTCTACAATATTGAATCGCGAACTGATGACTGGAACCCGGGGTTTTCGGGGATGGTATTCTTGAGGGTATCCTCGTTTCATGTTGGCACCTGTACCCCTCCGAACTTATGCATGCTTAGGACGCGGAAACTACGCTGCTGGCATGTTGCCATTCGGGATGATTTCTTCTGCTTTTACTGCTGCTGACCATTCTGGCCGCCTGATCAGACGAAGACAGGGCTCTCTGATTCATTAACCTCCTCCAGGTATGCGAAAAGTGTTGCATATATCGTCATCGGTCATGAAAGCAGCCATGGAAATCTTGCACGATGCATGAAGCACACAAGACTGACCTTTGCAAGCATTCCTTCTTGGTCTGTACTCTTGCGCCAACTGCATGTCTTATTGAACAATGCCAACCCAGTCTGCCTGGAAGACTGAGCTGTATATCCGATGACCTTGTATGAGCTTGAAGTTCAACCAGGTTGTGGCCATCAACGGCCCCCCCACGATCCCGTGATCGGGGCACGATGCATCTAAGGCGCCTGTCCACAAATGCTCTTCCTCAGCAAGGACCAACACTTAGGCGTCGCGACCTGTTTCTGCCTCTGTGCTTCAGGTCGTCGCCGATCTGACCCACTAAGATGTGTCGCCAGTGGTCACTGAAGTGCGTTCCCGGCCGATCGGTAAAGTATTGAGAGAAAACCATCATCGTAACGAGAATTCTCACCTTGACGTGGGGGGATATTTCCAAGTTTTACTTTTGAAGAGAGAGCCGGCCGACGCCATGCAGCTTCTGTTATCGATGGCCTCAGATGGATCGACATGGCGTGCCTCTGCAACCCCGATAGTACGATGCTGTTCCTGGCCCTCATCTCAACACGCTTCAGACTAGACTGTATTCTCTCGATCGATACCTCAGCCTCCAGACCGCGCTTTTGGCGCCGAACTCCAGGCCGTTTACAGTTGAACCTAAGGCGCGCTCTGGGGAGCTCAGATGCATGACAAGAACACAAGATTCCGACGCCTCGTGTGAGATCTTTATTCTGGGCAGGATGTAATCACCGCACCCGTTAAAGCCGATATTGTCGGGCGAACAAGACTCAGTCTAGCCACGGTCCGAGAAGAATATGGTCCATTGCTTGGCACAATGTTAGAGGCAGCACGCTTGCAGCCACCTCGAGCATGACGATGGATACTAAGCGGGTTCTCCACGCCATCGAGCGGCGCCGCGCGGGATGGCTTTGGGTTCCGAACGTACGGCTTCTCTCGCCGCCCCCCTCCCTCTTTTATCTCGTTCCCGAACTTGATGCATCCACAAGCGCCAGTGAGCGCCTTCGCCCATGTTCGGAACCTCCGTGGCCTGCGGGGGTGAAGCTTACCAGAATGGCGCGCCTCACGGACGTTCTTTTTGGAACCGGCGTGCTTCCAAAACCTAGAATCATGTTATGCTGACCTGCACGTTCTGACTTTCTCTTCTCTCGCCAAAGTTCTTTAGATGCAACCGCGGTGAATGTGCCAACGGGGAAAACAAGAAGAAGAAAAGGGCCGGTTCGTCAGTCGAAGCTCACAATGCACGCTTGGGCCCTCTCATCACATGCGACGTGCACGCTTCAAACATGTCCTCATGGATGCCACGGGGCCAGTTCCAGGGAGCAGTGTTTTGAGACAAGTGCTACGATATCCTCACTTACTTGGCCTCTTCACTCGCCGTGCCGTCGCACTCCCGAGGCAGCCCTGGGCAGCAAGAAAACAAGCGATTGCCAATGGAGGCGCGCGGTCTTGCTGGGGTCCCTGTCGATCAATACCCGACGGGCTCTGCCACTGGCCCGGCCCCCATGGCGATCAGGGCGGCTGGAAGCTACTGTAGGTAGGCGAGACGGCAACGATGTGTGCCGTGGGTTTCTTCATCACTAGCGTGACAGGCGTGGCATTGCGTACCATGTAGGTACGGGGCGGGGGGAGATGATCTATGTTTCTTCACACCATTTCGTGGGCGGGACGGACAGACGCCGAGGGGGGAGAGCCCACACTGAAGGCTTTGAGACGGATGCATGTTGGGGGAGAAACTATTTTTTTTCTCCCGTTTGCGACTAATGATTTACGAGATGCCCCTCATACTCGTATCTCACAGCCCGCGACCGAGGCTGGACCATTGTCATGTATCCATGTCTCATGGTGACCACCACTGACAGGTGACGATGTCATGATCACGGGCTCCCGAGGCGCGTTGAGACGCGGGGGATCGTCAACAAGCGTATGGCGTCTTCAGCATGAGGGTAATTCTTGGATTAATTTCTAAGTCTTACTTCTTCTTCTTTGTTCATGTCCCGGGCCCTGAAGCCAGACGTGCCACTCAGCTGAGGGATGGCCCAGTCGACATCACTGCAGTTGCCGTCGCTTGGGCAGGGCGGACGGAGGGGGGAAAGGGGGCGTGCGTGAAGAAGGCCAAGGGCAGAACATGGATGGACAGACAAAAAGACAAGTGTTGAGGCCAAGAGTAGGGCTCAGGACTAGGAGTTGGGTTGGTGGGCGGAATGAAGTGCCCGAGGCGTATGTGGATAGGAAGACCATCTCACACACCGTCCGATGTTTGATCGACGCTGTACATGTGTCGGCCGCGAGGGCCGAGGTGGCGGCACCGGGCTGGTGTCCCAACAGTCAACATCGCTAGCGGGAGGTGCTAGCCAGCCTGAGAGAAACAAAGCGGGCACAGAGGAGAGAGATGATGACGCGTCTGAAGGCAGATCAGTGTCCCTCCCTTTACTGTCGCGCGTAGAGGAAGCCGAGACGGTCTATCTCGTCGCCCCCTCGGCCGAGGAAGCCGACAATGGCCCAACCGGTGGGGGCCGTGAACTGGCGACACTCGCTGGTCGTGGTGCCGGCGCGCAGGGTACGGCCGGCGCTGGTGCGGGCCTCGATGGAGAAGATGCGCGTGCGGTCGTTGCGCTTGCCCTGGCACAGCGTGGTGGCGGTCCAGCGCTCGTTGGCCGCGAGGACGAGCTCGGAGGTTGTACCGCCGGTGCCGCCCGCGCGAGAACCGTGCCGTCGGCGAGGGTCACGCTGACGGCGTCGAGACGGGCACCACCGCGGAAGGCGAGGCGGGTGGCACGCGGTGTCGAGGGCCGGGCGGCGAGCACGGCGGCGCCGGATGACCAGTCGCCGTGCGTGCCGTCAGGTCACCGGCCGCCGTGCCGGCGTCGGTGTGGAAGTTGTACACGTCGACTAAGGCGGCGCCCTGCGCGGCGTCGTCGCTCACGGCGAGCCGCGTCAGCGTGAAGCCCTTGGGCGTCAGGCAGTCGGACCCCGAGTCGTTCGAGCACGTGTCCCACTTGACGCGGACCGTGTCAATGATTTCGTGGTATCACGAGGTGCTGCGACGGCCGAGTCGGTAGCTCCGAGATGGAGCATCATCAAGGGTCGGGGCAACACCATGGTGTTATACGCGTCACTATGGCTACGAGATATTGGGACCTGCTCATTCGGGCGGCTTTGCTTGTCATGATACGAGATGGAGAACCACCGCCATCAACCTATGATCTCCTCATCTCCCCTCTTTCCCCCCCTTCAAGGTTTGTTTGCCTTCGTACATGTACCCCGATTACCTCCCCCCCATTGCCCCTTCAGGCAGCCTTTGATCGCCCGAATCGGTGGTTGCTCCGGGACTATCGACGCGGGGAAGGCCGCAACTGGGGATGCCGGAACTGTCTCGGCAGAGCAATCAGGTGCCGCGAGGGGAACTCGTGGCCGTGACCCTGCCACGCCCTGATTGCGGTGAAGTTCACGTGTCAACGAAGGGCGTATTCATTTGTTCAGCGTCGCCTTTTCGGACGAAGGCGCTGAGTCGTTGTATAGTGTCAGTGTGTTTTGGGGTAAGGCCGAGGACCCTCGGAGCAACAGGGGATGATGATGCGTGTGCCACTGCAGGATGGATGGAGTGAGCATCGCGACTCGTTGCGCATCATGTCATGGAGCTCCACCGGCGGCGACGGCTGTTCCTGGCAGGGCTGACCATGCTACTCATGCTCCTGCGTATGACCTTGATGGCGCGAGCGGGAGAGAATGGTTCTGGAAGCCCAGCCCATGACCAGTGCCAGTCACCCTCGCCTTCCTCTCGTCACATCATTCTCATGGAAGCGATGGCATGAACAGGACAGAAGCATAAAGGTAAGAGCATAAATACTGGCTGAGTGAGTGGGTATATCTATGCCCACGTTTCATTCTCGGCTCTGTCTCAACGGTTGATCGGCGCCTCTAAGGTTGTCCTCGAGGCACCTTCTTCATGCTGGAGCACGTTCTATCGAACAAATCATGGCCACCTTCTCAATCGTCGAAGAGCACGTTTCCGCGTGAGTGGGCAGCACAGGTTGGGAGTGTACAGCACGCGTTCGCATGCAGAGGAACAGGACTCGGCAGGGGGGTTTGTGCACGTTCTTGCAAACTCGGGGCATCACTGGCAGGTATCGACGACACGTCCAGACCAGACAGACAGATCGATTTCAAAGAGTGCTCGGAACACCCCTCGGCCAGGCCCCCGGCTGCCCTCGATCGCCCCCAGGTTCAGTCCGGCAGTCGACGGCTCCGTGTGTCAAAGGACGGGAAGCAAGCGTCACGAAACATGTCAACGATGCGAACGGCCTTATGAGCATCATGCTAAGGGCTGCCGTGACGACCAGTGTCATGCGGGGAGGGAAGGGGGGAGAGGGGCAAGCGTCCTGCTCAAGCTCGAGCTGTACTCGGCCGCAGCGAAGCAAAAGACGCGCATCCTGACCAGGTAGGCCCGGCGAAAGACGACTCGGTATCTGCATACTATTACCACCGACACCACACGTAAGGCACAGGGTCTCTGCACCTTGTTCACGACGGAATCACCCATGACAAACAAGGACATGCCGGCCTGTCGCTGCACGCCAAGAGGATCAAAGCTCAGAGAGCTCGAGCGCCCAGGCCAGGAGGGCAAGGAGGGGTCCTCTACCACCAAATGCGAGGCGCACGCGATACGACGACGAACTGTGTACAGTATCACGGTGCATTTGCTTTCATGTTGCGGCGGCGAGTCAAACTTTTCTGGTAATTATCAAAGACCAGAGTTGACGCTAGCTGTATCACGAGCGAGCCAGTTCACTAGACCCTCGACGATGCAGTACCCGCGATCCGGCACTGGCTTGCCCTTGTCGTACGCGGCCGGCGGGTTCGGCATAGTGACGTTGCCGTTGCTCGAAATGACTGGGCCATTCTCATCTGTCTGGTTCATTTGGACCTTTCGTGTGAAAGTATGCTTGTTCTTGTGCTCTGCCTCGTCGATGGGCTCGTCACGCCCCTCGCTTTTCAGAGAACGCCACACCAGAGCATGCCAGACATCCATTCCATTCTCGGGAGGGACGAGGCTCGATACTTCAGAAGGCGCTTAGTGCTGCAACTCGGCAACTCGGCAACATCACGGCTTCCGAGGCTTGCCCACAGGCTCTCTGGGATGGCGACCGTGAAGCGCTCGAGACGTAGCCTCTCGCTCGCGAATTGGTCGAGCCGGACAAACAGTGACTTTTCAACCTTGAGTGCGTTTAGTTTTGCAGGCTCGTGGACTTAGTTGCCGCTACGCCACCTGAGCGTCGGAATCAGATGCCTCGGCCTTGGCCCCGGCAGCGCCGTGAGCGCTGCGAGTAGCGCGTCAATGTCGCACGCGTCGAGCTTCGTCCGCTCGACCCCGGGAGACAGCTCCCAGGTGAGCTCTAGGGATGTACTGGCGGCGAGGCGCTTCGGCAGAAACACGCGTGGGAGGTTTCTCATCATCGTCCCCGTCAGCATGAGCTCGTTCGCTCGTCAGTTTCAGCATAACTGTCCAGCTCCCTGTAAGCCGTACATCACTAGAGTGGCACCGTCACTTTACAGGTGAACTAGGCCTGTCGGCAGCTTAGCAGCCACCCTATTAACCCCAGGAAATACGCTCGCCTGCAGCACTGCGCCTGCCTATCCATACAGTAGTACCGTCGCGGCAGCATGGGCTCGTCCTGCGGCGCCCACTCGTCCAAGTGCCAGATGGTCAGCAGTTGATGACATGTACCGTCCGTCCACTGCCATGTCCTATCTCGCTTGAGCGTGAGGACCAAGTACGGCGCTTGTCCGTAGTGCCTGCGCGGCCGGCCGTCATTGGTGGCGCCACGGCCCAAGTCGTCCTACAGGCGCAGACCGCAGAAAGCGATGACGAGAACCTCGATGCGGACCTCCGGCGGCAGCACGGCGAAGAACGGCGAGGTGGAGATGGCCGCTACCGCTAGGTCTTCTGCCCTGAGCGGCGTCAGCGGCCGCCGGTTAGTGCGAGTCTCCGGCAGAGGTAGCGGGACACACGGCGCCGGAATGGCGCTGCCGGGTGCTACCCTTTGCAGAAGCTTCTTCAAGCCTGTCTCTCATTTCCGCTTTGCTTGACCTCCCTCGAGCAGGTACCACACTGTGCTGCCGCTCCGAGGTTTACCATGTCCACGGACCCGAACCTGTGAGACTGCGTGGGCGTAAAGTGTGCTGCCAGCTCTCGCAAGCATACCCTTGGAAGGCGAAGACGGGCGATTGTATTGTGATGACATCCCAGACCTGCCTAGCGGCGTGAC
The DNA here is from genome assembly GCF_000150675.1 of Verticillium dahliae VdLs.17. NCBI lineage: Eukaryota > Fungi > Ascomycota > Sordariomycetes > Glomerellales > Plectosphaerellaceae > Verticillium > Verticillium dahliae. Next base: position 919,608 of record NW_009276926.1, read on the forward strand.
TCCAGGAACGAGGCACCAACTCAAAAGCCAGCGCGGACGAACGAGACACACGCACGACCAGCAGGGGTGGCCTCACGCGTCGCGGTTGGAGGGGACGTCTCATGCTGAAGGAAGACGCCTTCCGGGTCCCAACGGCCGCAACAAGACGCGTGAGAGAGGCGTGTCAAACACGAGCCTACGGAGAGTGATGTCTGCGGCTGTTGTTCCAGGGGCACGGGAGAGAAAAAAAGCAATCACGTTGATTCCGGGCCAGTTTATTCGCCACCCCCTACCCGGCCGGCCGGGGTGCGCGCGGCGTCGGTGCTGCAGCCGTCGTTTGATTGTTCTTAGCAAGCAAATGGCGCCTACTATCGGGCAGCCAAAGCAAATCACAAACAGCCTTTTGAGGTGATGAGATGTGATGGATCAACTGGGTGGAAAGCGCAAATGAATGAAGCAAAAACGCGACAGGCCTGCGCCCAACAAGTCATGACAACATGGAACCTTCCGTGCCCCTACTGGTTGATGGTAGTCTTTAAACAGCTTCATTAGTCTCGCTATATGGAGCGTTGCAATGGGCAATGTGACGCTCTCCAATATCCGTGCCCCATATCATCGTCTGAACACCGCGCGAACCTACTCCAGGGCAACCCCAACCCCCCCCCCCCCCCTCTCAAAGCCAAAATGGCTTCCTAGATAGCCTTCCGCGGCAAAGCCCCCCCGTTCGCTTCGTCCATCTTCAGCACGAGATGCGGTTTCCGATAATGTAATCACCTTGTCTCACCTTCCCGTACGGCCCAGGTCACGTCCGTCCGTGCAAACAAACCGAACCCCCAACCCCCAACCCCCAGTCCACGGGGAGTCCATTCCGGCGCCCCGCGCCCTCGCTGCCAAACTGTGCCGAGCGAAGCAGCACCACGGGTTGGGGGTGGGCGTAGCGGCTGTGCAGGGCCCCGGCACAGCAGGTCATCCATCCCACGCAGCAACGAGGGGGGCCTGGAACGGTCCCTGGCTGTTTCCCATTTGCCCTCGCTCTCGCCTTCATTGTGATGATTGCGATCGCCCACCGATTGTGGTTGGGACGAGGACGAAGAGAGAAAGAGAGAGAGAGAGGAGAGGAGTCGGAGATGCGGGTCTTACCGGGGTCGTGGTGTCTTGCCCTCAAACCCTGACGGCGGGATGGGACGGGTCAAGGATCGTTGAGTGGCAACTTTTGAGCATGTACATGGTATACATGTACACGTCCCGCCAGCGATGAAGGAGCCCGATGTCTGGTGCTTGGATCCTACCCGCCTTTGCTGAAAGTACCGGCAGCCCGACGCGGAGGTCGGGATGCACGTCGCGATCCAATATTGCTGTCAGAGCGCGTAGCATGCAGGACGCTATGCCTCCGTCTCTGATCCTGCCTGCCTTGGCGCGCTTCCGCCCATCCCACCCGAGCCGAACAGATACCAGACAGAGAGACGGAAGAGCATGGGCGAACTTCTCGAGTGGGGGTTCCGCATGGACGATCTGCGGACGGAGACGCGAGTGGCTCCTCGGTTGGCGTCTGCCGCCTCAGCCTCAGGAAAGAAGGGGGGAGCGTGTCGAATTCAGAAGAGAAGCGACCGGCGGTGAGCTGGCACGACCGAGTCTGCGAGCGAGTATGCGTTTAGGCCGATGAAGGGGACCCGACACAATGGGGGGGTGGGCGGGCCGGTGCTCTCGCTTCACTGCCTCGCCGCCGTGTCTCCGGGGGACCTTGGAGTTTTAGTGTACTTGTACGGTCAGTTCAGACTGTTTGGGATGACTCGTGGGTGGTGATATGTGATGAGGTTCCACGGGCGGTGTACCGCGGAGCCTCGGCCGCGACGTCGGGACCTGGCCTCGTAGGGCCAAGCGGGACATGATCGTCGGCTCGTGAAAAGAGTCTATCCGAGTTGGGTATTCTGCTCGCTCGGTCTAAGACTCACGAACACCGAGCGGTGTGACGGAAGGAGGACTGTTCCAGAATCAGACGATGCATCGTTTTCGTTTCCATGGGCGACACGGCAGAATGGCGGACTCGATGGGATGCGAGGTTGCTTGGCGTGGCCGAATCTGTCCAGATGGGGCACTTAGCATGAATGGGTTCACTCGCGTCGTGATCCTCTATATTATCTTGTTTACACGAATCCACAGCGTATGAAAGTTCCCGTGCGATACCCGCATCGTAATCAAGACAACTAGTCATGAATTGCCGTGAACTCAAGAATCGGTGCGTGCACCATCGGCTTGCCGATATCGAACTCTACATGCAATATCGTGTTTCGCAGCAGCTCTGAAGAGTTGCCCCAGCATGTTGCCGTCAAAGGTATCATGCATGGGCTCTGCGAAAGAGGAAGATTGTCTCCGGGCTGAATGCTGCCCCCAGTTGTAGATCCGCCCTCTGATCTAGAAAACAAGTCTATCTAATGAGGCGCTGGAGCAGCGGTCGTTCGTGTGCAAGTCTGACGTCCTCGACCGTGTCTCAATGCTCGTGAAAAACCTTTTTCAATGCTCGAGTAACAACTTGTAAGTAACCATAACGATCAGTATGTTTTTATAAAGGCGCGGAAAAATTATTCGCTTTGTAAGAGGCCTATGACTTCCCGGGACGTCAAGCGCCGGCCAGATATCTGGAGGACCAAAATATCTAGCGCCATCCAAGTAGTCGTGATACAGCTGGTAACTACCGAACGTTGGATATTCACCTGTGTTGAGTGGTCATGGTCCTTATTATCGGGGCATAGTTGCTTCGAGGACACTGACATAAAAACAATGTGCACTACCGATATATCAAATTCCCTGATACCAGCCTTCCAACATGACGAGTAGTAAGCTGTTGGCCAACGATCGTGTGAATTAGTCTTCAAAAGACTTAGGATTGTGAAATAACCTTCCCAACCCCCTTCCCAAGGTGAGGATCGTCACCTTCGCTAGAAGAAATAGCCTGCCCTGTGTTACGAGGTCACTGCCGAAAGACGAGCAAATCAGATTCAGAGTGTCAGACTACCAAACTCCTGGCACCTAAACCACAAGGCGGCGGCTACAAAGGACAAGGCCTCCGTCGACACGCAAATACCATTACATCCGCGACGCCTAGAGCGCTTCTGCAAAGACCGAATCCCCAGGTCCTCCCGAAATGCCATCTCCCCCCCTCAAGCAGCATCACGAGCGCTTCTTCTTCACCGTGATGCGGAACTTGCCCAGCTGCTTGTCCATGACCGTCTTCAGCTCGGCTTCAAAGAATGAGTCGACACGCCCAGGGCGGCGGCGCCGATCTTCGTTGAAGCTGCCAAAGCCCGCCCGCGACCGCAGCTTGGCCTCCTTCTGCACCCGCGCCACGACCTTGCGCGTCAGGCTGTCGTTCTCGGCGCTCTCTGCGTACACGAGAAGGTTCTGCCCCCATCTGTTCACCACGAGCCAGTCGACGGCGCCGCCGATGGGCGATTCGAGCAAGAACTTGATGACCTCGGCGCGCGAGTACAAGACAGCCAGCATCAGGGCCGTTTCCCCGTGGTAGTTGGAGCTGTTTTTCGGGCTGTCCTTCTGCTTGAGCAGGTCGATCGCCTCCTCCTCCCACCCGCAGATAATGAGATGAGACAGCAGGCAATTGCCGTCAACGTCCACCATGCTTGCCATGTGATACTGTCCAGGCACGCTCTCGCGGTCCGTGGTCCACAGGAAGCCAAAAATGTCGTCCGTGGCCTGCCAGCTGTTCGACGCGTGGAGCTGCACAACCTCCCCAATGATATCGTCGTCAACGCCGACAAACGACGGCAGGGCCCCGGACAAGTCGCGAAGGGCCTTGGGCACCCGTCCGTCAGCTAGCAGCACACGGGCACAGTTGCCGTGGCCGCGATTGATCGCTTGCCAGAGCAGTGATCGCTGGAGCGGCCTATACCTGTTCCCCCCCGAGGTAAAAGTTGTGGTGCCGTCGGGGTTGGCAGTGACGGCAGGGGCGGGTTCGCCTTCTGGTATGTCGAACTTAAGTATGATATCCGGGCGCTGTAGGAGCGCTTCGAGCGCGTCACTGTCTCCAACTTCGACGGCAATCTCTATGGGACTCCAGTCCTCGTTGCCCACGTTCGGATCCACTTCGGGGAAGCTGAGGAGAGCGTGCACCATGTTTGAGTAGCCACCCTGTAGTGCCAGCGTCAGAGACGTCTGTCCTGTCGCGTTGCGCTTGTCCACATCCGCCCCCGCCTTGACGAGCATCTCAGCTATGCTCTTCAACTGGTGTGTGACGGCCAGGTGCAGCGGTGTTGACTGCGAAACCCCTCGGACTTTG
>NW_009276926.1:924023-955756 GCF_000150675.1 Verticillium dahliae VdLs.17
GCATGGAAAGTCGCTTCAAGAAAGCCTGAAGCATCTTGCCCTGTTGAAACTTCAACGCCGTCTCACACCTGACGAGCATTGATATCGTCTGGCCGTACGGCTTTTGCCGATCATACGACGCCAAAAGCCTGTCAAAGACTTCTTCCATGTCATCGTGGGCAATCGTGAGATCAATCGCGCGCGAAAAATTGCCCGACGACAGGCCTCGATGGTTGAACGTCGTCATGTCAGTCTCGTGGACCCAGCCATTCTTGATGGTCCAGTGCGCGTCGAGATCAAAGTCTGAGTGGTTGTAAATGTCCAGGGCGATCCGCTGAAACCCGAGCAAAAGTGCCAACTGAAAAGCGGTAAAGCTCTGGGAGCCGCTCTTGATGTATGCATTTACGTCAGTTTGCGGCTTGCTGATCAAATAATTCACAATCCCTTGGCGTCCGTTCCATACGGCATACACCAGTGGTGTCCGGTTGTTGAAGTCGCGAGCGCCGGTGTACTTCTGCGTGCTGCCGACCAAGTCCGGGACGAGACTATTGATGTTGTGTTTGGCAGCCTCATGTAGTAATGTGGTACCGAATTCTGGGGCGCCTGATACGTCCTCCCAAAACTGGGTTTCTATGTTGTCAGATGTCGCAATCTTCGCCCAGTTGGAGATGACCTCGTCGCGATCATCCCCAAGAAAGTCGTTGATGAAACCCTGGCTCAACCCAGCCTCGTCGGCTGACGCGCAGTGCGTAAACAGGTAGCGTACTGAGTAGGCAAGGAATGGATGGTCATAGTAGCTTTTCTCGGTCAGCTCATAAAGGCGCACCTTGTCGTGATTGGCGCGGCGGGCATCAAAAGAAGAGAGTTCACCACGGATCCCCTTTTCGATAGAGGCAAAGTAAAGCAGGCAGGATTTCGCCAGCCTGTGGTGGCTCGCTCCCGTTATTTCAGTCAATGACAGTGCCTCGACGCCATCGAGCATGGCGAAGCCTTTCTCGAAGAGAAAGTCTTGGACGGTTTGGTGAACAAGCTGCACAACGCCATTCGATATCTCTGCGAGTCCGGCAGAAAGCACCCGAAGTTTCTTCACCATCTGGTCGTTCGATCGGATCGTGTCTGACGCCGACAACCAGTTCTCGTAGGCCCCTCGCTGTATGCCAGCTTCTCCGTCAAAGTTCAGCGCATCCCGCAGACGGTCGACGGGAAGGTTCTCGGTGCCGAAGCAGATCCATTGGAAAAGTTGCTTGGATTTCAGTGCGCTCTTCTCCTTGAGTTCCGTTATGAGATTTGCGTAGAGGTTGTGGAGCTGGGGCGGGATCTTGTCGATGTAGTCCACTATTTCCTCGACAGTACTGCCTTCGTTGTATTTCCAAACGACCTGAGGGATGACGAGCACCACCCACAAAAACACCTGGCGCGCCTGCTCTTCTACTTTCTGACGGAGAGCCTCGAGGTCTTCCGGACTTGTCACCACGCGTGTGAGCTCTTGGTCGATGTACCTGGCAATGTCTTTGTCGTTGGCCGACTCGACAACTACTTGCTCGCAGTTGTCCGGGGCGATGATGGGGTAGTGGCGACACGAGAAACAAATGCTGACTCGATACGAGCTCGAGGCAGACGTGTCGTAGATGCGCGTGAAGAACTGTACGAGGCGCCGGGCCTCTTTCTCGCCGCACTCGTCCAGGGCATCGATGAAGATGCAAAGTCCTGATCTCCTCAACAGGGCAGGAAGAACGTCGGAAACGAAAAAGTCCTCGAGATCCTGAGGACGCCATGACCAGGGCCCTGCCAGGCTCTCATCCATCTTTTTGTAGTGGTTGACGATGGAGCTCACAGCTCGAGGGTAAGCTTGACCGATCTGGTGCACCAGTGCACGGAAAAGCCCCAGTGGCGATCTCTGGAGGTCAGTCCCGCGGCCGTGGAAGTAGAAACAGATCTTGAGAGTTGCACCGTCCGGGTGAACATCACTCGAGTTCTTGATGACATGTTTCATCAGCGTACTTTTTCCACAACCGGGCTTGCCCTTCACCCAGAGCAGGCCTTGGCCGTTGGCGTGCCACTGCAGGTAGGTGGGATGCTCCAGGATCCAACGACAGGTACCAGCAGCAGCAGTCTCTACGTCAGCCCCGCGTGCGTTCATCTCTGGGAAGAAAAGAGTCGACATGCAAGCTAAAACGTGTCAGTGATAGCTTGGTTGAGGTCATTAGGGTTGCTCTGTACGTACCGTCAAAGTCCAGCTTGTCCGAAGCAACCTCAGTAGCTGGAATGTCTTTCGGAGAGTCAGCTCAGTTCCAATTGAAGTGACCAAAGATCGCGCACCAGATGTTCCATGCCGCAGCCAGCGCCGCAGCTCACCAAGCACCCGGCGGTACCCAGTATCTTCTGTGCTAGCAAATCGAACGAGGTCCATGTGGTTTGTGGGGACCGGTAGTTGGGGATAACCGCTAATCTTGGCCGAGTCCTTGTTCACAACCATGCCGACGCCGACGACTTCTCGTTCCTCGAAGAAGCATGTCAGTTGGAAACGAGCGGTGTTTTTCCGCAGCCAGATGCCAAAGGCAGCCTCTATGTCAGCGAGAGCCTCAGAATCGCGCTGCAGTAGACGAATGATATCGACATTGACCCGTGAGTTGGATGCCTTGAGGATGCGAGCCACGCCCGCGGCGAACGGGGCCAGGTCGGAGCCACGATGCGGCGTTCCCAGGAACGCAACAGCCGTCACGCATTCATGAAGCTGTTTCTGATGTTGCTCCGCAGCCTGCTCTGAGAGACACAGGGCTTTCTTGGCCACCAGGCCTCCAAGGCTGTGAACAACCAAGATGATGGGCCGTCTAGCCTGGGACCAGGTCAGTAGGAGGAGCAGTGGGAGACAAGGACGCCGATCGCAGCATCGTAGCCAGAACTCACTGCATGGTCTTCAATCCGCACAGTTGCAATGTCACTAATCAGAGTGGCCGCATGCTCCCGAATGTCGTTCTGTCCCACTGGTCCCAAGAACTTGGCAACATCAGCGTCGTACCCGAACGAGAGAATCCGGGCCTCTGGAACGTCTCGCGCCAATAGCTGGGTCGGCCAGTAGATGGGAGTGGCGCCGTTCGTGGCAAAGGTCTTGTATGGATGACCGGTGATTCCATGGATGAAAATGATATCGACCTGCGGGTTTGGGGGCGTATGCAAGACGCGGACGCCGAGGAAGTGGTCGTTCGGGAACAGATCTTCCTTCAGCGACTTTGGCTGTGCCACATTGTGGACAGCGAGCTTGAGCGTGTCAGCACGCTGTATCGCCATCTGGCAACGCCTCTGGCAGGTCCAATCTGATTGCGGTGGGTTGATACAGGGACTGAGCGGCTCGTATGCGGTCGCGCCGGCGCAAATTGATGCTCTCTGTGTCGTGCGCCGAAGAAGACGCTCACCTTGGAGGTCCTGGATTCTATGAGGAGGGGTTGACGAGAGGTCGATGAGATGGGCGAAAGGCCAGACCCCCAATCATCATGCAGAACACCGGAGCTGAAGGATGCACCTGGATTCGTCCTGACAAGGGTGCACGACGTTGAGAGCTGACGATGGTTGGCTGGGGCACTGTCGACTGTACATGGCCCCCAACTGAGGCTAGATTCAGACGGTACGGGGGGCTGCGGCTGCATCCTCCTGGACCGCAGTCGCCTCTTCACAAGCGACGGAGATTGGTGCGTGGAGAGGCTATTTTTTGGTGGCTGTGATGGGCTGAATCCGCAGGCATGAACCAGACTCTCGTCGTGGCAAGGTCGGGCGATGAAGAGGAGGGGGATGCCTTCAACGGGCGACCGAGGCGGTGCCAAGCGACAGCTGGCTGTGCCTTATGGTTGCATCTTGATGAGACCGAAAGGACCGCGATGGAACTTTCTTCACCAGTGTTAGGTTGTTCGGGCTTCAACGGCAAGGCGACGCTCGACTCCCCAGTGCAGCTGATTGTGATGATCCGGAGTGTATGATTGAGGTCTTGGAGGTGGTGGGTGATGGATGGTGGGTGATGTTTGGTGGGATGCAGTGAACCCCACCAAAATGGTCCGCGGCAACTGACGTGAGCAGTAACACCAGTCAAATGCAGTGCAACGTAAGCTGCCAATTTCACCACCGCAGGTAGGCATGCTTGGCATGACAATGAGCCAGTTCTAGCAAGATGAGATAAATGTAAAGTTGCCTGTTATTACTACAGCTCCAGTCGTCATCATCATCATCATCAAAGTCGTGTTCTCGTCCCTTCGCCAGGTGCTACCCCACAAGCTCTCGCAAATAACAAAAGCGCCTTCGCCGCCTACAATAGGACCCATCAAGCTCAGCTTCAAGCGCCAGCGACCACCTTCTCCACAATCTTGTTGCACTCGGCAGGGTCCTCAAAGATGTGCCAGGCCTCGCGCGGCACGTCTTTGAAGGCCTCCTCAAATCGCTTCGGCTCGTTCTTCGACTCGATACCGACAGCGGCGATGTCGGTCACCTTTCGGATGAGGATGAGCTTGACCCATCCATCGAACTCGCGGTAGCTACACGCAGCGTCAGTCAATACTCTTGCGGCTTTTTTTTTTTTATGAATCGATAGTTTCTCGGTTACTCACATGTCGCCGTAGGCCTCAGGGTCGGACTGCGTCGAATCACCAATGAGAATCAGCTTGCGCTTCGGCAACCACGAATGCACCTTGCGGATACGGTCCGTCTTGTACTGCTCTGTCCCCTTGGTCAAGGCCGACAACAGGCCAGCAATGGTGCGCCAACTCGAGTCGCGAAGAATCAGCGTGCCGTGAGGGTACCATTGGCGGCAGAAGTTGCGCAAGAACGGGTACAGGTTGTACGGCGACGCAGACAGGTAAAACCACGGCGCTTCCTTGGATATGAGAGACGTGATGTGCCTGTAGAGTTCGGGCATGCCGGGCACGGCACTCGGAGGGTCGACAAAGGTCTTGCGAAGGATGCCGAGTGGGGAGCTCGTCTGGGTCACCTTGATCGTGTCGTCAACGTCGGACAAGACAGCCCAGCCCTCGGCAGCCGCGAAATGGGTCTGCATCTCGAGCTCGCCCGAAATACCCCGAGGCACGGCGGCACTCGCCTTGACGGAGGTGCCTGTGGGTTGCTCAGAGAGCTTCAAGATGTCGGTGCTGATGCCATTACGACCTGTCGGCCCCAACTTGATCTCTCTATCCTGGTGTACGATTCGCAGGTGGCGGGCAGGCCGGACATCCCAGAGGAAGGGCAGGAGTCGCTCCTCGATGGTTGCAAGCTCCTCTGCATCGTCGGCCAGTCCCAGCGTCTCGGCAATGCTGGTAACCATGTCGACAACCTTGGCCTTGGGCTCCTTCTCGAAGACGGCGGCGACAAATTCGGCCTGCCAGCTGCTCAGACGGCCGGGCTTGAATGCCGTGTTGTCGAAGAGCCAGACGACGTCGTCACCGGAGACGGGGCGACCAAAGGGGTTCCGACTGCCGAGATAGGAAGAAAAGTTGTCAACAGAAGGGATGGAAAAAGCGGACTGCAGAGCGGGCAAACGGGGATCGGGTAGTGCGGATTCCATTTCGTCAAACTTGTGTTCCTTGCGCGTCTGGTCTTGCAGTGCCTGTGCCTGCGCGGCGGCAGCGCTTTTTGACTGATGCGACGACATGGCGGCTGGAATCTGGTGGCGAGGCAGGCTGCTGAAGTGTGGTCTCGAGGAAGGGTCAGGGGACAGGGCTGCCGTCGTAGCGTGGGAGACACAAGATATCACGAGGGAAAGACACGCCGCGAAAGGGGGACCAGATGCTGTGATCCAGCGGTAGTAAAATGGGGGCGGAGGAGAGAAGGGGGACGAGGCGACGGATGGGCAGCGTGCTGCTATATGTCTTGGGACCTGGCAGATCAAAGTTGGGAGTGGCGGCGATGAGGTCAGGAGATGGAGAGGGGAAGAAAGCCAGTCGGCATTGCATTTCAGCCCAGGTTGGTCGCAGCAGATCAGCTCTTCATCTCGATGCGATGTGACAGGCAGGCGGGCAGGCGCCTAACGATGCACCTCTGCCCTCAGCCCCTCAGCCAGGTAGATCAGGGCCAGTCAGTGGGCAACTACCACTGTCGCATACCTACCTTCCTGCCTTACCTGCCCACTTGCTAAACACAGGGAAAGAGATACAGGGAAAGAGGGGCAGGGAGCCGCAGTGTCGCCACGTCGATGCGCTTAACTTTCATCATCTCGACGCCAAGCAGCAGGTGGCAGTGGCAGGTCTTGTGGTCTTGCCGTGGCTTTGGTCAACAAGAGCTCGTGACAGCTTGTCTGTCTAGTGACGCCTGATGACGCACCTGAGGTTTCGAAGGAGTCTGGGGAGGAAGCATCCCAGTCCCGGCTGAATGTCGGATCGCGCCTCCACTTGACCAACAGGACCATGCTCCTCACGTGATCAGCATGTCACGGCATTAGCGAGAGAGTCGAGGCCCATCCGATCCGATTCCCGAGCTCCCTTTGTGTCCGATCCCCTACCTTAACCTTAAGCTGACCGGGCGGCCGACTGATGGTTGAATTTGGTGACGTGATACGATGGGCAGCCAAGGACAATGCCATAGCCTTACCAGCGAGTTGGCCTTTTCTTTTGCTTTCCTCGAATTAGATACCTAGGTACCTCACGATTCAACGTCAGAGCGACACATCAAACAGAACCTTGGCGAGCCAAGACTCTACCCTGACTAAGCCTGTCTTGGCAAGCAAGGCCCAAGTCATATCGGCTCAGGAAGTCAAGTCCCCAGTTCTGTTTCCTGTCCAAAATCCTTTCACCGTCATCAAATTCTCTCCACGCCGCCAAGTATCATCTCACTTCCATCCTTCCATACGAGACCACCGTTCTCACTGTTTCAATTTCGCAAGGCCAAGCTCCGTGCCTTGAGGCGTCGCGTTTCTGTAGCCTCCCTTGCTTGGCTCGCCGCCAAAGGAGGAGACGGCCTTGGGACCTCTGGAGTACCAAATCTCGCCTCGGCCACGCGGCCACTGTTGTCACATTTCACCCACCGCCCTTTCCGCAACTGGCATTTTGATCCTTTCGCTTCCTCCGTTGCACTGTCAGGGGGGCTTGATCGCCGCCCACGGCGTCTCATTTGAGGCGCACCGCCCATCATGAACAACGCGTCCAACACATGTTCGAACGACAACCCTGACTATGTCCAGGATGTCCACGGCAACGATGATCACACAAAATGGTCCGGCTGCGGCATCCCCAGTAATTCAACGGATGCTCCTGTACTGCAAGCATGCTGCGAGGCTCTCGGCGACGATTTCGTCTACACCTACCAGGACTATTTCCCTCTTTTCTCCGAGACCCATGACATTGCCAGCTGCTGGACCACCTGCATGGTCAACGTTTCGTCGGTTTCGTTCGCCGACTCGACCAACGTAACGCAATGCATGATCAACAGCCTGGCCAAGACCGACGACAATGACCCCCATGGCAAGCTGTGCGGCGGGCCGGGAATGCGAAGTCTGGCGGCACGACCTGGACTGGACGTTGCAAGCTGGGGCGTCGCGGCCGCCGCCCTGCTCGCCTGCCTGCTCCGAGGATGAGCGACAGGCGGACGAAGAGAGCTTGAGGAGACGAGCTTGTGGCATTGCGGCATTGCGTCAATGTCCGCGCGACGACATTGGGATCATATCGTGGCGTTTACGGTCAGGCGTGCGAATTTTGGCAGGATAGCGACTCACTTTTCATCGTTTATTAGTCACACGGAGGAGACCCTGCGACGCGTAGGGGCTGAATTAGACCAACATGATAGCCAGGTGGCTTGAACAGTTGTACACCTTTCCGCATTCCTGAGCTCTCGGATGCTAGGGCGTTCAATCGAGACCATTGTCTCTTGATGTCTCAAATCGGACACCCGTTGGCTTTATGGACCGCCACAAGATTCTCGAACGAGTGACATGTCGAAAAAAACACCGGACACCGTCTTCCACAGGCAAGACCATCACTGCTGACCTTGAGACGCATGCTTTGGTTGAAGCAGCTCCAACGCCTCTATCATTCCAACTGCCATGGCGAGAATTAGAGAGAGACAGCCACATGGATGGCAACTCAAGAGGCTCCTACCATCGGACTGCCTGTCGTCGGCGTCAGAGGACGCCGTGTGCATCCTTCTTTGTTCGTCTTGTCCATGATGACCTCTCTCACACAGTCGACTCCCCTCACCGTTCTCAGTATGAGTTGCCTGCTGCGTTGCGTGCGACCACAGCGTTCATGAAGTCGCTATGCGCCTCTGGGCACCATGGCTTCCCCTCGTGCCACTGCTCTTCTGTGCAGGGGGCCATGCCTATGCCGACATTGGGCTTTCCGAACGCCTTCGATCGAAGGAGTGCTTGTGCCTCACAGAGGTCATCATCGTCACCTATGTCGGCACACCAGAGTTCGTCGCCTCGTGCATCCAGTCTGGCTACTCCGGCACCATCACCATGCCGGGAGGACCAGGTTATCCCGATGTACCGTATCCGCCGCCCGCAAGCGCACCACCGCCAGCAGCAGCACCATGGCCGGGACCGGGATCCGGGACGTACACTAGTTTGTCCTTTGTGACGAGTGCCCGCGGCCTTTCCCTCGACATTCAGTCTTCGGCCACCGCTGCTCTGGCTGCGAATGGCACGCTGTCCACCACTCTCCACATCGTCGGACCGACGCCAGGTCTGAGCGACAGACCCTGTGACGGGCCAGCATCTGTTTCAAGGAGCGGAAGCGACTCTGGCAATGATACTAGCTTGACGAATTGTCCTTCCTCCGGCGCCTGTACAGTCCACGAAAATGATACGACATCGATATCAAACACGGGCTCAGCCAAGGTCTCGATCACTCTGACAATATTCACGACGTTGAGAACTGTCACCACATCCGTCGTCATGACGACAAATGAAGACTGCACGAGCTCAGCGACTCTCGCCACACTCGAAACCATCACCCCCGTAGGACCGAACATTCCGAACGTATCGACGACTTTCGACAGTGCTACTGGGTCAGTGACGAGCAATGGCGTGGATGACCTGGAGAGCGCGAATAATGGACCGGTCCTGACGATCTCGGAAACTGTCGCGTCGTTTGATGGGTCATCTACCGCGACGACGAAAGTTCTAACCAGGACTACCGGCTCCTTGTCAGACAACCTCAAGCCCACGGACCTTCCGGGATCACCGCGAGAGACGACAATGACTGTTGCAGCTACGACCACATCAACCACGACGATTACCGTGAGCGGTCTGCCGACGCGACCATCTGAGCAGTCATCCGTGTCATTCACTGCGAGTGTTTTCACAACGACAGCAATCACAGCGATCACGTCCACTAAAAGGCCGACAGCTTTGTCTGAAGGCTCAAGGGAGTCGATAGCCACGAGTCAATTGACTCCAGTGTCGGGTGTAACGACGGAACTCATCACTGTGGCCCTCAAGACTGCGTCCAGTGCCTTGACACGATCTATCTCGGGCTCAAACGTTCAACCACCCAGTGTGTCCCTCGATACAGCTTTACCAGCCTCGTCTCAGCGTGGCACGAGCAGCTTGGAGAGCACCATACCATCTTCTGGAGCAGCTCCTACAGTCACAAGCTCTCAGCAGAACTTGACACCAAGCGTCGCTAGCGGTGATGGCTCTCTCGAGATGTCCGCTTCTTCCACTGGAAGGGCCCCAATCTTTGGATCGGCGACTCTTACGGATTCATCGAGCTTGGTGGGCCCGCCCACTACCCTCGAGGCATCGGCGTTGCCCGGATCCGCAATCTCTCTGGGTCTCTCTAAGTCAACAGAGGCATCAGGTGCATTGGGTTTACTGACCTCTCTAGATGTCGCGACCTCAACATTGCCATTTCCTAGCAGCTCACGTTCGTCACCATGGACACTATCTCCAGAATCGTCAGGTATATCATCAGCCATCTCTGGGGTTGAAACCGCCATGACGAGCCGCTCATCTTCAGACGGTACCCACACCTCTGCAGTCACCACCGAAGTCATTGACCCTTCGATATCAGATGCATCATCCAGCGGACAGCAATCAACGAGTGTAACTTCTAGCAGCCCTTCGTCTAACTCATTGCTATTGCCATCGAGCATCACAAGCGAGTCTTCAGCTGTGTCGCGCCAGCCCACTTCCGTCCTCGAGGGTGTATCTTCAGGCAATGTTGCAACATCAAGAGACACTACATCACTGGGTCTCGGGACGGCATCGAGCACCGCCGCAATCTCAGTTGGATCAATAACTTCGTCGATTAGCACTACCTCCTCAAGTATCTTCATGTCTTTGGGCGAGTCTCTGATTTCTGCAAGCCAGCTCCCGATCCAGTCGAGCGACGTTGTCTCGACACAGCTGCCTATCTCTTTGAGCGACTCGATATCTTCACGCACTTCAAACTTATCCGACGAGAACTCTGAACCAGCTCCAAGCTCCGTTTCCGACCAACGGCAGAGTAGTTCGTCAGACGCGAGTATCTCAACCACCCATCAGGACACATCTAGCGATGCCAGGGATTCTTCTGGATCTTCGTCGGGTTTCTCGGCCCCTGCGACTAGCTTAGCTCTTGCCAACCCCTCCGTGCAGCCAGAATCAGCCTCATTGACCTTGAGTCTCTCCGGTTCTGCAGTAAGCTCAATGAAGGTGCCGACCGAACCTGCTTCCATTAGTATTCCGATGCCTTCCACACAGTCAGAGTTCCCACCTAGCCGTTCGGTGGCTCCCACTTCGAACATATCGCCCAACCTCTCTTCCCCGATGCCGGCGGTTTCCGTACTCTCATCGTACAGCTTAGAGTCCTCCAGTTTATCAGGATCATCTGAGTTCTCCGAGACGACCGATGGAATACGCCCAAGCACATCAATGCCATCCATCATCCTGGACATTTCGAGCACTCCGGTCCTCTCAATTGCGTCAGAGACTTCTTCAGGGTTGATATCATCAACAGCCCTAACACCTCAAAGCAGCACGATACTGTCAAGTATTTCTACGCAGCTTGCAACCATTGAGTCTTCCTCACTATCAGAATCATTCGCGGCGTCTGGCAGTTCCAACTTTCCTACAACTTTGGGTGGTTCCAGATCTTTTGCTACTTCCCCAGCATCCTCAAGGGGCTCAGCGTCTATCACTTCGCCATCATCCTCGCTAAGCCTCCCCGAGTCCAGCAAGCTCATTTCCACCACCAGCAGCGACTCTGAAATTAATGGATCATCAGAAACCTCCATCGACCCAAACACCTCATCCAGCAGCTTGGTATTCTCAAGTGCCTCGGAATCGTTTGCCATTTCGACTTCCATTCATCCATCGTCCCTTATGCTCTCGGAATCGTTGACCGTCTCGGAGCCAATACTCAGCGACGTCGGAGGCTCCAATTCAGCGGCTTCCACCAGCAGCCAAGGGTCGCCTGACATGACGTCCACATCTTCAAGTACTTCGGGCCCCAGCACAAGCTCCATCGACTTCTCGCTCTCTTTAGTGACGTCCAGTGTCTTTCCTACGGGAAGTGGCTCCGTTGTGGGACCAACACCACTATCAACCGTCCTTCCTAGCAGAACGTCTACGGGCTCAACAGTTGATATGGACACAGTCTCGTTTGTCACCACCACAGGACTATTTACTGGGACGGAGTCGATTACGGGTCCAGTCACGGTAACAGTACCGCCAAGTGGGACCATTCCCGGTACCGTTCTCATTCAATTGCCACAAGGTCGATTCGTCACTGTCCGAGTACCCTTTACGGGCACGGCGATCATCACTCAGCCAACTACAATATCTATCATTGCACCAGTTGGGACTGCCCCAGGAACTATTATCATCGCTACGCCGACCACTCCTGACGGCCCCGGAGTTACCGAGTCATCGTCGTCAAAATCAATGTCCGCGAGTCCGTCATCTTCGAACGTACCCTCAGTCCCATCGTCTACATCCACGGGCAACGTAGAGACCACACAAAGCAGAGCAAGCGTGTCAGAAAGCGAGACAATATCATTGGCACAACCCTCTTCCCTTGCTGGAGAGACATCATCATTCGAGGCTCCGCAGTCCATGTCAACAACGGAAATCTTATCAGGGGAGAGTATAGGGGCAAGCACAACCAGATCGACCAAGCTTCCGGTGTCATCGCCAGATGCGACAAGCAGCAGCCCGTCTGACACTGGCAGTACGGTGACGATTAGTAGCCAGCAGCCGACCAACGTGCCTGTGAGCTCTACTCCTCAGTCCTCGATAATGCCGAGTAACGCGGGGGAACCATTCAGCGCCTCCTCTACAGTCAGTCTCGCGCCCTCCGTCACGCCCTCCATCACTTCATCCGTCGAACCCTCGATGCTTTCCTCAATTAGACTGTCTCAAGCATCCTCAACCGACACACCTGTGCTGTCTACAAGAAATTCGTTGTCAAAATCGGTAGAAACATCCGGCTTGGCCTCGTCGCAGTCCATGAGTAGCGTCCTCACCTCAGCAACCAACCCGGATACAAGTAGAGAGCCCGTCTTTCCACCAAGTATCAGCGCTTCGACAACGAGTGACTTTGTCAGATCCAGTGCCTCAACCTCTGAATCAGGCCTACGTCTCTCTCTTGAGCCCAGCAGCCTACTTGTTCCAGGTGGTCAAACTACACAGTCTCTTCCCTCGTCTATCGTATCGAGCATTCAAACGGGCAGGTTGAGTGGCTCGTCTTCCGTCTCGCCGAGTAGTGAGGCTTCAGCATTGAGCGAGCAAGGTCCATCATCGACGGAAGCCGTCACTCTGAGTGAGATTGGCATCTCAAGTGAGCTTCCTGCCTCGCCGAGTGATTCCACCTCCTCGGGTGACGCTGTGCTGTCGACCGATGCCACCTCTTCAAGCGTTGATGCCTCCTCGACCAGGCTTATATCCCCTGGTCAGCCTTCAGTGGTGCCAAGTACGACGCCTTTTTCAAGCAGCACCGTGCCAGCAAGCGCGAGCCTGTCGCCCAGCGAGACCTTATCATCTGCTGAGATGAGTGCTACCCCTGGCCAATCTGCTTCCGGCAATGCTTCTGTTTCGAGCGACCCTGCTGTTTCCTCCAGCGACCCGATTGTTTCTTCAAGCGATATGAGCTCCTCAAGCCAGAGTTTGTCTTCCTCTGGAGCAATGATATCCTTGAGTGGTAGCGCATCTTTCCCAACTGCTGTTATCTCGTCAATAGAGCCCACGCGATCCTCCAGCGAGGCCATTCCAGCGAGCGACTCTGTCTCGACGGAGGCAGTCGGTTCTTTGAACGTGACGGCGATTCCTCAAAGCGAATCTTCGGCCATCTCCAGCGGAACCGTTTCATCGGGGCAAGATGGCTCGTCGGGGGAGGCTGCTCTGTCCTCCACTCAGTCAATGGGCATTTCCAGTTTTGTCGTCTCACCTGAAGAACCGACTCCTTTCCCAAGCCAGACTGAATTGACTAGGGAATCTTCGACCAACGTGTCCATCTCTCCAAGCGTTACAGCCACTTCTTCCGCAGACGTCGTACGGTCGAGTGCCAGCAGACAAAGCGCGGAGCCGTCAAGTGCACCGATCATATGGTCAAGCTCCACTGGGCTGGCTTCCGGTATAGCCCAGAACCCGAGTAGTGAGACTTTGTCAAGCGAACCGGCATCATCAGCCATCGCATCTTCACAGTCTGGTGCCAGCGCGATGATCCCGACGAGTAGCGGTTCAGTTTCAAGCATCGGGCCATCCAACGCATTGAGCAACGGCACACCATCGTCAAGCGAGTCTGTTTCTTCTGACAGAGGCTCATCCGAGGAGCTTAGCAGTAGTATCGAGCTTTCAAGCTTGTCCTCTACCATGTCCTCAGACGCTGGGGCTACCGAGACAAGTTTGCTAGCCTCATCGATGATCGCGGCGAGTAGTGCATCGCTCCCACCATCAACTTCTTACGAAAGTTCTTCGACCGTTTCGCTGCCTATGCAGACCAGCAGCGCTCCGCTGAGCAGTGAGACGAGCGTTCAGCTTTCGAAGTCTGTTGCGGTGTCTGACGGTACTGCACCGCCATCTACGAGGACTTCGGAGCCCAGCAGCAGTATCTCCGAACCCACAAGCGCCAACTCAGTCGTCAGTAGCAGCGAAGCCCAAGCCTCGAGTATCAGGGACATAGTTCTGTCAAGCAGTACTATTATGTTTTCCACCAGAGACAGCGTGGTCGCGTCTTCAAGCACTGAGCAGCCTTCTGACTCAACCAGTACGAGATCAGACCAGGAATCCAGTCCCAGCAGTAAACCGCAGAGTTCGACAGAGCCTGCACAGCCTTCATCACAGGTTGTTGAGTTGACCAGCGCTCCGCTCGATTCATCCAGCCGACTTCCATCCAGAGCCTCAACCAGCTACGTGTCCGACCTCGCGTCGAGCACTTCAGCGTCATCTTATCAGCCTGGAGCCACCCCGGGATCGATATCCACGGAGGTTGCCAGCAGTGAATCTCTAAGTTCTGGGATGGGATCTTCAGCAACGTCGGGCAGTGAAATCACTTCATCAATGGTGGAGCCATCCGGGCCCTCTAATACTGAGATTCCGACCTCTGAGCTACAATCCCCACCATCTGCGAGCAGTTCAGTGGTAATACCTGGCTCACTTGGCACCAGTACGACGATTGAATCGATATCCATCCAAACTGCCAGTAGTCAGGTCGTTAGTTCCAGCTCAGAACTTTGGGCATCTGCCATTAGTTCCGAGGTTTCGTCAAAACTCATCATATCAGACGTTCCAAGTAGCAAAATCCCGGCTTCCAGTGCGGAGCTGACAGAGCCCATGAGTACCAGTGCTCCTCTGCAATCGTCATCTTCAGAGACGCCGGACAGCGAAACGACCTCTTCGACAGATGCATCATCCGAGGTCCTCAGCAGTGTCGCTATGGTATCTGGCCCAGAGCCTTCACGCCTCTCCAGCAGCACGCCGTCGTCATCAGCGCCAGACGTACTGAGCAGCACAATGAGTCTAGCGAGCTCGACTTCTTCTGATTCTGCAAGCAGCGAAAGCCAGACATTTGGCCCAATATCATCTCAGCCGTCAAGCAGTGAAACAGTCGATCCAGGTCTAGAAACCCCCCTGAGCACAGTGAGCGACGTCATGACCTCTGAGTCTGAATCTTCAACAGTGTCTAGTAGCGGATTGTTCACATCTGACCCTGAATCATCTGCAAGCAGCCTGAACACCATTGCAACTAGTGTGGTGGCCAGCTCCGAATTGGAATCTGTCGAGTCGACAAGAGTCGAGTCTGAATCTTCGAGTTCAGTACCACCTGAGCCTTCAAGCAGCGGATTCCCCGCCTCAAGCACAGACATCTCTGTAGCTTTGAGCAGTCAGAAAACTGCTTCAAGCGCGGCCCCGCCAGTGTCGAACACTGACCAGCCCAGCACAGTCCCTTCAACATTGGTGTCCCAAAACCCTGAATCATCCTCGGCACCATCCAGCAACGACATTGACTCCTCATCAGTCTTGGGATCCAGCAGTATCAACATGTTTACCACAGCCAGCGTGAACCTTTCCAGTGGCAGTAGAGCTTCATCTGTACTGCCAACCCATCACTGTTAGCGTGGATTCCACTTCCGACTCGAGCCCGACAACTGCAATAAGCGAAAGAGCTGTCACAAATAGCGTCATCGGAAACTCTCTGACTACCATTATAGCGGAGAGTATGGCCGACTTCGCTTTCGACGGATGGCGGACTCATCCCTTCGTCAGCTTCCTCTTTGATCGGTACCGAATCAACGAGAACACCAAGTTTCGTAAGTTCAGTCATTGGTAATAGCGAATTTTCAAGTTTTCCGTCTGGGAATCCAGATCCAGAGAGCAGCATACGCAGTGGTTTGGGAACAGGCTCGAGCGTACCGCCCCGCTCGACATCAGATGCACCCGTTACTTCTACTGTGTCTTCGGTTGCTACATCATTTGCGCCAAGCTCAAGTGCATTGGGTGAGACTCAGTCCGATATGTCTTCTTCCGAAGTATCTGTGACTACCGACTCAGTGTCATCCCCAACAGCCTCCACGAGCATGCAGTCGCTTTCGACACTGGAGATTAGGTCTTCCCTCGTAGTAGTCACGTCTTCGCGGGTAGCGATATCCCTGCTGTCGACGACGTCTGCTCCAGATAGTTCAAGCCCTCCCAGTGTCACATCCGACGTCTCAAGTTCCATGTCTGCTGAGCAGGCCTCTGGCAGCACAGGTTCTACTCTGCTCTCGACATCGCTTATGCAGGCATCCTCAGCCGTCATAAGCAGCTCGACATCCGACGCTGGCCCGATGACAACAAGCGCAAGAAGTCTGGGTTCCTTCACCCAATCGAGTACCTCAACCATTTTGGTTTTGAGCTCTTCCGTGGAAGCTCTCTCATCCAATGGTGCATCAATCAGTTCAATCTTGTCCAGCAGCCAGATTGCGAGCTTCTCTTCGGAGTCAGCTGCAGTCTCTCTTCCTGGCACCTCGACTATCCTCTCCTCACCCACCAGCACATTGAGGGCATCGTTTAGTACACTTCCGAGCGTGAGCTCAGCGCCTGAGGTTGCTTCAACGGAAATATCCGATTCGGCAAGTTCAACTACATCTGTAAATACCAGCCCACCATCCAGTTCATCATTCAGCAGAGAAACCACTTCATCCACGAGCATAGTGGTTTCAGCACCAATCCCGAGTAGTTTTGATGTAACCAGTTCCACGGAGAGCTCCGCGACCACTTCGACGACTCGCTTGGCAAGCAGTCTTTTGACATCAATCCCGGCAACAAGCAGCCCAACCAGCCGCTCGATGAGCGACATGTTCAGTAGCACACCTACCAGCTCCACTCTGTTTAGCACCACAGAAACCAGTTTGACATTGATTAGTCTGCCAGGATCAAGCTCTTCAAGTTCATCAACATCAGGCACTACAAGTAACTCTCTAGTGAACACATCCCAAGGTAGTGTAGCTGTCACCACGTCAACTGCAAGCTCCGAGGTCACGTCCACCACGACGACATCGACAACATCGACAAGCTTGATTTCTATCACACAGGCGCCCTCTTCCAGGGTATCTACTAGCCCGACTTCGACTTCCGTTACTGTAGTCATTTCTACCACTTTAACGTCCACTTCTACTACATCATTTACCACCAGTACATCAACATTGAATCCAGCCATTCCAAGTTTGTCCACCATAACTACAGCTAGTACTTCAACATCAATGGCTACTCCAACATCCACTGCTATCACTTCGACCTCTACTCCAATATCTAATGCGTCTCCTACGCTAAGCCCCTCAACTTCTACCTCCACTTCAATATCAAACTCTGCCATACTAGTTACGCCTTCTACTATTTTCACCACGTCTACTCAGGCTACTTCGTCAAGCATATCGAGCACCTCAAGCACGTCAAGCGCGGCAAGCACAGCGAGCACTTCGACATCCACGACTTCAACCTCCATGGTTTTGACTACACCGGTTACGTCGACAACCACTTTGACAACTCCAACCATTCCGACCTCTTCCTCCACCCCAACCACCTCAACTATCGTAACTACCCTGGCCACTCCAACTACTCCGACTACTGCAGCCACTCCGACCACGTCGACTTCCACCTTGGTAGCTCCAAGTACTGCAACGACTCCAACCACTACAGCCACTCCAACCACCACGACCACTCTGACGCCCCCTACAACTCCCACCACTTTGATCACTTCCACCACTGTCATTAGCCCTCCCACCTCAGTTACTCCGACTACCACATTCACTCTGACAACTCCGACTACTCCGACCAATACCCTCACCCCGACTACTCCAACCACTCTGACCACTCTGACTACTTCAACGTCCATTACCTCGACCACCTCGACCACCTCCACTACTCCGACGTCAACCCGGGCAGTCGCCTCAGCAACCGCTGGCCCACAGTTCAGCTGCCCGCCAACAGGCTTCCTCGTCCAGGGAACAAGCTCAGGTGTCACCTTGTCATCCATCGACATTACGACTGGCCAACAAACATTGATTCGCAGCAACATCGCGGGAAACTCGGAAGTCAATGCCCTGGGCTATAACGCGCGCGATGACTACCTCTACGCCGTAGCCCAAAACGGCCTCCTCACGTCCATCTCGATCATCCGCCTCAATGCCCGGGGCGATGTATCCGTAGTTGTCCCGCAGGTCGCCAACAAGCTCGCCCTTCTGGGGGGCTTCAACGCGGGCGACGTCGACGAGAACTCCCAGTATTGGATCTCCACCAGCGGCAATGACTGGTACCAGTACGACCTGCGCCCCGGCAGCGCCACCTACGCGCAGCAGGTTGCCTACGGCACCCTGCCGCTGCTGTCTCGCCCCGCGCAGGTCATCGCGGACTGGGCCTACGTCCCCGGCGGCGGCAACTTTCTGTGGGCCATTGGCACGGCGTCCGGCGGCCGGACGGTCCTCATGCAGTTCAGTCGGTCGACGAAGCGGTGGACGCAGGTACGCGACTTTGGCAACATTGTCGGCGGCACGCTGCTCAACCAGCCGGTCTGGGGCGCAGTGTACGCGAGCGCCAATGGGTTCCTGTACGGCACCGAGAACCTCACTGGGCAGGTCTGGCGGTTTCCCGTCTTGTCGAGCACGGCGCCGGCGACGAGTGTGGTCACTGGGTCACCGGCAACGCTCAATGATGGCGCGAGATGTCTGGAAGCTTCGAATCTGCCGACGTAGGGACTGCATGACGAGCCATGTACGAGGTATTTGGCGTTGGGGTATACAGCCTCACTGGACGCCTGTTTGAGTTTTACATTTCTTTGGGTATTGGGATATCATAGCTGAACATACGCTCCTTCCCTATGTCGACTGTTAGTTTTATTGATTGATTACTCTTTTTCATGCAGTCGCCTGTCCAACGGCGATGCCCGTCAGCGTCATGCTCATACATCTCATTCAAAGCTTATCCTCTCACCAGGACCACACGGCAGAATCTACCACGCCGCCATGAGGCCTGCGCCCATCAACACGGCAATGCCCCACGTCGCCACAAGGGCACTGGCGCCAGTACCCAGCGTGAACATCCCGCTGCGAGCCGCCGACTCGCCCGTCTCGGTGGGCTCCTCGTCGCCGACCTCGACCTCTTCGCCAGTCTCGCCCTCGTCATCGCCGTTACTGACGAGCGTCACCATGGGAACATGTTCAAAGCCGGTAAAGGGTCCCTCAAATGCAATCACTACCGAAGCGGTGGCCGGGTCGGCCGTCACGTCGCTCAAGGCCACCGTCTCAATGTAGCGTGACGGTGTAAACTCGGCCGTGTCGGTCTGACTGAGGGCCATGCCCGTGACCTCTTTGCCGTTGTAAGTGAACGTGGCCGTGATGACGTCCGGGCGCGGGAAGTCGTCGACCATGTGCAGACAGACGGTGGGGGTCGGAAACTCGGACAAGGGAAAGTTGCAGAAGCAATTGCCAAAGCCGGTTGCGTCAAAGCCGGACGGGCAGCAGAGGACGGCCGACTCGCCCGGGGCGAGGGCTTCGACGAGGATATTGGGCACCGGGTTTGTGTGCTGACTCGGCCCATGGTCCCCCGTAGCGGTCGCCGTGAATTCTGTCTCGGCCTGGGTGAAGTGGCCCGACGCGTCGATGTCGCCGTTGGCGGACTTTGTGGCTGCGCCGACGGTCGTCCAGCCCGACGGACAGATGGAGGCTGGCGAGTGGTAGGCCCACGGAGTCGGGTAGGCGGCCGGGCTGCGGGATTGGGCTACCCACAGCGATTGGATTTCTTCGCCATCGGGTATGCAGTTGAAGAAGTCGCCGACGCGTTCTTCGCTGCAAGGAGAGCCGTACAGGGGAAATGTCGGCGCAGCAACCCGGGCGAGGTATTTGTCGGTCGGGCCCTCGGTGCAGGAGGCGGGAGGCGTCCAGGTCGATGTCAATGGGCCGACGTTGATGAAGCTTTGCTGGGAGAGGGAGCTGACAGAAGGCATGGCGATGGATGGTATTGCTGGATACGTCGCGCTGCCCTGATGTGCTTGAAGGGTCGATCAGGGTGATGCGCCATCTTATTGCCATGCGACTGTGCCGCAGCTGAAGAAACTGCACTTTCGACAAGGTGAGATGAGGTACTGACGAGCCGAAATGGGATGCGGCACAGTCACATGAGCGCTATGACGCAGACCATGGCAGGCAGCGGTTCAAAACCTCACGCCAAGAGACGCTGAATGGCAGCAGTCCTCCATTCCAGAAGATAGAGATGGCGGAGCTGTCGGTTGGGTTGGCTGTGAATTAAGGGGCCCTGGGATACCCCAGACTCACGTAGGCCAAGCAAATATCAGGCTTCAGAGAGTACGATGTGTGCCTCCTTGGGGCGCGAGCTAGCGCATGTCTAGGGAGTTTGGAGTCGGCAGGTTCTTGGCAGCACAGCGCCAACAGACATGCAGGTAAAGACAAGCTTGTCGCTTGCCGAGGAGGGATCGCTGCTTCCATGCTGTCGGTAGAAGACGCATGGGGTTGGTATTGAAGGAAGCGGTTGGTCTCGAGGTTCTTCCAAGATTTTGTTGAGCCACGAACAGAGCATGAGCAAAGCATGTGCAATGTGTCAAGGCCCAAGCAACAAGGCCCAAGAAGTCGTCGTTCTGCGATCACCAGCCCGGACGAAGAACAGACCAGCTCCAGCGGCATCGCATCGAACACTGCCTTCGTACGACTGGCTCCATGATTGACTGCGAGAGCTGCTGGCAGCTGGGTGCCTAGTGAGAGTGTCATGCCCATGACTGTTCAACGGCTCAAGGGTGTCCAACGTGGCCATGGCCATGCTTCAACCTGGCCAGCCTTGTCAGCTACCTAGCTAGGTAGGCTGGAGACGAGTGACTGCCCATTCTTGAATTGACCGTGATCAATCACATCCCACAAGTAGGGGTTCGTAGCGGCGATATGATGGTGTGGTGCTGGATAAATCAGGCTTTGTACAGATTGAAACCGTGTCCCCGATATGGCAGGACTGTCCTTTTGGTGCATCAAAAGGCGAAGGAGAGATTGACTTGGGCGAACCACCTCTGAAGAAGGATGGGTAAGAGAGGAAGAAGTGGAAGAGGCAGTGGAGAGCATTGGGGGCTCGTCGGTAAGGCTGAGATGCCCCAGCCACGATCCCACGATAGAACCTGCCTGAAGAAGGGGGAGGGACGCCCCTGCCAAGCCATCATAGCGCTTCCAAGTGACGTCCAGACACCGGGTAGGAGCTGCCGGCGCAGCAATTGCATCCTGTGGCGATTAGGGAAGATGCTTTGCTCTCGTGGTCATTCCTCATCCATCCTCAACCTCGTCAAACCATCAACGAAGACCAGAGTCGAGCAGGCACACACACACACACACACACACACACACACACACACACATCAATTCATCCACGAAGACCAGACACATCACTGGACACACCACACGCGGAAGCCAGGCCCCGTACTCCCCCCTTTCCGCGCGTTTCCAGCGCCGTGCTCCACCAGCTGACGACGCGCTGCCTCCCACCCACCGATCATGCCGCCCAACGGCCAGGATGCTCGCGGAACACCCCCACAAGCACGCGCTGACGTCTTGTCCTGGAGATGGTCGCACCGTTGCACCGGGCTGGACTAGGTATCGAGACATACGAGCAGCGCCGATCATGCCCGTCCTCGGCCTTTCTCCAAAGACTGTCCGCTCGGTGCTGGCACTTATGTTCCGGCTCACTTGGACAACAGTCTGACCTCCCCCGAATCGTCGTCAGGGACACCTGCACAATGCCGCCACTCTTGATTCCCCTTGGGATACATCGCCAATTTCCATCTCATCCTCACCCCTCCTCAGTCGGCGTTGGCCTGCGGTTATCCAAGCCCTCTTACTCGTCACTGCAGCCCCTTTCGCCGACCATTGCGACCGTCACATACAACTGATACGACTATCGGCTGTCTCTCCCATGGCCTCCTACAAGAGCCTCGATGGCTCAGCGTCTTCGCCTGATACCCGTGCGCGCCTCGCGAATCTCTACGCCGTTGTCAAGTCGCGGTGCCTGCGTGTCCCCCGTTTGGCGTCTCAACTTCTGATCGCCGCGGCTCTGCTCCTCACCCTCGTCTGCCTCGTGCCCTCGCAAACCAAGCAGTCGTTCCTTGGCGCCGACTTTTCCAACTACTGGAAATGGCCATATTCCTCAACCGCGCCGAGCTCCCCTATTTACAACATCAGCTCTGGAGGGCCCGTTCGCATGGTCGTTTTTGGCACTCCCGATGTTGCATCACCCTCCAAGTCCAAGGGCAAAAGCGGCCCTAGCTGGACAGAGGCCCTTTGCGCTGAGGTACAGTACAACACTCCAAAGCTTGGGGGAACCTTTGCTAATGACGCCCATTAGCTGCGTTGTTCATCACACGAATCCTTCGTGCCTGCTCTTGACCTGCCCACCCAAGTATTAACCTCCAACAGCCTCTATAAGCCCACCTTGCAGAAGCTGCTGGTTCCAGTTGCGGACCAGACCAACTTGGGGGTCGACTATCGTCATGTCGGAAAGCAGTACCCACTGGCCAGCACTGCCGATATCGCGCACCAAGTCAGCCAATTTCTCAAGGGTCCAAAGCAAACCGACCCGCCCAAAGAGACTATATGGGTCTTTAGCTTCGGCACGTGGGACATCTGGACCTTGGCAGCCTTGCCTCGCGAAGTGTCCCAGGGCTTGGTACGAAATATGGTCGAGCATCTCTTCAGTCAGATCGAGCTTCTCTACAAGGCGTCCTTGTCGGTGGACTCCCCTGCCTACTCAGACTTTTGGGCCTATACCAATGCATCCCTTCTGGAGAGCTTGAATAGCAACCCTTCGGCTGATACCATCGAGTCTTTCCGTATCGTCATTCCCGAACTCTTCGATTTATCATTGACTCCGGGCTGGCACACCCAACGCCCCACACCTCCCGTTCCACACAGCAAGGCGGAGCATATGGTCAATGCCGCATTCCCTTGTTGAACACTGGAACTCCCGAAGTCAGCGGCCGCATGGACGCCTGGACCCGCCTCGCCGATCCCGAGCCAGCGCACGATGACACAGCCGCCCCCAAGCGGCCTACGGACGCCCAAGGCAAGCCGTATTTCGGATTCTGGAGTCCGACTGGAAAGGCCCCCGGCAAAGGTGGAGCCAGCGACAATACTCTCCTCGTACCTTATCCCCGCCGCGCCGGACTTCTTACAAACACGACGAGTTTTGTCAAGGAGGTTATCATCGAGTCGCAGTTGCGGGCAAGCAGGCTAGGAGATGGGCTTGGAAGAGGAAAGCGGGAAGATAAAGCGTTGATTCGGTTCGACGAAGTGTGGACACCGTGCATCTGGGACGGAGCAGCCTCCAATCCCTGCAAGCATTCTGACAAGCACCTCTTCTACTCTCCTTTTACCCTAGGAGAAAGGGCGATCCGGGAGGCAGCGCGACAGACGGCTGAGGCAGTAGCAATGCGGTTGTTTGCCAAAGAAGGCGAATATGACACGGCGGCCTCTGGGTGGAGGGTAGAGGGCACCGCCAAGATGAGACGAGCAGGTGAGAAGTCATTCCGAGTCAAGGCGCGATCAGCACGGTCATCATGAAAAGGGTTCGCGGACAAGTGGGCGAGCTTACGTTCAGCTGAGCTGTTGAGACGATAAGGCTGAGTCTTGGATCGATATTGGTGTTTGGCGTTGATCACATGATAATTTCGTGACATAAATGAACTTTTGGAACTTCTAACAACTATACCCACCCCCCGAAAGGTAGTACAAGCTCCGTCTGATGGGCCGTGAAAGGTGAGAAGCTAGTTCTGTATTTCTAGTCCCTTCCTCCTTTGCATCATGACGATCAGTCTCACCTAGCAGGGTCTGTCCGGACATGTTACGCCTATAGGCTGTTAAAGGTACATTACTATCAAGGCTGGGCCGTGGCGCCGCCGAAGCGGGGTATTCTTGCATTTGTTGGTCTCATGATCGAATCCTCTATCTTGAGCTGTTACACGAAGTATGCCGAGCTGCTAGGTTCTTGGATGTATTGGCACCTTCGCATAGGCTGGAAGACAAGCATTCCACCGAACACTGCAATCCTTATGGGCTGCAGACAGCATGCAGTCATATTAGGCTGTCGCATCGTGTGGCGAAGGGATGAGGATTGCCCGATACGGACATAAAAGATCAGGCTGCGGGAGCCTGAGCGCTGAAAGACACCTTTCACAATTTTCAACCTGGGACATACTACCTTCTTTCTACATTCTATCGTTTCTGCGCTCTTACTGCGAGGTATCGTAACTTCATCCGACTGTTGAAAAGCAGTAAAAATTTCTTTTGTTTTTCGGATGTCTTCGTGGTCACTCCCTGGGAATAGCTATGGACCCCGTGTCAGCTATATGTGTTGCCTCCGCCGTCCTTAACTTCGTCGACTTCAGCATCAAAATCGTCCGCGGATCAATCCAGATATGCGGCGATGCCAACCGTGACAATGACTGGCAGACGCCAGGAGACGTGGCCAAGAAGATGACCATGCTCGCCCGAAATCTGCGGCAGCCGTCAGGCTTCGGCGCCACGCCGGACGAAGGGGAGATTGCCGAGCTCGCCGCGACTTGCATGACGATGGCGGAGCGGCTCGCTGCGCTCTTCCAGTCTCTGCAGCCCAAGGACGCCAGGTCGAAGCGACAGTGTCTTTGGGCCGCGGCCAAGGCGAAGCTCAAGCAGGCAGACGTCTAGGATTTGGAGAAGAGGTTGGGCACTTGTCGTGACCAATTGGTATTGCATCTTATTCATGCTGGCTTAATCAATGGGTGAGTCCTTGCCTAATATGAGCTCGATTATCCGAAAGTTCGCTATAAGCCGCGGTGCTGCCAACGACACGGAGTCCCATCGCTTGGCGAATGCCAAATACGAGATGGCCCCAGACACTTGGTGTGAAAACATCCTCAAGGTTTCAATGGCTTCGCCTGCTTTCGATGGACACTTTCACGCATTCTCTTATCCCAAAACATCTGAGGGGTTTTTGGAAGTCACATTTCAGGTGGGGAGGAATAGCTTGCAGGCCGTTTTGCATACTAAGCTGCCCTCAAATTGGGTTTCTGAGGACGAGAAAAGACTTCTTGAAACTGGCGTAAGGCTGCTACGACATTGGGATCTTCGAGATATGGTCCGTGGACTGAGTCTCCCGAACGAGCAAGAGTTCCTCGACCGGCTTGATGCGCACGACATCAGCAGCTGGAAAGCGCACACCACGTCTCAGGAGATGAAAGTTACCACTACTCAGCAGCAATAGTCGCTCAAATTGCCGCGATAGAGTTGTTGTAATACATGAATCTTGACCTCGTCTGGCTCAATGATGTGCTTGCGTACTTACTGCAAATACGTCTCCAGGTCTCATCAAAGGAGCTCCGACCAATTAGTGTGTTAACGCACGCAATTCCGTCTCTGCCTGAGATCCAAGTTCGAGGGAAATAGCCACCGCGGGCTGTGGGATCGATTGCTGAAATCACTATTCGGGCAAATCATTCACACCGTTTCGCCCGTCCCTTCCAGACGGGGTTCGCCATACATGTAGGCCGCGGCTTCATCCGTAGGCACGTCCGAGCGTAGGGAAGCCGTGGCTGATGCTGTGTGGACCGAGGCTCACGAACAAGGATTCGGGAAGGTTACGTTCAAGTTCAGCTTGACGACCCGATGCCCATCACTCGCTGGTGCCAAGAGTGGCACCATGGTGACACGTGCACTGCCGACGTCTTGACGATTAAACCATTTTTCCATTTCGTCATCGGCCAGGCAAGCAGATTCAAGCAGCGAGTACCGCGTGCGACAAGTGACTGGCATTGTGGTATCACTGCGTGTTGCCCCTGAGGGAAGGATTTCTACCCAGCCCCGATGGAGGGAGACCGATGGAGGGAGAAAAGGAAGGAGGCGGCGGGAACAGCGATCCCTAAGCCCGGTTCCTGTGTCGCTGGCTTGTGACCGTTCGAATACAGAGATTGCCCCCGATGCAGTAGGACTTGGGGAACAAGGGTGCCCGGCCTCCGTTGACAGGGATCAAGCCCCTGTCGATAGCCTGGAACGCCGCTTGAGGGTAGGGTGCTCGGGGAGACGGGACAAGCAGTGCCCGGGAGTCATTGGGTGGCGCTGGAGTGCCGGTGCGCTTGTTGTGCTTGGGGACGCTGCTTGATTCTTCTTGTCCAAAAAAGTGCTGACGAATCGGCCATTGCGAGCAAAGTTGGCTGCAACCCAGATTGAAGGAGATTGTCAAGCAAATGATATAATATTACCGCTATTATCAAAGCGCAGGCGGAGATCTTTGAATAGTCGAATATAGGACAATATTCAGACACTGACGCCAATTTCTCTGTGTGTAAGACTTCGGTATTTGACGATGCCAGGCCTCGCTAAGTACTCAACAGTACATCAAATCACTATTGCTCACTACTTTTACACGGCCATGCCGGGGCTGTGCGGGTGCTCATGTCTACGGCCGCCCATCTGCTCCATCTCATAACCTTCGCTCCGCGCACTATCTCCGTCCCGCGCTGCATCGTAGTCGACGGTGATCTCCTTTGTGCGCGTAATGCCGCCCAGGACGCCAGAGCTGGGACTCGTACCGTGACGGCCGTCGAGGATGCTCTTGTCGCTGTCGTCGTCGAGACCAGACTCGCCCATGTGTTTGCTGACCGAGCCGCGGCGGTTTACAGTGCGGTTCGCCGTCACGACAACAGTGTTGTTGCCGATGCGAGACCTCTTTGTGTGGTCGTCCGTACCGTACACGTAGTAGCCACGGGCCGAAGATTTGAGGTCCTTGAAAAAGACGCGGAGAACGGGGATCGAGGCTGCGACGATGGCGATGACGTTCTCGACCTCAACCCAGATGATGACAAGTGAACCGTCGTCTGTTGTATCTAGTCAGCTCCTGAAGACTTCACTAGGGAAGGAAAACACGGGGGTGATTTGTACTCACAGTTAAAGTTCGGCCCTCCAACAGAAGGAAGCACAGAGCACTTTACGAAGGCGATAACACCGGCGCTGGAGTAGTTTGTCAGCTCCAGACAAGGCATCCGAGGGACAGGGGGCGTGGATCGGGTGCCTTACAAGATTCCAAGACTCATGGCGATGCCCACTCCGAGCTTTTCCTTGAGGTTCAGTTGGAGCCCCCAGAGGACTTGCCAAGGGAGGAGAGCCAGCACTATGTCCATGATTCCAGAGTAGGCTGAGGCATCGTTAGCTTGCCGCACACAGAAGACTACTGACAATAATTTCGACGTACCAGAGGCGAAGATCATGTAATCGGCGTTGATCTGCGGATCCCAGCAGTGACCAGGCAGGTTCTGCTTATAATTCTTCTGCACAGGGCTGCACCGAGCCCACGTCATGATGACCATGCCGGTGATGGCCAGGTTGACGGAGATCATGATGAACCAGATAACCCATTTCATGCGGCCCTCGACGACACGGAGCAGCGTCAAGGCGAACGATGTCTTGCTCCACGCGATGCCAAACATGGAGGCGTTGCCGCCTAAATTTCCTAAGAGACCGACCGTTTCAAAAACGCTGAAGTCGAAATCCGGAGGAAAGTCTGTGAGCTTCTTGCCGAAGCCTAGAGAGACATTCTTGGTGTTGATGCCAACACTGACAATGAGCATGGCCTGAAGAGACCGCCATTAGCGATGGAGCTCTAAAGGTAACCACTTTCCAAGGCAGAACTCACCCAGGCGCCGATGAGGAAATAGTCGTCCCACCACAGTCCACGGTGTTTCCAGAACTTGGCGAATAGTCGTAGACCCAGGAAGATCGAAGCGAACGCGACGCAGGTCCACAACGAGGCGTTCATGACCGGGCCATAGTCATCAGGCTTGCCCATGACGGGTGATGCGTGGTCTCTGGGATGTCCCAGAGGTTCGACTCGTAGGCAAGTTTCCGGACAGGCAATCTAGGGTTGACGACCACCTTGGAATGCTGTCGCTTTGTGTCTAGGCTTCCGACGATCAGATACTGGACATTTGTGTGGCTCGGGCCAGTCAAGCCAGGGGAACCGTAAAGATCGACACTGCTATGTCCACAAGGCAGAAGGGAAAGGAGAGACAAACGCCAGTGGCACGCAGATCGATGGGGGTGGGATCGTGTTGATTAAAGCCTGCGCTGGGGTAGCGGGAAAGGATACTCGTCTTTCCACGGGTCAGGTATTGGCCTGCTGGATCTGGGGCGTGACAGGGTTTGCGAAGGCAAGAAATGCAACCTGATCGTGAGGCACCCCTGCACGCAAGTAGGGATGGGTTAGTCCATCCGATGCAGGCTGTGACAAAGTTCAAGGGATTTGCGACCAGCCAGTGGGATGTCCCCTGCCACAACCCCGAGTTAGGGCCCCTGAACTGATACAAGGCTTGCCTCCCAGGGTCGGGGAAGAATTACATGTACTGCGAACAATTTACGAGACGCAAAGACAGTTAGGCACCTTCAGCTTCTGTCGCTCTCGTCGAATGAGGAAAGGGTTGGGTTGCAATACCAACAAATAGTCGCACTCAACCCGAGATAGAGTTTACGGGGTCCTGTCACAGGCGGGGAGCTCGTAAAGGGGCTACCGGCTATGGTTTGTGGCGGCTGCCGCAATGGCCAAGGACAGTTTCTGCCGTTCAAGCAGCAGCAGCCAGGGTTCGCTGTTCAAAGTTCCGGCCAAAATTACGATGGAAAGCTGCAGGTCAAAACCCCGACCAGCTGCAAGCGAGGCGTGCGGACAGGGGTTGTCACACATGCGGCCCATCGCGTGCGGCCAGAGGTCCTCAAAGTAAGGGTGACATGCCTGACGCAAGGGCATTTATCTACCAGCCGAGAGTCTGCACAGCTAGTCTTCTCCAAAGTCAGTTTGGGGCAGAATCGAAGCCAGCCAAAAACAGAAGTGATGGACAGTCTCCTGCGCCTCGAACACATCCGGTACCACAGCTAAGACGTTAAGCCGATGAGGAAGGAAATGATCGCAACCACCACACGCCATCTTTTGATCACAGCCTTGGCAGGATGTGCCTTTGGGCACAGACTGGGTTCGAGCCTAATCTCGTCCCGTGGTATGGTGGCAACGGCCGAGAAGATTGCCCCGCTGGATGAAGAAAAGGGGACGGGTAATGAGACCACAACGCGCGGGGCGATCAGCCATGCGGGGGGAAGACGGGCAGAAATAACATGCGGATTTGGTCCCATGAACGAGATCCAGGTTCGCTGAAGAAGTGACAAGATTACTGTAGGTGTCAGCGGAGCCGGCGGTACTGCCGGCCCCTGAAGCCATGCTCGTCGCGCCAGGGAAATGGCAGGGGTATGACTCTTGGCTCCTACTTTCGTACTAGGTAGGGTGCGGTAAAAAGCCTGAATCGCTGGGCGGGGGGGAGCTGGAAGGGGATCAGCCTATGAAGTCTTGCTTGAGCACATTCTCGATCAACGGATTTGCTGCTAGTGTGCGCTACGGTCGACCCGGCACCGGGGGCCAAAGTCCCGGTTGCTTTGTCGAGTGCTCTGGGGGCCTTCGTGGCGCGACGCAGCTTGCAAGGGTCTTTGAAGAAACGCAGCCTTCCTTCTTTGCCAGGCAGGGCGGCTTGGCTTCCTGGATGGATCGAAGACTGGCATTTCGGGGTTTGCTGTAGCTTCCCTCCGATGAAGGCGGCATCCACGCGGAGTTTGCCGGAGCAGTGGCTTACATGTACTTACATTAGGCGTGGTGTTGACTCGCGGGCTCCTCGTGTCACGGGCGTTGTGATCTCCCTCGTCTGTTCTCTATTCTGTTCAAAGTTACCAACCATGGTTTGCTGGATAATGCACGGTAATAGATCATCTTACCTGCTTGAGGGTTTCCAAAGCTTGCAAGGTTACATGACGATCAATTTTCGATCCGAACCAAGCCTTGGGTTAGTTTACCACGTCGATGGAAGCATGGTAACTTGGCGCCACCATCTGTGCGTCTGATCGTGTGATTAATGGGGACAGTGAACAACGCCAGAACACATCGAGTACCTGATGTTGATCAGGTACCCAATAGTGGCGGGTGCTTAGCACCACATAGGTATGCCTTAAGGCAAGCCCACAGCACTCCACTATGCCTTGCCTTGATTCTCACGGGATGCTGCGGCAGAGCTTCAACATCTGCTCCTCAAAGTGCCGCTTTTCTCGCGCTGTTCGGGTACAGTGACTGGCGGCCGTGATTTCAGCCATATCATTATCAGTAATGCTCTGCCAGCTCTAACGTCCCACTTGGCCTAGCTCCAACCCGGAAGTTGCGCGGAGCTCAACAAGCTCCCGAGCTAGCTTTTTTGAGGCAGGTCAAGGCGCTTGACGGAACATGATTTGAACGCTTGTCTCCCAGGAGGGGGCGCAGCATACCTGGTAAGTAAGAAGAATCGGAAGCGGTTTGGGGGGCTGCGCATTGAGCGATCACAGCTCCCTACATCCCACTACTCGCAACTGTGCGAAACCACACGACCAGCGTCGTCTCAGCTTCTTCTCCTCTCTGCAAGAAGTCAGTGTGGTTTTTGTCTTCGATTTTCAACCCTGCGCGAAGCAACGGTCATCGCCATGTATTCTGCATGGGAAGCATGAGACGGAAAACCCCGTCTCATGTGCATGAGCTATTGCTCGATAGCTCGATTCAGCGTCGGGGGTCCTTGAAAAAGTTCCAGACTGTCCCCTACACATCATGCAGAAGCGAGCAAGGGTGTATTCTTCAAGCGAGCGAGTCAACCCCTCCCTCAATCTTTCGTTAGTGGCGTACCATCAGCGGCGACCTCAAGGCGAACAGGATTTGAAAGCATATTCATGCCTCGTGTCTCGCTATAGCGTGCTGCTTGCTGGTCGCTTACGTGACATTCGGGGACGTGCAGCAAAAATTTATCAGCAAAAGCCTTATTGGCTCTTTGAAAGATTTTGACAGCTGCTTCGCTTCAGGGGAGGGAGGCTGCGTCGTTTTTTGGTGTTGCAGTGGTGCGACCCAGCTTCCCGGATCACGTAAACCTTATGCAGGCCCTTGTCCTGTAGCCTGACAAGCTGGGAAGGACATCTCATCTTGAGGCTACGGTTTCGGGACTCAACTTCAACTGCAATTGTTGCCTAGGATAATGGAGTTCGTGGGATGTTCTACACGCGCATGTCTCGCACCGTCAAACATAGATGAGACTGAGCTTGTTCTCGCATCAAACAGCTACACTTTCTTTTCTTTGACAGCTCCTGTATACTGTCAGCGACATGTTGCAATCGGAAGCAAGTCATTGACTTGAGTCTAATATCTGCGATACGAGCCTGCCATTGATGACAGATAGTGTGATTCGTACAAGCTGTGCTAAGAGGTAATACGGAGGTCGGTAGGTTCGCTATTGTGGCTCTTCTGGCCGATATCGAGACGGCAATTCTCCCGTTCGTACCACATTTGCTACCACGAGAGGGCTATCACCTTCCCGAGAGGCAAACAAGGGCCGTTCGTCAACTACCAGACATCCAGAGCACAAATCACTAATAAGTCACGGCTTGTAATACAGCTTCTGCATATACAAAACGAATGTATGTCTCGATGATGTTCTTTTCCGACCGTCTGGTGTATACGGGAAGTGCCGTACCGCAGCAGAAACGTGATATCACCGTCTGAGTAAGGCCTTTTCTCTCATTCTAGCCGTCATGGAGTCCATTGTTGTCCTCTTGTTCGCCGTCTGTAACTCGTATGGACTACTAAGTCTTCTCCAAGAGCGACCGCAATTCACTCAGCCGAACGGGTTCATCAAGCTACTTTTGCAAACTCCGCATGCCTTCAAGAGTGGCGGAGAATTTGAGCATCAAGGGAAGCTTTCACTTCCCCCTTCGGTCGATACCTTCAACCTACAGCCTGGGGATCCCAGCCACATGGTCAGACGTACATATAC
>NW_009276926.1:955922-970184 GCF_000150675.1 Verticillium dahliae VdLs.17
GTACAACCCGGCTGCATCTGAATCAATGATCAACACTTCTCTCAGCTTCAGCTTCTTCGAAACTCCTGCTAAGATTTTCGGCACGGCGATCAATGAGATGATTGTATTTGCCGGTGCGCTCACAGCCTCCTTTTCCCAAGAGAATTATCTGACTCCAAAATAGGATACTCATATGACGTACTTCTTTGCCTGAATCAGAACATGTACTATGAACAGTCCCCCGTCGGTGTTTTTGGACTCGGGCAGGAAATTCCTGGTGTTTTTAGATTCGGTCTCTTGGACAGGCTCGTTCAGACTGGTCAAATTGACAGCCGGTCGTTTAGCCTTTCACTGACCCACGAAAGCTCGCGAGACCCGGGAGTCGTAATTGAAGGCAAGTTTCACAAAACTACAAATGAAGATGCATGGAACGTGAAAGATCTCACAGGTCGCGCAGGTTCTCTCACCCTCGGCGGCATAGATGTCGGAAAGTACTACGGGCCCATGAACCATGTCCGTCTTCTTGAGGACCCAACGCACCAACATTCCACGTCGTAAGTCTTCACGAGCCTTAGACTTGGAGCCGCACTAAATCGATCATGATCACAGATACTGTGTTTCTCTGGCCAAGCTTCAGATTCTCGTTTCGGACTCGGATTCCATGGTGGCTCTGGCCAACGACGATCGTCCGGCGTGTTTCAACACGAGAAACAGACTGACGCGGTTTCCTGCCGAGGCCTTCGATGTCATCCTGGGTATTTTTGACCCGTATTCCCTGCCGAAAGCAGGACGTGATGGAGAGGTTCTCTACAGCTTGCCGTGTAGCTTTGATGGAGCCGAGTATATCCGGTTTGGCTTCGGTGGTGCGGGTGACTTATCAGCTTTCGACATTGACGTCGCCATTGAGGATCTGATCTTGGACCCTGTCACAGATGCTGAGTCCCAAGGCGCATGCCTTCTGGGAATTTCTCGAGGAGATGCAAGCACAGACTTCATTCTCGGTGAAACGTTTCTTGCTGCCGTCACAGGTATCATTCCTCCCCTCCGAGCTATTGCTAGGATGCAGGCTAAGGAACAGCAGCCGTGTTTGACGTGGATACGAAGGCCGTTTACCTTGCGCCCTATGCTGACTGCGGCACTGACGTGGTCGCTTGGGGACCGAATACCATCGACGAGTGGGCTTATGGTTCGTGCGAACCTCCTCTAGATGATCCAACAGGCTGGCAGTCTGCCGAATTTGGCTCCTCCACTGCCTCGCCATCGGATGTTGCTATTCCTACCTTTGCTTTGCCCAGCTTAGCTGTTTCTTCCGAAGATTCCTGGAATGCCTTGTCTGATGCAACTTACGGCTTTTCGTCCACCAGCTCTGCTTCTTTGAAGACTGCTGTTTTACATGATAACTTGACCACTACAATCACTATCCGAAGAACCAGGAGCATTACTATCAGCGAAGCCCCCGATTCAAGTACCGAGGATCCATATCTGCGAGCGACAGCATCAAGCCCAAATTGCGAGTCCTTCTCCATCATCATTGATGGCATATCTCGCCCAGGTGAGACGCTAGCTTCTGCCGTCGACTCTTGGTCCGTCGGTTCTCAGCCGTCGCCTGCGATGTCCTTCCCTGCGGAGCCTTCACTCCTTGTTCCCCCCTTCCTGCAAGACTCCGAGGTGGCGTTTGAGACCAATGCGCCTGGAATCATTCGCACAGGACTACTTATTGCAAGTTCGTCTACAAAATTGGCAGTCCCTGGAGCTGGTGGAGACGAGGACAACAGATCGAGACCGGACGTGTCTCCAGCTGTGGAGGAGGAAGATTTCCGCTGAAGCAGATTGTATGAGGCCCGTCGGGGAAGTCAGTCCGATTATTGCTTGTCGGTGATCTCGGAGTCCCCTGAATTTCGGCGTCCTCTTCACCTGGCCTGCGGACGCAAGATCCGAAGTCTGTAGGCCGCCGAGTGACCTGGGTTCTTTGTGGCAGACAATTCGTGTCTGGAAGTGGCGGTGCCGGACATTGCTCCGGGGACAGGGGAAACCTTCCCTTGGTGACCTGTCAAAATGTCTTTGTAAAGGCACTTCACGTCTTTATCTTGAGCTGGTATCGTATCCAAATGTCTGTCGCATGATGTCAAAGTGGAGCCTGAATCCTGATTTCTTGATCGCACGTGCGGCGCAATGATTGTGTATGAAGTCATGCAAGACCAAGACCGGCGGCTCCAGGCGGTATGGCGCCCATGCTGGACCTTTATTGCGCTCAGTGGCTCCGTTGCTCTCCTGATGGACACTTTGCTGGCCGTCTAGGTCGACATTGTGACACCAACACTGTTCTTGATTGATGATCTTTGCTTGGAGGGCAGCCGTTGAGGAACAATGTGCCGTAGAGATCTCATGATTCCATGCATCTGATCCGTCTCGTGTGGGTGTGGTACTTCGAGACTGGCGACTGCTGCCCACGAGGATAGGCAGAACAGACCGACTGTGTGTTATATTGCAACTTCTTCGACAGGATGCGTATCCGTACAGATTTAGACTCCGGATCCTTGTCCCAGGTCATCTATCAGATTGCAATTCCGGATCAGCCACTCCTCTCCGGCTTTGGGTACCTGAATTCAGCACCAAGGTGCCTGTGCTAACACGATCCTCCTGTGCTGTCGGAGCATTCTCTCCAGCCCTGCAGATCCTTTCCCTGACAGCCTCCAGCTGAAGCCAACGATTGCGTCCGGCCGGACGTACGTCCTGTAATCCCTTCCCGAGACGGCGGGTGACGCGTCGCGACCGTCACGCTGTTCGCATAGACCAATTGTAAAATGAAGTCACAGCTAGAGGTGCTACGCGATACTTAATCCTCGGCCGCCGTCCCAGACGTCGTGATGCACGGAGACAGCCAGATACGCATGAATATCAAGAGCTCTTGCAAGAAGAACTGCACTATCCCATCCAATCCGCTACAACACCATTCATCAAGTTCGCACGCCGATTGCCGACCACCGACCGTCCAGCATGTCTCTTGCGTCCAGAGTCGCTCCCAGGATCGTATCCTCCCATCGAACAGGCGCCCTCCTGCGACGATCGACAACATGTCGCGCACCATTCTGCCAAGCCGGCAGCAAAAGAGCGTTCCAGCAGCACGCCGCCCAAGAGCTCGCGAAACCTATGAACCCCGAACCCAGGCACAACCCAACCTACGACCAACCGCTCAAAGACTTCAACGTCGGCCAAAAGACGTTTGCAGACTTTGATCTCAAAGACAGGGTCTTCATCGTAACGGGCGGATCAAGCGGGCTCGGTCTGGAGCTGGCAGAGGCCGTCAGGGAAGCCGGAGGCATAGGTCCGTGAGCCCGTCACACCCCGTCCCCCCCCCCCCCCCAACCCATGACCGCCCACACAATGCTGACACTGCCGCCAAACGTCACAGTCTACTGCCTAAATGTATCCCCAGAGCCCAGCGCCGAGTTCATCGAAGCCCAGAAGCGCAGCAGCACGTCGAGCCCGAGCGCCGGCTCGCTGACGTATCGACAGCAAGACGTCGCCGACACGGAGGGCCTCGACCGGCAGATCGCGTCCATCGCCTCGGCGCACGCGCGGCTCGACGGCGTCGTGGCGGCGGTGGGGATCCAGCAGATCACGCCGGCGGCCGAGTACACGATCGAGGACCTCAACCGCATCATGGCGGTCAACTACGCGGGGGTCTTCATGACGGCGACGGCGGCGGCGCGGCAGATGTTCAAGCACAAGTGCCACGGCAGCATGGTCTTCATCGCCAGCATGTCCGGGTGCGTCGCCAACAAGGGGCTCATCTCGCCGGCGTACAACTCGTCCAAGGCCGCCGTGCTGCAGCTCGCGCGCAACCTCGCCATGGAGTGGAGTCCGACGAGGGAGGACGGCAGCGGCGGCATACGCGTCAACTGCATCAGCCCCGGCCACATCATGACGCCCATGGTGCGGAAGAACTTTGAGGAGGTCCCGGGCCTCAGGGAGAAGTGGGAGTCGGAGAACATGATGGGCCGCCTGGCCGAGACGCGCGAGTTCAAGGGGGCTGCCCTGTTCCTGCTGAGCAATGCGAGCAGCTTCATGACGGGCAGCAATCTCATCATGGATGGAGGTCACACGGCGTGGTGATTGAGGTGGCTCGAAGGAACATCGGGAAATGCGTTTCAGTCACGTTGCTGGTCATCGTAGGCAGTGTACCTCGGATGAAGAGTTGGAAGAGTTGTGTCAAACATGTGTTAAGCATAGAATGAAGCAGACAGCCAAGCCAAAGCATTTGATATTTCATCACTGAGAGTAAGTAAGGGGCCTACCCACATGCCAGATCATCACAAGCTTAAGATTTCCTCCTGTACTACGACTTCAATGCGCTACATGTGGACGAAGTGTTGACGGAAAATTGGTCGGCGATGAGTTCTTGCGAACGCGTTTCACCTTCCGCTACTTGGGAGTCTTTCTATACTCTACAAATTCCTGGTCCTACCTACGGATCTTGTTTGTTTCGACACTGACAACTTATATCCTCCCTCTGGCAGGCCCGCTTTCAACAACCTTGCCGGCATCTAATTTTATGAACCAGTCGGCACCCTCCACAGCCTCAAGCCGGTGCGCAATTGTCACGACCGTGCTGCCCTCGAGCTCTCCCTTGAGCACCTTTTGCACCTGCGCCGCCGTCTCGCGGTCGATGCTCGCCGTTGCCTCGTCCAGCACCACGAGCGGACTCCTCCGCAGCACCGCTCTGCCGATTCCCACGAGCTGCCTCTGTCCCTGACTCAGGTTCTTTCCACCACCGTCAACGCGTGACTTGATGGTCCAGTGCCCGCCGAGCACCCGCGCCAGGACACTGGCGCACTCGCCGTCGGAGAACTGCCTGAGAGGATCAAGGTTATCGCGCAGCGTGCCGGGGAAGAGGACCGGATCCTGCGCCACGAAAGAGATGCGCTGGCGCCAGGCGTGGACGTCGAGATCGGACAGCTTGTAGTCGCCGATCATAATGGTGCCTTCTGTCGGGTGCATGGTTGCCAAGAGGGCCAGCGCGAGAGTGCTCTTGCCGGAGCCTGTGCGGCCTAATACGGCACAGGTCGAGCCACCGGGAATCGTGAAAGAGGCATCGACGAGGGAGGGATCGAGGTGAGGGGCATATTTGAGTGTGACGTTGTTAAAGGTGATGGCGTCTTCGGCAGCTGGCCAAACGGCGGGTGGCGTGGTGGTGCCGCAGGGTTCGGAGGGGATAGAGAGCAGCTCAATCACCCGCTCGACTGAGACAAAGTCCATTTGCAGAGTACCGTACTGCCTGCATAGATTGTGGGTGGCTTCGACGAATTGTGAAGCCGTCGTAAGGACGAACGCCGTCAGACTCGGGGAGAAGCCCTTCTGCAACGCGACTATGGTGAGAGCAAATGTCGAAACCGCCGACAAGGCGTCAAAGCGATACATGAGCCAGGACTGTAAGCTCCAATAGAAGTGATCCATCTTCTGGAAAGCATCGACGACCGCAATATTCTTGTGCTGAAAATGGGGCTGCGCGTTGAAGGCGCGAATCGTGCCCAGGCCATCCAGGAGAATGCCAAAGTTCGACATGAGGGGGCTCAGCGACACCATTTCCAGCCTTCGCAAGCTTTGCGACGTCGGTAAGAAGCACAGGAAGATGTACACAAACCAGGCAGACACTCCAAGAGAGAAAGCGAGGAAGAGCGGAGTCAGAGAGGCAATGACGCCCATGCTCGAGATCCACGAGATGGCGAACCAGGCGGTCAGCTGCAGGGGGCCCATGATGCCACCATCTATCATGCCAATATCCGATACGAGGCGATTCATCAGGCGGCCAACAGGTGTGACGTCGTAGAATCGGAAAGTTGCGTTGCTGACCTTGTCGATGACTCGAATGAACAGGCTCTTGGCCGCCCTGTAGATCATGAAAAGGCTGAGTCCCTCGGAGAGGACGTAGACTACTGTTTGTGCTAGCGCAAGGCAAAGGTAGGCAAGGACCCAAAGCTGAATGCTATCATTGGGATTCGGAAGCCAAGAGAAGGCTAGATCCAAAAGTCGCGATAGGAACGAATCTGAAGGCGCTCTTGCGATCGTGGTATCAGACGCTTCGGTCCAAGATTTGAGGAACCAGGCCGTCAGATAGGTTGCTGCTCGATACAAGGCAAAGACAATGACAAGAGCGGCCCAGTTACTCAGAGCTCCCGCCTTGATGTATTCCCAGTAGACGGAGAACATGACACCGCCATCTTTGCGGTGTTCTTCTTCAATGAACTTTTCCGGGATCGCCTCTGTTTGCGAGTTGTCGTCGATCACCTGGGGCTCTTCATCGTGTGTGGCCGCATGTTCCTCTTCGCTGCGCATGAACTTTGCTGCCTCGACCGAAGCCTCTTCCGGCCCCAGCACTCGGGCCGTCCCCCCTTCAACCTCGATCATCAGGTCCGCAAGGTGTAGGCATAGATCGACCCTGTGCGTAACGAGCACGATGGTGCGACCCTTCACAAGGGGTCCCCGCAGAAGTTTGCGTACAATCGAATCGGCCGTTTGATGATCAAGGGCAGCCAGGGGATCATCGAGGAGCAGGACCTGTGATTGGCTGTAGACAGCGCGTGCGAGGGCAATCCGTGCTCGCTGCCCACCTGATAGACCGATGCCGTTCTCGCCCATATCCGACAGGTCGCCGTCTTTGAACTCGCGAAGATCAGGCAACAGCTCGCAGGCGTCAAGAACCTGCCCGTAGCGAGCAGCATCATAGTGCGCTGAGAAGAGAATGTTTTCCCTAATGTTCATGTGTTGAAGCCATGGAAGTTGTGCGCAGTACCCGATCATGTCATTTGGAATGACGAAGTCGCCAGACACCCAGTCTAACTCTCCCAAGATCGCCTGCAGTAGCGCGGTCTTGCCGGAGCCGACTTTCCCGAAGACCACGGTCAGACCCTGCGGTAAGTCAAAGTTCAGGTCCCGCAGTACCGGTGTATCAGTACCAGGCCAGGCAAAGGAGGCTCCTTTGAAGTCGATCTGATTTGTCTCGTCGTCGCAGGACCCTTCATCCTTATCTGGCTCTTCCATGAATTGTTCAATACGGCCCACGGCAATCGAAGCGTTGAGGAGGACCTGGATCAGACCAGGAATGTCTCTGAAGTTGGACTGCAGCATGGTGAAGAGTTGTAGGGCGGGGAACGCAATGCCCACTGTGAGCGGCTTCTTCGCCAGAACCGTGTAGGCGAAGAAGGTGGCAACGGGGAACAAAGCACCCGAAGCAATATTGAGAGTTGAAATCCCAATGACCCAAAGTCTCGTAGTGACCATGCGGGCGAGTTCGCGCTGCCTCGTGTCCATGATCCGATCCACCCACTTTGACTGCCAGTCATACCATCGCAAGTGGCGAATGCCCTCGACGAACTGGCTTGTTGCTTGCAGGCGTTCGTCTACAGCCACTCGCCGGACGCGCTCGTTCTGGAAGACCTTGCGGATGAAGAAGGCGTTGAGGACCTGAGCAACCAGGATGCAGGCAATGCCTACAAGACATGGCCAACCAACAAGCTGCCACACCAAGACCAGGGACACGA
The DNA here is from genome assembly GCF_000150675.1 of Verticillium dahliae VdLs.17. NCBI lineage: Eukaryota > Fungi > Ascomycota > Sordariomycetes > Glomerellales > Plectosphaerellaceae > Verticillium > Verticillium dahliae. The sequence goes on from NW_009276926.1 coordinate 963,443, forward strand.
TGAATTGAAGGGGCTTGACGATGAGCTGCGGAAAGTCCCAAAATCGCTGTGCAACCTCATACACATCGCTCTTCATGAGATTCAATATCTTGCCCGTCGTGGCTGGTTGCTTCGTCTTTTCCGGCTCAGCGACGATCTTCTGGTAGCCTGGCTTTCCTCGCCGGAGGCGTAAAAATGACAGGAGGCCAGTCCATCGGGTCTTCCTCTTGGCGTGCTGCTCCTCGCCATGGGCATCATCATCCTGGCAAGCTTCTGTATCGACAACGTCCGATTCGTCCAGTTCGTCGACGTCCTTTTCGGGGAGTCCCTGACCAACCGACTTTCTGGTGAGGGTTTTGGCGTATATTGTCGTGATCATCTCTCCACGCGAGCGCTCATAGCACCGTCTCGAGAACCAAAGGGAAAAGACGGAGGATTGACATGCCACCAATCGAACGCACAGGATTGCGGCGGCAAACATGATAGGTGTCGTCCTGCGTTTATCGCCGAGCTCCATGGACTCGAGTAGCTTTTTCAAAAGCAAGGGCATGGAAAGGTTGGCTGCCGACTCCAGTATGGCAAGAACAGAGATGATGAGGAGGTCCAAGCCGTTAGCCTGCAGCAGCCTCCTGACGATCGAGCCCTGAAGGTCCCGGAATAGTGTATGCAGCTTGTCGTGTTGGAAATCAAATGGCAGCTGCCATATGTCCTCGTCGTTCAGTTTCCGTTGCTTGCCTCGGCTGATTAGAGGGGCCATCCAGGAGACTGTCATGAATGTCCACAGCGTGAGGTTGTCTTCGGGACTGCGGAGGGTATACGTCGGATCCTTGTGACCGATACCGTCGGTCAAGAGGCTGGGGTCACGCATAGGCATGGCGAGAATGCCGAAAATGGAGGCTAGACTGATGGCAAAGTTGACAAAGTAGGGCCATGAACTCGACTTGAAGTGAAACTGGAGTGTCGCAAATGGGATGATGCTGCAAACCAAGATGACCAGGTAAAGGGCGAGCAGCGTAGTAGGTGTCTTGACGGGCCGTCTCCAAGCAGTGATGAGACCGGCGGCCATCCACGGCACGAGTTCCAGGATGCGTGGGAGGCTGTGCCGTCCCAGGATAACGGAGGCTACACTCGAGGCCAGCCCGGCGACTGCCATCGTCGCAAGATAAAGCGTCCAGCGCGTCCACAGAGTCTTGCGACTCACGGCGTAATCATCCTGCTCGCGGGCAAAGGGCCGACACCATCGCGGGCGGCGAGGAACGAAAGGGCGAAGAGCGACGGCCACGAGAAGGATGACCGAGATCGCAGCTTGTGCGAGAGCGAGGTTGTCCGCATCCATGAGGGGCGTCGACAAAAGTCCTGTTAACAGCGGGCCAGGATGAGGCACGATGCGGGACGAAGAGAGAATCTGCTGGCTGGCGGCCGTCTCGTAAGATAAGTGTCGAGAATGCAAGGCGCCCATGCCTCGCAAGGTCTCTGGCGCTGCCATTGATGCAGCCATGTCATCAAGGTTGGATAGAGGCGGTTCAAACTTTTTCAGCCATTGATCAATGTGAGTGCTTGAAAGGAGGTTCACTGTACTAGCCTACTGGGCCCTCAAGGTCATGGCCGCGGGGTTGGAGGCGTCGATCATCCGAGGGGGAAGACGGAGAACGCGTTCACCGCCTTCCCTAATCAAGCCCGCGGCCTCCCACGTGCTGTGAAGGATGTGGAGAAGCATCACGGCCATTATCCAAGAGCCAAGAGTTGAGGTTTGGTGGAGAGGGAAAACCATAGACAATACACTCGCTGAGAGTATCTCGGGATACGGAGAGGATGAAGTTGGTGACACAAGGAGAAGGAGCCTCACGATAACGGGTAGGGTTCCCGCGGCGGAGAAGCACAAGGCAAGAGACAGGCCTGGACTTGGGTGTTTTGAGGCTGGTGTCCACCAACTGAGGCTCAGCTAGGCTTTCACAGCGCTTTGTCGGTTAGAGCGGTACAGTACTCGATAAGGGCTTTGTCATGCTATCCGATTTGCTCCATGACAATTGAAGTCTTGCTTCATCTCACAGCATCGCCCCCTTCAATCTCGCCTCAGCACGAAATCAAGGAGGCTGTGCCTCATGCTGAGCCATGCCCAGTGTCTACCTATTCAGAGGAAGTTTTGCCGGCAGAGCAAGCAGAGCAAGCAGAGCAAGCAGAGCAAGCAGAGCAAGCAGAGCAAGCAGAGCAAGCAGAGCAAGCAGAGCAAGCAGAGCAAGCAGAGCCAAGTTGCCATTCGTGCCCACACCGACTTTTTCCAATGCATGTACTTTCAGTGATTGAACCAAAGCACGAAGACTTCCGTCCGAATGCGGATTCCACAAGCACGACCGTCCTGTCCCATGCACTCGATTTTAGACTTTTCAGGGGTCTTGAGGGCTGTCTCAGCCTGGTGTACACGTGGCTCAGGCGACGAGGTCCCGTTGCTGTCGCTGTTGCGTCGGTCGCAGCCATTGACCATAGATGCATTCCCCTGCAGCGCTTTCGTGGGAGCGCTCGAGCACAACGGCTGCAACGGCCTGGCGTCAAGCCACCTGTCAGGACGGGTCGTGAGCCAAGCAGACCAGGGCAGCGCAGAGCAGCGCAGCACCAGCGCCAGCACCAGCATCGAGTACGCATTCGCCCGGTCGGGTCTCCGAGGTTGCGAGGCCCGGCTTCTTCCTTGCTTCGGCATCAGCGTGACGAAACGGCTTAGTGCACCCCGCGCCGTCCCAAAGCCCAGACTCGGACGGTGCCCGTTCTCCGAATCAGCCCGACATGCTGGATCGGCAGCCGGCGTTGGTGATGCAATGCAGACATGGCCGAGGCATGTATTGCCGGTGCCAATGGACAACAATGTCTCGCCGTCAGGGACAGCACTGGTTTCCCGCGCAGGACGTGCGGTCGCTGTGGCGGGTATCGGTGTGGAAGAGTATGTGCAGTGCTGTCGCTACCTTGCCTTGCCTTGTTCACTGTGGTCTGTTCAATGGAAAGGAGCTGCTTTGGCTGAGGTGATGGTCAGACGCTGATTCGGATTGCCCATCCTCAGCCCTCAAGGTGTCATCTACAGGTGTCTCTAAGGTAGGTACCTACCTACCTAAGTACCTGAGCAAGCGGAGGCAGTCAGGCTTGGGCACCAAGATAACAAACGACTTTCCGAGAGAAGGAATGATCATGATGAGAAAAGCGAGCCCTCAAGGTTCGGCTGGGCCCGCTTCTAACTACCTAGGAAGATGGATGGCCACAGGTACTTACTCAGTGTAGTGGTCAATGTGACGAAGCGTGGCAAGCACTGTCGAATGAAGACGCCGTTCGGCAGCGACGACCCCCTTGACCGGCTGCTCCTGTATTTCTCGATTCTCTGGGGGGGCATGTGCAGGCAAGGTAGGCCATCGAGCAGGGCACCTAGCACCTAGCAGGCCCACCTCAGCCGCTAAGGCGTTCGACAGAGTCTGGGGAAGAAGGCGGTACCGAGCCAAGTGAGCATCTGGCCAACCGGGTGCGCCTGCTTCCGGCATCTCGAGGCACTACTCTGGGCCCCGGGTGGCCCTTCCACTCTTCCACTCGTGTCAGTCACGACCACCCGCCGAATTTTCGTGTGCCGGTAAGATTGGCAGGTGGTACCTGTCGCGCCTGCGTTGGCCGCAAGACTACTTGACATGATGTTGACCCGCGCCTCTTGTCATCAGTCCGTCTGTGACTTTGTTTCGATCTTTGACTTCCTCTCCACCCCTCAATTCGACTGGACAGCCATCTCACGACGTCTCCGAGTGCCTGTTGTGTCAATCAATACCTGATCGTATCATCTCGAGCCCTCAATCGCACCACGACACGCCACCCGTTGAAACACGAACTCTACCTACCTAGGTAGCTAGAATCCCATCGACAAACCCGCCGTCACGATGAATTGCCCTTCACGCAACGACGGCCTTACCATCAGCCATCCCAATTGGAACCAGAGCCCCCCCTACCTCGCCGCAGATCTCACCACCTGTGAGGATCTCAACGGCAAAGCCAACGCTCGTGAGCGCCGTGACGACGCCAGCGGAGGTGGAGGAGGGAACGGTGGGCCTGCCTCTGAACTCGACGCCGACAATCACTTCACCCATGCGCGCTGCATGCCCGCCGACCAGGCCACCGCGGGCCCCGATGCCCGCTCCGGACGATGCGTCGGCATCGTTGCCGACCATCTCCGGATGAAGGACGTGCTTGGTGGTGAAGACCAACCACGTTCCCACGCCGTGATCCATCATCAGGCTGCTTCTTCCGCAAGAAGCGCCTGGGGCTGGATTACATGGACAGCCTCTGTCCTGGCGTGTTCCCTCATCCTCTCGAACCTCCGCACCTCAGGGATCCCCTTTCTCTCGTCTCCGTCTGCCTCTTCGTCATCGCTTTCTGGCCTGTCGCCTCCTCACGCCTCGCCTGCCGTTCAGTGCGCCCCCGTCACCCCCGTCACCCCCGTCGTGGCCCGCCCCATGACCAGGCGCGACAGTACCTGCGGCGGTGGCGGCGCCAACATTCACGAGTACGATCTGCCTCTTCACGTCGGCGCCCTCTTCATCATTCTCGCCGTCAGCTTGCTCGCTTGTGCCTTTCCCATCATTGCCAAAAAGGTCCGATGGATGCGCATCCCGCCCAACTTCTTCTTCGCCGTCCGTCACTTTGGTACTGGCGTGCTCATCGCCACCGCCTTCGTCCACCTGCTGCCCACTGCCTTTGGTCTGCTGGGTGATCCCTGTCTGTCGAGCTTCTGGACGACTGATTACCCTGCCATGCCTGGCGCCATTGCACTCGCCGCTGTCTTTTTCGTCGCCATTATTGAGATGGTCTTCCAGCCCGCTCGCCACATCATCCCCGATGGTCCTGTGCATCGCGAGGCGACCAGCGCCAACTCGGACGACGATGGAGACGACATGGACATGGCTCCTCCCGTCGTCCATGGTCACCGACGTGGCACTTCGAACAGCCTCGGCCGCCAGCTCTCCCGCATCAGCCAGACTGCCGACATAACCACTGCGCCCATCCAGCCCCCGGTGACGCCGAACAAGGAGGCGCGCACCATCGAGGACGCCCTGCCGCTCACATCGTCCCATGGTCTCACTCCAGCCCAGCAACACCAGAAGGCCATTCTTCAGTGCATGATGCTTGAGGTCGGCATTCTCTTCCATAGCATCTTCATCGGCATGACCCTCGCCGTCTCGGTTGGCTCCAACTTTGTCATCCTCACCATTGCCATTGCCTTCCACCAGACCTTTGAAGGTCTCGCTCTCGGCTCGCGTATCGGTGCCATCGACTGGCACGAAGGTGCTCTGCAGCCGTGGCTCATGGCTCTTGCTTACGGCTGCACGACGCCGCTCGGCCAGGCCATCGGCATCGCCACGCACAGGCTGTACGACCCCAGCTCGGAGTTTGGCCTCGTACTCGTTGGCACCATGAACGCCATCAGCTCTGGTCTGCTCGTCTTTGCGAGCCTTGTCGAGCTGCTAAGTGAGGATTTCCTGAGCGACGAGAGCTGGAAGGTGCTTCGTGGTGGGCGTAGGATTGTCGCTTGCGTGCTGGTGTTCCTGGGCGCTTTCGGCATGAGCGTCGTCGGTGCTTGGGCTTAGGGCTCACGAGTGTTCGACGTGTCAGAGAGGGAGCGAAGGATTGAGAGGGTGTCAGAGGCGGAGAGTGAGGGTTGACAGGGGCAGAGGAGGTCAAGAGTCTGGGTGAGGATGCATGAGTGAGAGCGCAGAGGAGGAAGGGAGAGTGGACGATGTGAGGACGAGGAGGGTGACGACAAGAGCAAGAGGAGGATTGGGCGGAGAGGGCCACCGGTGAGGCGAAGATCGATGAGAGTTCAATGGCTTGCAAAGTTTGCTACATATTGAAGACGACATGGGCGGGCGCATGGGATGGCGCACTCTAGCTGCTTCGTCCATTCATTTCAGGATACTCCAACCATGGGGCATCACCTACGTAAACTGGCCCGGCGCCACAGTTGTAGTGCAATCAATGAAGTGAGCACCATGCCCTCGGCGCCGACCTTTTTGTGAAGAGAAGCCCCAAGGCAGGCAGTCTTGATCGGCCTGACAAACAACCAGATTTGCGCCCCTTGAACCCCATGTCTATCGAGACCGAAAAACGCCAACAAGTCTAAGTATCCCCCAAACGCCCCCATCTTGAGCAAGTCCCAGACCACAACACATGGATAGGCTTCTCACCCAACAAAGGTACAGTCGTCAGAGCTCGTTCCCAGCCCGCTATCACGGCTTCGAGGCCCTCCAGCGCCAACGTCGGCTGCCGTATCCCAAGACCGCATTCGCTCCCTTGCTCCAAGCCCATAGGGGATCCCCTCTCTCCAAGCCATCATCTCCTCCCTCAGCCTCGCCTCGCTCTCCTGCCTCGCCCTCTCCTGCATCAGCCTCCGTGACAGCGCCTCCTCCATCGGGCTCAGCGGCGCAAGATGGTGTCCCGTCCGCGCCCGCCGCTGCCGCTGCTGGCTCTCCGCGACAGACGACACCAGCCCATCGCGCAAGAGAGCATCGTGCCCATCGCAGCAGCTGCGCCCGGCGGCCCTCTGGCCCGGACACCCAGGGCACTGGCAGGCGTGCAGCAGCGGGCAGTACGGCGAGTCGACGGCGCGCGGGCCGCGGCACGCGGCGACCCGACACTCGTGGCCCTGGCAGTACAGCGCCCCCTCGGCGGCCGCGACGACGGACTCCCCGCAAAGCGGCCTCTCGCACGCATGCGCATCGCATAAGAAGCCACCGATACCGTGGCT
>NW_009276926.1:970333-983875 GCF_000150675.1 Verticillium dahliae VdLs.17
CAGGAGCGGGACGCGTGCTCAGCGCAGACGGCGTCGTGGGTGCCGCCGCTGTTGCTGCTGGTGCTGCTGCTGGTGTGCGGCAGGACGGCGCGCGGGCGCGTGCAGCCCCGGGACGCGGCAGGGCGTGTGGGACCGGCACCAGGCGCCGGCGGCGATGACGGCGTCGCAGTCCGGCGCGGCGCAGCTGTGCGCGGCGCAGAAGAGGCCCGTCGCCGACCGCGGGTCGGGGCAGTCGGGGATCAGGCAGCGCGGGGTGTGCGGGGCGCACATGTGCGAGTCGGGCGCGCGCTTCAGGTAGCAGCCGTCGAGGAGGCAGGTGTCTTTTTTTTTTTTTGGTCTGTCAGAGGGGGCTGCACCACATGTCGGCGTGGGAAAGGGGTAGGCTTACGTCCAAGACAGTATGCCCATGTCTCGTTCCTGTCGGCTGCTTTGCGGGGACGGCTGCAGTTCTGGGCCCGGCAGCGGGTGTCTGTGATGATGGGTCAGCTGCTGCTGCTGCTGCTGACGGGGGCTTGGGCTGTCTGGACGTGCGGTCTTCGCAGTAGCGAGTCTCTCCGGCTTGCTTGTGGTTGGGACACATGACGTTGCCGGCGCGGTGGCGGCAGGCGTCTCGAGAATGGTCAGCAGGAATTAAGCTGATGGCGTTGGCCAGACGTACGGTCTTTGCAGTAGAACGAGTAGAAGGTGATGCCCCGCTCGTGAGATTCGCATCTCAACGCCCTGCGATTGCAGCCCAGCCGCGCGCAGGGCGTGCGTGGGAAGACGGGGGGCGGGCGCTGCTTGCGACGGCAGTGAAAGAACATGTTGAAGCACGGGAATGAGGAGTCGGCAAGGAGAGGGCGTGATGGCGATGCGAATAGCTGATGAATAGTCGGCGAACTGATGGCCCAGGCTTCACGGCTGATATAGGTCACGGTTGACAAAGACATTGAGGCTCATGACAGGGTCGCAAATGTCGGGATGACCGGCATGGAGGGTGCATGAGGACTTGTCTCGGGCATCTACAGCTGGTTCGCACGTCTCGTCTGCAAGGGCGGTTGCATACTACTATGAGTACAGCTTCATTTCTAGCGAAGGACGATGGCATCTACAGCTATAACATCAGACCGAGACGGGGAGTCTTGCTAGCAGGAGGATCTCAAAGTTCGCACTCACATCATCACAGCCAATGCTCATACCTCAACGGAGACCTAACCATTCCAGCTTCTCAACCAGCAAGCGAATGGGTATGGCCTGCTGATAGTTTAGGGCTCAAGTGAAACGACCCTTTGTTGAATGTCTCGTAATCCGTTCGGTGTTGTAGTGCCGCTTGTTCTCGTGTTGACGACCCTGGCCTTCGTAACTTGTTGACCATGGTATGACTTGGATATTGACCTCCAGCAAATACGGTGATCAAAGAGGCATTGTGGAGCGCAAACGAATACAAAGAGATTCAGTTCGTTGGCTAAACATTACGCAAACTGCTGTCCAGATGGAGTCCCCTCAGCATGGTTTCCTATGCCCCTTGATATGAGCAAACGCTACACACCAGGCAAATTGAGGTTCTGTTGGAATATCACCTGTAAGTGTTCCTTTCCCCATTGATATGAGCAAACGCTGCGTCGGTCCCACATCACATAGCATCGTCGTCAGCTTCATATGGACCATGCAAGGTACAGCGCTGGCAAGTCATTATCGAGAGACAGTCGAAAGTCGGATAAAGCACAAAGTCAAGATGAATGTGTGGTGATGGATTACCGCCTGCAGCGTCTGCTGGCATGTCTACATAGTCTCGCCTCTATAAATATCATGGGTATCGTAAGATGGACGTTCTGCGCTCAAGGCCGCCGATTCGATGGCCTCTGTCCGCAGTCCAACTCTGTCCGGCCGACGTGGTATGTCAACCTGCAGGCGCCCTCGAGACGCCGCCCAGCCGGAAACGCTCGCGCTGAGAAGAAGAGCATCTGGAAGAGGAAGAGGACGAGCCGGAAGACAAAAGCTGTCTTTTGCAGCGCGTAGATGGCGAGGCTCAGCAACATCGACGAACCATGGGCATCAGAGTTCATTCCAGTTGAATAGTTCCTGATCAAACTGGAGGGCTTCGGTGATTGGTAGAGTGATTTGTCCATCGTCGACTCGAATGACCTGATGCCCACGTCAGTTGCCGCACGCACCCTGGAGTGTGGAATTCTTGTTACTTCAACATTGCGATGAACCGTCAGGGTGTACTGTCTGTGAAGTCCTCAAGAAATTGCAGTGAAGGGGGGGGGGGGGGGGAATTGATGGTCAAGACACCAGGGCGCCGATGCGACGAACGCAGGACATGCTGCTTTATACCAAACAACGCATCAAATACTGCCAGCACATGATACAGGGGGCGGCGCGTCCCTTGCCAATACCCCCTAACCGCCTCCGAATCAATGCGCGGATGCGGCACCGCAGACCTGCCAAAGCACACGAGGCACCTCCTCTTGAAACATCGCGTACGTCGTGAATGACCACTCGAGCCCCCCCATCCTCGCCCTCTATCTGCTTCGTGTCCGAGGCGCCTGCGACCCTGCGCCGTCTCCAGCCACGAAGGCAAAGCAAAAGGGGGGGCGACAATCCAAGTCGGTCGAATGCGCCACGCGGTGATGTGATGTGGTATTTCGAGACCAAGGTTCCGAGAGAGGGCCCCTCTCACATGCAATCATCTCGGTCGCACAACATGCCCTGGTGGCCCCGGTTCCTGACGAGAAGGACAGCGTCGGGTGTAACCGACTCGCGCTGGTCGTGGGCATGGTCGGGGCGTGACTTGGCGGGCTGCCATGACGCGGGTCTTGTGGCTTTGTCAGTGGGCTGAGGCGGGTGGTGACGAGGTCATTTACAGGTGGCGGGAAACGAGCAAGATTTATTCCGCTGACAAAATAGTGCCATGGGACATGGGGAGGAAGTTGTTTCTCATGGATACCTAAAAGTTTCAACCTTATAATTCCATCAGCGTAGTGGAGGCAAAGTCTGGCGAGAGAAGAGATGTGGGCCTGAAACAGGCTCATGTACAGGCTTAGTGTGACCAGTTTCCGTCGACCAAAGCAACTTGGCGCAGCGGAAGCGCGCCGGGCTCATAACCCGGAGGTCGGACGATCGAAACGTCCAGTTGCTATCGGCTTTTTGCTTTTGCACCACAAGCACCACAAGCACCACAAGCAAAGCTTGACAAAGGAAGAAAAGAAGATTCTTTTTGGCGGCACTTGTTATTTCCTTGCGGTTATACATAGTGATGGATTAGCTGGGATGTTCGCCTAAAGAACCCTCTAAATCCTTCCCTCTATGAAAGACTTTCGAGTGGTATTCGGCCAAAGTTCTACGATGAGGTATTGTAGCTACACAAACCTCACCAGCGCTCACACGACGCCCGATCACATGGTGACCGTGTCATGAATCAATAGCCAAGCCGCATGATCAATAGATACCTTCACATGTCCATCTCACGTCCCTGCTGGCAAACCAACGCTTGGCTCCGACCCCAGCTCCATCGTAGACTCATAGTCCGAGCTCGTCGCAGCCGCCTCCGACTGGTCCTCCGGCTCCTCCGTCCTGCGGTCCTCCAAACTCAGCCTCTCGAGCAACCGGTCCGGCTCGTCCGAGATGGAAATGGTCTGCACCGGCCAGCTAGCCCGCAGGTGATGCGCGCCCGTGCCCGTGTTGGACCGGTCGTCCGCCATGTCCGTGACGTCGCGGTCGAGCACCTCGGCGACGGCCGGGGGCATCTCGCGGCGCAGAATGTGGAAGAAGACGCGCGCGATGTACAGGCTGCGGCCCTGGTCCTGCAGGCCCTTGGCGCACAGCATGAGCGTCGACACGGTGGCCTCGTCGGCGAGCGGGTCGTCGGCGCGCGCGAGGTCGCGGATGCACAGCTGCGCCAGGTAGAGGAGCCACGTCAGCAGCGAGTCGTTCCAGCTCTCGAACCCGTGCCGGAGGTAGTACAGCCGCACCAGCACGTCGAGGCACTGCCGCGAGTGCGCGCAGATCTCGCGGTATGCCGCCACTGGCGACCCGCTGCCCTGGTCGGCGAACGAGTCGAACAGCGAGAGCATGACGTTGTGGTACTGCATACTGTATCGGGGTCAGGGTCAGTCGTGGCTTGGTCGGAGGACACGAGGAGGGGAATTCTGCAGAAAACGAAGGACAAGTCGGAGCTTGGGTACGCACTGTATCTTGAGATGGGCCGGCAGCGCGATGTAGTCCGGCGACAGAAAGGCCGGCAGGCTGTTGAACCACGCGACCAGTCTCGTCCTGAAGACGGCGGCATCGTCGGCCGTCAGCTTGGTCCCCTGCGCCCTCTTGCGCGCCGCCAGGTCGGCAATCTGCGCCATGATGATTCGAAGCTGGCTGAATATGATGAACGTCTCGCCAGACTGCACCGACGTCGGCATCTGCGCCGACGGATACCTGACCCAGATCTCACCGTACTCGCCATTGTAGGCCTCGATGTCGGCCAGCGGCACCGCCGGGGGCGTCGTGAGGACGGGCGGCTGCCACATGTGGAAGGCGAACATGCTGTCGAAGCGCACAGAAAGAGCGTCAGCCGGCTGTCGCCCAGAGGTCCATCGTTGCGACCATGGTCTAGCATCGGGGGGACTCGGACTTACCCCTGATAGCCAAAGAGAGCCCATGCCGTCATGCCGTACACCCTGCGTCGCAGCGGATTCCGAACGTGGTCCAGAGATCCAAAAATCTGCAGTCTCTCAGCCATCCGCGCCCCCTGCCGTAGATACTCCGTGCCGAGCTGGTCCAGGCCCGTGGTCGAGTACCCGGCGCACATGATCATGGCAGCCTGGACAGTGGTAATCGTGTCCTCCCCCGACTGCATCTCGATCTCCCACAGCCTCCTCGCCTCGGCCAAGAACTGGTACGTGAGCTTCTGCGGGTCCCAAAACCGGTATCGATCCGAGATGGCGCTGTAGCCGTGCTGTCGAGGAAGGGAATCGAGAGTCAGCATCTGCACAGCTCCAAACAGAGCGTGGAAAAGGAGGCGGGACACTCACGCAAGCTTCGGCCATGACGGCGTTGAAGAGCAGCGGCGAACAGAACCTGTGCCGCTCCGAGACGAGGTCCTCGAGGAAGATGTCCTTGTCGAAGAAGGTGTAGAAGGGGTGCTGCAGGATAAAGTACACGCCCATCAGCCGCCGCACGACGCTGTCGGCGACGGCGATGGACGTCCACGTGGATCCCCGGATGGTCTCGACGCGCCGGTCGACGAGCTCGACGGCGTGGAACGGGATGCGGTACACCCGATGCCAGTCCTGGTCGCCGAGCCGCGCGTCCTGCGGGCGCGCCAGGAGGCCCACCGTGTTCTGGTAGAGCAGCGACTTGGTGTAGGGGATGGAGGCGTCCTGCGCGAGCGCCGCCGGCATGTGCTTCGCGTACGGAAACGTGTACGTGTACACGAGGTCCGGCCGCACAGCCATCTGCAGCAGCAGGTCGCCGTCGCGAATGTGCGCGCCGAGCGTGTCGAGGTCGGCGCCCTCCCTGAGCCGGCGCAGCACGCCGGCGACGTCGGCCTCGGGCGCATCGCGCAGGAAGCCAAAGAGGTGCTCGAGGTTGGAGTTGCGCAGCTCAAGCTCGCCGTGCCTGCGCCGCAGCGACTGCCGCGGCGTCTCGAGCTGCGCCGTGTCGTAGACGCACTCCTTGCTGAGGCGCTGGCAGCGCAGGCACTGCGGCCTGTGGGCGGAACACTGTCGTGAAAAAAGGTCAGATGCTGGTCGGTAGACGAGGCCATGCTCTCGCGCGAGGCAGAGCTCTCACCTTTGTCTTTTGCTTGCGACATTCCTGGCAGGCCGCCGGGGCTTGACGACGCGGGGGCCGTCTCGTTGTTGGTAGTTCCGAGCTTGAGGCCGATGTCCTCGTCGTGAGCAGTGGTCCTTCAGAAGGTGTCGGCAGGATTCGTCGATGGCGATCCTGGCGGGGGGGATGGGATGACATTGGTGCTAGGCGAGGCAGCACAGGCGCGATATTTGAATCGGAAGGTTTAGACAGTTGAGCCAGGGCGAAAAGGATACACAGTCCTACGCAGCAAAGACCCTGAACAACACAATACCCATGTGCCTCGATAGAGGCAATTCCTTATTGACCGCATCACAGACAAGTCTGCAGCACAGCAAGCAAAATGATCCAACAGACAGGTTGGCAATGCGGACAGTCTGGTCCGCGAACGGATACCGGCGTTGATGCGGTCATCGTGATGATGTTTAAAATGGAACGGTGAAGACCGTCCTATATTGGTGGGGCAAGGCTTGGTTGATACTCCTCCTGTCGCTCGTGCCCAGAAGCACCGAGATTCCGTCACATTCTTTTCGGAATGGCAAACGGCATCAGGCGAAAACGCGTCTCTCTTTCCTAAATACCATGCCTTGCTTGCTGGCTGATGGAACGCCGTTGCTACGCTGTGACCGCCCGTCGCGCCGGCACCCATAACACCCAGTCTCAAAATAATGCTAATGCTGTACTGATCCCAGCACGAAAAAGTAGGTCCCTCTTTTGTAACCACATCCAGACCAAGACGTTCCTATCTTGGATTTTCTTCTTCTTCTTCTTCTGCGAGCCACCGCCACCATCAGCACGAGTGTCGGTCCTCTCAACCGGCCCTGTTGCGGAGGCTGCTAGCACGACCAAAACCAGGCAGCCACTTCCTCCTTGTCCCAGCGACGGTACCGGCGCCGTTACCCAGAGGAACGCCCCCTCCTGCTCCTGCTCCACCTCCTCCGGCCCCTGGGGCGCCAGCCAGGGCTGGATCACTCGTCGTTGGGCCCTTGCCGCTCGGGGTAGACGGCAGGCTTGGCGCCACCGACATGGTCGGCGTTGAAGGGCCGCGGTCCAAGACTGGCGCACCCTCGTGCTCGACCTCACTGCCTCGTCGTGGTTGGCGCTGAATTGGTGGCGGCGTTGCGCCGAGAGCGCGCGTGTCGTCATCCACCATATGGGCCCGATGAACCCAGGAGGGAGTGCCGACACCGCTGTTGATGGACTGCCTCCCCGTAGGCGTCGTGGACACTGCAGGTTCAGGCACCAGATCCGAGGCGTTGGGTGGTGCCGCAGACCCAGTACCACCGAGAGACCGTCTCCAAAGCGTTTTCATCCTGCCATCACGAGGCGTTGCTGTGGCCGGCCGCGTAAACGGTGGGTATGGACCGCGGCCTTGTCCCTGCCCTTGCTTTTCACTCGTTTGCTGCGGCGTATGTGGCCCAGCCTCATTCGCCTGCATCTGACTGTCGGTGCTATCACGTCGTCGGCCGAACGACTTGCGCAGCTTGCCCATGACTGGCTCGGGGTGTCGTGAAGTCGAAGCAGATCCTGTCCTAGCATGCAGACTCGACCTCCTGTTAGGTGGTGGCGGTGCGCCGGGACCCCCAAAGAGCGCCTGCTGAATAGGCACGAGGTCTTCGAGGGGGTCCGGCCACGAGAGAGGCGCGCCTCCTCCGCCGTACGATGCTCCCGGCCCAAACATGGCGTCCGTCTCCCAGCCGCCAGTCTTGGTCGGGAATCCGAAAAGATCTGGCGATGTTCGCCCGACTTGTTTGGGCTCCTTCCCTTGTTGCATCCAAATATCAAGGCTCGACTCAAGGGACATGATGGACGCATTGTCGTCTTCATCGCCATTCTCCTGTAGCCAAGCTTTACTCTTCCTGTGGGAGATGGTCGATTCGTCCGCAGATCTAGGGCGGGGCTGAGGCTTGAGTGGTCGCCCGTGTCCATGATGAGCAAGGTCGGCTTCGTAGCGCGTTGTCGTAGCTGAAGGAGCCATAATCGGCGCTCCACCATTATGCTCAGGCACTGGCTCTGGTTTCTCACCTGCCCTCTGCGATGATGAAGCAAGAAAGCTGCGCTCGTTTGTTGTTGTGTTTGGTTGCTGCACAAGGGTGTCGCCGCTGGAGTTTTTGAAGCGGCGAAGGGTCGAGGTCGAAATGGTATCTGGTGTGGGCGGAAGAGCCTGGTCGAAATGAGGGCGCCCGTTCGGGGAAGGGGCATCTGTCATGACTCTCCGCAAGGCCTCACGTTTCTCTTGTTTTGTCTTGCTTTGCGATTGGGATCGTGTGCGAGCCACCTTGTCAGTCGACGGAGACGCACCGTTCAAGGCGTACCCTTCCAGCCGTTCCAGCCTCTGCAGAGGGGAGCTCTGCTCGATGACATCGGTTATGGACTGGTACTGACCAGATCCGCTTCGCGAAAAGGAGCCGGAGCGTGGGCCACGGCTGGGCGTGACAGTTCGTGATCGCGGCATCGATGCTAGATCAGAGGGATTCGAGTACGCTCGGGAACCCGCATGTGGCCGTACGCCTTCGATATCGTTCTGCAGATATCGATCGTCGCTCTCCTTCTCACCGTAAATGCTGGCGAAGGAGCTCTCGCTCAGGACGCTGAGACTTGGGCTCACCATGCCGGCCCTTCCTGGATCGGTGTCCGCCAGTCCTTCTGTCAGTTTCGGTAGAGTAAGGTTACCCCTAGTACCAAGGTAGACGTTGCGTAGGTTCGCTGTTGTTTCTGTCTTTTCAGACACAAAGCTCGGCATGCGATTGAGTTTCCTGACGTCCTCCTCGAGCCTGGCGAGATCGGCAGCCCGAGCCTTAGGAGTCGGGGCGTCGAGGGAGGCGTCCATATCGGCTAGGTAGCCTGCCGTCTCGACCTGGCGCACCATTTCTCTTTCTTCCACGAGCTTCTCGACCCGAGCCTCGAGAAGCACGATCATCTGAACAGCCTCTTGCACAGCCTTGTCCCGTTTTTCCAGCTCCTCCAGCAGTCTATCGTTGACTTCCTCCAACTGCTCCTTTTCAGAGGCAAGCTGTTCCACCTTCTCCTCGAGGGTCGTTTGGCGTTCGCGGCGGTGATATAGTTCGAGTTTTAGGTCGAAGTTTTGTTTATGCAGCGTTGAAACAGTCTATAGGAGGTTAGCCATGGTGCCTCACTTGCGTGGTTTGTGGTCTGGCGCTTGGATTTCTCACAGCTTCCATTTCCTTGACACCCATGCCCTTCTTCTTGCTTGGTTCAGAACTGCCGCTAGAGCCTGGCCGACGTCCATCAGCCGACCCTGCCTTGACAGGCGAGCTTTGTGCCGTCCGAGTTGGGGGTTCAGCAGCAGCAGCCATCTCTTCAGCCAAACGTGCGGCGGCAGCACGCTCTGCCTCCTCTCTCCTCCTTTGTAATCTTTCTTGCAGGAAGCTCGATGTCCCCGAATCGGACGCTAGTTTTGGCATAGTGGATTGTGATCTGGGTATCGGGGGCTGCCGGGCGCAAGTAGTGTGGTGGTACCGATGGGAAGCATGGTGGGCGACTGAGGAGGGTCTGGGAGGTGGTGCCGTGGCAAGGTGGGAGTTGGAGCTACTGGCGCTCTGTGAGGACATCCTGATGTGGGATGCGTTGGTGGAGGCTCGTGACGGGGCGCGTGAGTAGGCAGAAGGCGGGCGCGACCTCTCGCGGGCTGCCGCTGAATTTGAGCCGTCCATGTGCACACTCGACGGGCGCCGCCGTCAGCGTTTTCTGTTTGTGCTGAAGGTTTGTCGTCGTTGGTTGGATGCGGAGGGGGCGGCAAATGCGTTGTTCAACGCAGTATCGTTCGTCAATGCAGTTCGGGGCCAGCAGGACGGGATGATGCTTGTTTAAAGGGAGTGGAGTGAAAAGCGTGTATCCGGCGGCCTTCTTCTGAAAAGAAGCGAGTATGGGTAATCCCTAATGGGACTGCACGAGCGCGGGAGACGTGACCAGGCGCGTCGGAGAAAGGCGAGGGCGCTATGATGGTATAGTGGAGGGCGTTATGACAAGCGAGCAGGGCTGAACCTGGTTAGGACTTTGGGCGTGGGCGAGCGGCATGTGTTGCGTCGATGTGAGGCTATACGCAAGCCGTGTTCGCTCAGACAATGAATAAATGATGATGAACGTGGAAGTATATGGCTGAGCCCAAGATGCCAATGGCAGTGCGTGAGCTTGTTTTTTCGCCGTGGCCGGTGACTGCGTTTCAGTCCTCGTTTGCGGCACCGAGATGGTGATGTCTGATGTCTGATGTCTACTGTTGGGTGACGAAAGGGAGGGTGGCCCTCGACGAATGGCGACAGGAAGCGGTTCCTAGTAGCGGCAGAGGAAGAAAAGAAAAGAGGGCGGTCGATGCCCACGCTGGGAACAGGAAAGATTACAATAACCAGGCATCTGTCTGGGGTGTGATGGTTGGCGCAGCGGTGATTGCAGACAGGGGCATCAAGAGACGAGTGCTGGCACGGATGCCGGGCAACAGGGCGGCAGTGGGCATCAGCGTTCCTGCGACGCGCGGTAGGGGGAGAGAGAGTCTGGGAGGGTGTCGGCTCGTAGGTACGTCACAGCTCACCGGCCGGGTCGACTGGAGGGAGAAGAATGTAACTTGGGCTTTGCGGTCGTGAATCGTGTCTCGGGAGGTTGCCAGCTCAGTTCATCCAGCGCCTGGTGCCTGGTGGAGAAAAGACGGTGGAAGGTCGAAATAGAAGGAAGCAGGACGCGAGCGAAGGGCGGCGCGTCTCTACAGGAGGATGCAGGAGCAGGAAGAGGGCTTGTTGGGTAATGTGCCTGTGGGAGGAGAAGATGGAGGAGAAGATGGAGGGAGACAGAGACAGAGGCAGAGGCAGAGAGACAGAAAGGAGAGGCAGCCAGGAAACGACCTCCACTTGGGTGCCGTCTGCTTCCAGCGAGGTGAAACGAAACGAAGTGACGCCCGGCACGACGGCTGCTGTTGCTCATTGGAGTTTGTCGTCTCGCCAGTTGTGCTTCTTTCCTTCTTGCCCGCCAATTGTGCCTGGGCTGTGTGTGGGCGTTGTGGTTTGTTGTGCAGCATTAGCGTTGCGTTGGCCAGCTCCAGGTACATCCTCACCAGGTACTGTACCCAGGTAGGTAGGTAGGTAGGTAGGTAGGTAGGTACCTAAGGTACCTACATGTCACTGGTGTTAGTGCAGCTGGGAGGCAAGTTGGGCTGGGCCGGGCCTGCCCCTGGGCCCCCTCCATTCTCCATTTTAGGGCGACTTCTCAGCCAACGTACCTACTATGTAGCTTCAACAAGAGGCATAGGGAAGGGGCCGCCCGCAACGGACCCTCCCGTCCAGCCCACTAGCTCTTCCTGCCCTTCCTCACTGCCTTGAATGATTCAATCTGAAGCATCTCGGCACCTGCCAGGCAGTAGCGACGAGTCCTCCTTCCAGGACCGACAAAAAAATCTTCACAGGCTCCTACCTGTCCACCGAACATGTCCAGTTCTTCTCATGTATCGCTTGTATTCTAATGCAGCATACAACTGACAATCTTTCACTGACATTCCTTGCATCAGTCCCCATTTCTCTTCCTTTTTTCTTCAGCACGCGACGACCGCCAACCGTTCAGCCCAAAGTCGGCCCAAGAACGGATCGGCAATCAGGCCGGGTCGCTATGAGAGGATCAGGACCTAGCAGGAAATACCTCCCCGTCACTTCGTCACACCCCAAGACACCCAACCTCCTCTGCCCAAATTGGCCCTGCAGTCGCTCGATTCGCTTCACCTTGACCCCTGCTTCATCAACATCCTTCACCCTCCAGCCCAATCAGCTTCCTCTCCAACGAGACGGGAACGCGACCGCCCCTGGCTTGAGCCCCTCCTCCCGGGGATGTGATCCGTGAGAACGCGCCAGCGAAATGCCGCCCCGTCACACCAAATTCGAATGATTCTCAGGAGAAGAGGCCTCTCAGGAGAAAGGGAGTCAAAGTCAAACGAACGGGCATCCGTCATGAATCAGGCCCGTGACACAGACACAGGGCCGTGACACTGGAGTCTCGCTCCTTTCTATCCATGCATGACTTTGACTGACACGCCGATCGAGCTAGGTGCCCCGGTGGAAACGCAAACAGCACCACGTGCAGAAGTCGTAGAACCAGCTGCACTGCACGGCGTTTGCTTCATTGGAAGGGGGAAGCCCGCGTCTACCCCACCATGGTCTCCCTCGATCCGGCACACCTGTTCGGCGCCGTCCTCTCCCTCGTCAGTAGCGCAGCCAGCAGGACCGTCAGGAAGCCAAGCTTCGGTTTCGAAACCCTACCCGCGGTCTCTCCGTCGCTGATGCTTGTCTAGCCCCCTGGAGTCTGCTCAGCTGTGTGTCGACTGCCTCACGGAACTCTACCAATATCCTCTTGCAGGCATCCTCAGATGTCATTGCGTGCGTCGGAAGGGTGGATATAGGCGTTTGTTCGATTTCCAGGGTGCCTGTAGCGAGGGCAGGGGTCTAAAGTGCTTGCCGCAAGCTTTGACAGCATGTTCGGCGACCACGTTGCCATTTGGCATTCGCTGCATTCCAGCCCTCAGCATCACCTGGCCTACATGCGCCTGATCCGCCGCGCAGCGTGGCTTGGCGGTCAGTTTGGCGGTCAGCACAGCCATCAAAAGACGGAGGTCGGAATGCATGAGTCGTTGCTGGCGCGAGCGACGCTCAATCCGCGACGCCGTCGTTGACGATTCATCACTCGTTGTTTCTCACAAAGTGGATTTTTGCGACCACTGACGATTAGGCGCAAGCTTATGCTGCAGATCGCGGCGGGTGGTCTTGTCGAGTAAGGTAGTAGCCGTTGCTTCACCCGCAACGCTACTTGACCCTGCCCAAGCATAATTGCCGGAGCACAATCGAGATAGCCAGCCCCAAACCTCCAACAGAATATCTCGCGTGCGCTACCTCATGTGCAGCCTTGCATGTATTGCTCAAACCACCTCACTGTACCGGATGAAGGGCTTATGGGTTGCCCGGGGCTTTGCATCACCGAACTTCAATTGTACCAGACAAGAGCCACGTTGTGTACAATGCTGGTATGGACAGGCACATGTGCCCCCACGGACGATGAATGTACTTCTCCCCCCTTGCATTTCTCATGTCAGCCCTCGACGTATGGAAATTGCGCTGCCCAGATAAGAATCCCATACCATTTTCAGGTCAGGCTTGGGCGCATTCACCTCACGTTGTTTGTTTGTTGTTTGGTTTCCCGTCCGGATGGCGTTTCTTTTTACCAAACCCTGGAAGGTCGCTGACGCCATCTCATCCGTCTCATGACGCGCCTGAGCTTGCTTAGAAATGACCTTTCCAGGTCGGGAGATCGTATCGTTTATGTCTTTTTGCGGAGGGTTTGGTTGGCAGCAGTGTCGGGCTCTGCTGGCTCGAGTCGATTCTCTCCACAAATCGGCTTCTATAATGCGACTGCGGCATAGCGTTTGGACGCTTTTCGCAGGTTTGTTATGGTGCTCGAGACCCATGTCATCAGAGAGGTAGCTCGAGCATGCTTTACATATCCCGTTCGTTCGCTACTCCTGCCACTCTTGGCCTGTTGGTCGTCTTTGGATGCGCGATCTTTGGGCTTCGACTGCAGAGGGTTTGTGGGAAAGCCGAGGTCAGGCCTGGCGTGACAACGGAACAAATCATTGACCAACAGGCACAACGAACGACACTTGTTGATGACGTTCTTTGATGCCCTCAAAGGCCTTCGTACTATAAACAGTCTCCAGTTGGAGACGTAACATTTCGCATACATACAACGCCAACCGCATCCCATAGATCCATA
>NW_009276926.1:984292-986493 GCF_000150675.1 Verticillium dahliae VdLs.17
GTCATGGTCAGCGGGCTCGTCAGTCGACGCTGTCGCCCGCGAGCCCGCCCCGCTGTTGCAGCCGCTGCTGCTGCCGCCGCCGCCGCCGCCGCCATGTCGACGGGCATGATGCCGAGGCCCATGCTCGGCACATCCACAGCGTTGGCGAGGTCCAGCTCGCCCATGCCGGCGGCCACCATCATCTCCTCCTCCTTGAGCGTGACGCCCTCGTCGACGACCTCGCCCAGCACCTCGCCCCTCCAGTTGGGCGGCACCTCGCCGAGCCCGCCGCCGACGCCGGGGCTCAGCGCGACGCGCATGCAGCCCGGGTTCTCGCCCGCGGCCTTGAGCAGCTTCTCGGCAAACTGCACCCTGCTGTTGGGGCTGGCGCTCAGCGTGCGGACGAAGAACTCTATGGGGTCCTTGCTCGAGCTGCGGCGGCCCGTGTTCAGCACGCCCAGGTCGCCGGCCGTCAGGTCCATGCCGCCGGGCGCGAAGCCGACGCTCTCGCAGGCGCCGAGGACGTTGACGCACCAGGTGCCAATCTCGAAAATCTTCTCCATGATGCCCATGCCGTGCACCTCGACCGCCTTTGGCGGCAGCGACGCCAGGATGGCGGCCGTGTCGCGGGCGACGGAGAGGGGAAAGGAGAAGCACATGCTGTTCGGGGGCGCGTTGGGGTCGGGCGCGTCGGCGGGGTTAGTCCACGAGAGGAGTTGCTGCCGCATCGAAGACTGCCAGACGATCAGACGCAGCCACTGCTGCGTCACGAGCAGGTCGGCCTTCTGGATGTCGGTCGGCTCGGGCGTCGAGGGGTCGGTGCTACTGGCGAAGAGCGACGTCGGGGAGCGGGGCCGCAGAAAGATGGGCGGCAGGGCGAGGAGGTTCTGGAGTGCGACAAAGGTGGCGGCGCTGACACGGGGGTCGGAGCCTTCGTTCCAGGCGGTGACGAAGGACTCGTCGAGGGGCGTGTACGACGAGACGAGCTGGAGGAAGCCGGCGTGGATGTCGGGGGATTCGTACGAGTGGCGTGTTGAAGGGAGCGAAGGGGTTTGCTTAAATGTGATGGGTTTGTTGCGAAGGATGGCAAAGGAGCTGCAATACCGTCAGTGATGCCATGGGGTACCAACTCTGCATCAAGTACAGAAACATACCGTTCCGTGACGAAGAGGATCCAGAAGACGCGCTGTCGGCAGAGCGTGTCTTCTGGACTAAGGCCATAGTACGTCGAGTCGTTCTGGAGGCCGAGATCCTGTGCGTTGTTCAGGGCCTCGCGAAGATAGTGCCACGACTTTCGAGACTGGTTAATCTCGAAGAAGGACGTTGACAGGTAAAACGACGAGATGACGGCAGAGAGCGACAGGTCTTCGAGAAAGTCGTACGACTGCCGCACCGAGATGCACTCGTCGAGGAAGAAGCGGCCGGCCACCTCCCATGAGGGCGGGCCGGGAGCCTCGATGCTCTTACCTGACATGTGCATGGACGTGAGCGCGCACAGGGCGTAGATGAGGTTCTTCTCCGAGGGCGTCATGGGGCGGGCAATGGTTTGGCGGATGGCGGGCATATACAGCAGCGGCATGATGGGGTAGATGTGCTCGTAGTAGAGCTCGACGCACTGGGGCACCATGTAGAGGTAATTCCGGCTGTTGGGACGATAGTCGTCGCTCGAGAAGGCGCTCCGTGGCTCGGGCACATTGTGGCCGGGGTTGGAGGTCAGGGTGGCCCAGAACTGAGGCGGGCTGTTGGCGGCCGAGGGCGCAGCAGAGGGGTTGGCCGACGAGTCGCTCATGGACGGATCGAGGCTCAGGGGCGGACAGGCGGCGGAGAGTCGGCGGCGCACATACTCTGTGGGATTGTCCTGGGAGCCTTGAGCACCTACTCCTCCTCCGTCGAGAGATAGCTGGCCCGGAAAGGTGTCCTTGGCTCGAAGCTCGTTGATGACCCGGCCATGGCCACGTTTCGGACCCCTCTTCTTGGGAACGTGATCGCGCTTGCAGGTGAGCGCGGCGTTCAGACACTGCTCACATGGGTATTTTCCATCGCAGCGGATTCCTGAGGTGGCGTTAGTATGTCTGCTTGTGGGTGGTCATGGTGATGTGAGTGTGTGGCTGTAGGAAGGCAAGAGCCAGGCCGCGATGCTTGATCCAGGGCGCGTGCGAGATGGGCGAGGGAGGGAAAGGGATGAGGGAGGGGAGGGGGAAAGCAGGTGGTGAGAGATAGAA
>NW_009276926.1:987070-988901 GCF_000150675.1 Verticillium dahliae VdLs.17
GGGAGGTCGATGGTGGAGTTGGCCCCTCTTTCCTTGCCTGTAGCTGCTGGAGCTGCTCAACTGCTCAACTGCTGTACATGTGCTTGGGCTGGGTCGTCAGAGAATGGCCAGTCATCCACGGCAGTCGCCACGAGGACGGCCAACGGCAAACTGCGCTGTCGGGGCAACCTGATTCAAACGCCGTTCGTCTCGTCGCCTCTTCATCGGCTCAAACGACAAAAGTGCGGGGAAGAGTCCGAGATGTGATTCGCAAAACACATGCCGTTGAATGCGGGGGAGGCCAATCAGCGCTGCCTCACGACGTCTTGGCTCGTACCCGCCGATCACGGTACTTGTCTCTCTGGCTGTGTTGGATGCTTGCTGGGAGACTGTGGTTTGCTGGCTTGCTGGGAGATTGTGGTCTGCTGACTTGGGGCTGGGACTTGAGGCTGGGACTTGGGGCTGGGACTTGGGGCCGTATCCGCAAGCCAATGCAGCATGTGGGCCAGAGGCTCAACTCGGCTCCAGTGCCACCTTGCCGCGTTTGGGTGTACTAATTCAGGGCTCATGCTGTTGCTGGCTTCGCTTGCAAGACACTGTTGCGAGATCGGCTCAGGAGACGCAGGCAGAATTCGTCGTGACGTCCTCTGGGCGCTGGATGTGGCTGCGGGTTCCAAACATCAATTGCTTCGCGAGCATATGCCAAACCTGCGTCACGTAATGCACGTCAACAGCCATCGTGACACCTGCCATTTCGAACCCGAACCGTAACGCCGATGCTAGCCAGAAGCCCCCCTGCAAGCTTGGTACTTGGTACTGTCTGTCTCGTACCTCGTACAGCAACAGCAACAACAATGCACAATCACCAGTCTCCGTAAAACTGCTCTTCGCTGCCCACACCGTCCTCTTCATCTGCGTCGGGCCCCTTCTGGCCCGCCGCCTTGGCTTTCGCCTGCGCCTTGGCCTTGGCATCATCCTCGTCATCGTCAACGTAGCCGCGCAGCTCCCGGGCCTCGCCCGGCGCCTCCACCACCTCGAGCTTCCAGCCCTTGTCGCCCGCGAGCTTCTCAATCTCCTGCCGCATGTCCTCCACCGTCTCGGGGTTGAGTTCCAGCTCCTCCAGCTCCTCGTCCGAGAGGATCCACAGCTCGCCGCCCTCGGCCTTGTGCTTTCGTGATGCGATCGTCTCCGTCTCGTACGCTTCGGCCTCGTCGGCCGCCGCTGGCGCCACCGCCGCCGCTGGAGCCTTTGGCTTGCCCGCCTGCGCCTTGTTGGGCAGAAAGTTATGCGGCGGCTTCAGCACGGCCGGCGGCTTGCCCTCCTCGTCCGCCTCGCTGAGCACCTTGCGCCCGCCGACGAGGACCCCGCCAACCGTGACGGGCTCCTCCTGCTGACGGAACGACGCCGCGTCGAGGTCCGGCCGCGCGTTCTCCGCAAAGCGCGCGTCGCCGCCGCCGCTGCCGCCGCGCTCGCCGCGCACCATGGCCGCCTCGGCCTCGAGCGTCTTGCGCCGGTGCCACGCGGCGCTGGCCTCGGGGTCGCTCGTGTCGAGGATGAGGCGGCAGCTGATGGGGTTGGCGCTCGTCTGCTTGGGCGGCAGAAACGCCACGTCGTTGCAGAGCCGGGGCGTGTTGACGACCATGAGGTACGCGCACGTCGTCACCTCCTTGATCCAGCCGATGCGGTCGCTCTTGAGGCCCGGCATGCAGTGGTATTGAATCTCGATTGTGCGCTCGCGGCCCGTCAGGTCGCAGATGGTGCCGCGGTCGAGACGCTGCACGAGGTAGCGCTGATCGCCTTTTACCTGCAGGTCCGTCGTCGTGGCCGCCGCCGCCTTCTCGTTCGTCGAGCC
>NW_009276926.1:992674-994211 GCF_000150675.1 Verticillium dahliae VdLs.17
TGACCGGTAGGTTCTTTTGCCCATCATTAAAAGATTTAGACAAAAACTATTCGAGACTTAGAAGAATGGAAAAATAAATCGAAAAATTTCGCGAATCGCGAAGCCCACCCGGGGGCCAGGGATGGAACAGTCGGACACTTATTGAGCGGGTCAGCGTGGCAACATGTATTTCCAATTCGGGAACTGGAGGAATTACGTTAGAAGTTGATGTCTCGAGTCAGGCTGTTCGATAAAATGGGGCTGGCGTGTGGGAATGGAAAACCGCGGGTGGGGCTGGGGTTTTCGACAGGGCACCCTCGAATCTTGGTTCAGATGTGGGTGGGGAGGCAATGAGAGGGGAGAGAGAGTGAGAGAGAGGTGGGTGCAGGAGACGGTGAGCGTTGAATTCCAGTGGCCACGGCGCTGTAGTCGGGCGCTGCGATCTACTATGGTACTGCCTTGTCTGCCGACCCCCCTGCCAGCCAGTCAGCCATCTCGGCACGCTAGCGACGTGTTGCACCCACTGACGAGCGATCAACAAGCAGGTGAAGCCAATCGACGAGCTCTCACGTCCCCGCGACTTCCACTGAAGGTGGTGGCATCCCCACCCCTGACAACTCTTTCTCAATGCACTTCTGCTCTTACCTACGTACTGCACTTGTACACAGAGGCACCCACCACAGCGTCCAGTGGGAGTAAAAGAGGTGGAAGCAGCAGCAGCGAAAGTAGCAGCAGCAGCCACCCTGCCGCATCGCCGCATTGCAACTGCCTCGTCCCCCCCCCTGCTCCTGCCTCTCTTGCTATCCTCGCCCGTGTGTCGAGCCCGGCCACTTCTGGGCGGTTTGTCCATGTCTCAAGTGTTCTTGTCGTTTCGCCCAGGTTGTAGTGTACGACCTATCGTCACCTCCCCCCTTCTTGCTCGCATCCTTCCTTCGCACACGCACACACACCCCGCCCTCTTCCTCCTCCAACCAACCCAACCTGCCAACCCTACCAACATTGGCCCCAAAACCAGACAATCACAAAGTTTACCGGCACGTCGCGAACCACGGGCCGCACACCTCAGAATCCCGCAGACAGCGCATCTCGCATCCATCCCAACCCACGCCCTCCCATCCTTGTTCCCTACCCTACGGCACACACCATCTTTCCATCCATCGCTAGCGTCCTGTCTCCGTCCCACCGACATTACATGCGCTGGGGTGGGGATACGCAAAGCCTCACTTCCCTCACTGGGACACGCCCATCGCTCAGCTCACCCCTCGCCTTTATTATACCCACACGTCAACCCCTCGTCGACCGCCTCCCTTCTCTCTTTTTCTTGGGGATCGTCTTCTTTTTGACTCGAAACCCCAAAACGTCCTCTGAGCTTCTCCGCCCTTGTTCCCTGACATTGGTTTCTCGAGACAAAGACGGAGAGAGACCCAGGCGGAACAAGAACAAAGACGAGATCAGGATCAGATCGATCGTGACTCGATTCAGCTTCTGACGTCGAGGCCGCTGCTGGAGCACCCCCCAATAGCTGCAATCAGCCAGACGAGATTGGGTCAAAAGCACA
>NW_009276926.1:994311-1019584 GCF_000150675.1 Verticillium dahliae VdLs.17
CCCACGCTTGTTCAACGCACCATCAAGACGAGGCTGCTCGTAGTTGCAGTCACACCCATCCGTCAACCAACAACAAGCCTGATCGTTGTTCGTCGACAGCTTCACTGTGCTTTTCGTTGTGATGAACAACATGAACCAACAGTTCAACAACCTCGACGAACTACAACGTCAACTGCAAGAACGTGAACGAGAAGTCCACGCGCTCAAGGCCCAGCTTCACCTGGCATCCCAGAACCACACCCAGTCTTCGTTTGCCAGCCAGCAGTCGCACTATCCTGTTGAGCACAGTGATTTCCCCGTAGACTTTGTCAACGTCCCGAGAAACGTGCCCGCGCAACAATATGCCGTTCGCTCCGTGGGAAAAGTCCAGCGCAGCAAGTCCACCATGGGACATGCGCCGTCGTCCATGTCGTCAGGCCGTCCGATGGTATGTCACCCCGTACCCCTCTCGGCTCCTGAGAGTCGCCCATACTCACTCACCCGTTCCAGGACCAAAGCGGCGAACGTCAGCACCCCTTGAAGCGCCCCAGAGTCATGTCTCAACAGTACACACCATCGCCTTCCATGACCACCAGCATGTCACGTAGCGGTTCCAGCCAGTCGTCGCGAAATATGCCATTCATCGCAGCTGGGCCCATCGCTCCTCTCCAAAGCTCCACTACAGCCCACACGCCGCACAGCGGCTTCAGCCAGGCCCGAGACGGCTCCTCCAGCAACTACGGCTTTGCCACGTCCCTCCAGCGCTCAAACACAACGCAGCGCCGCTCATTTCTGCAAAGCGTCGAGGAGCACAGCTCTCTAGATGGTGTTGGCATTCACCCGTTGGCCTACCTGGAAGCACACGAGACCACCGACGCTGTAGCATCTTCAAATCCAAGACCCCCGCCTGCTCAAAACTACGCTCTATCACACAGCAATCGCGACTCGAGCTCTAGCCTCATGATGTCGGCTTGTCCATCCATGACGTCGGGGCCATCTGCCGCAGAATCGGCAGCGTTGACCCGGGACAACAGCTCCTTCGACAATTCTCTTGTTGGCGCATTTGATATGGCCAGGCTCGACTCGACGCACTCCCAACAGACGGACTTGTCTCTGGACCAGGACTTCTACGTCTCGTTCCAGGATGACACTTGCGACAAGAGCGGCGACCCCATGTCCTACCTGGGCGAAGGTTTCCTTGACCCCTCGTCCCAAGATTATTCCACCTCTGCCCATAGTGAGCAGTTTCTGTCTCAAGAGTCTATCGGCATGGAGCGATCCAACAGCTCCACCTCCACACAGTCCAGCGTGGAGCGCCGTGCACGCGAAGCACGCCGACGCCACAACCAGAATGCCACGAGGCTGCTCGCAGCAAAGCCCCAAGCTGTCGTCAAGAGTTCTCCGGCACAGGCCTCCAAAAAGGACGGCAAGGTGGCCATGACAAAGAGCGGCCCGTACACCAGGCCCAAGCACCCCAAGGTCAAGTGCACCATGTGCGACGATAACCCGCAGGGCTTCCGAGGCGAGCACGAACTGAAGCGGCATGTTGAAGCGAAGCATGCCGGCGTTGTCAAGAAGTTCATTTGCCGAGATCCTGCCCTTGCTGGCATCTCCACCGCTGTTCAAGCCCTTCACCCCCTCAGCCAGTGCAAGCAATGCAATGCCAAGAAGCAATACGGTGCTTATTATAACGCAGCGGCACACTTGCGTCGGACACACTTCAAGCCCAAGGTTGCCCGGGGCAAGAAGGCGCGCGGTGACGACGAGGAGAAGCGTGGTGGCAGTGGCGGCGGTGACTGGCCACCAATGACCGAGCTGAAGGCCTGGTTCGAAGAAGTGTATGTGCACAGCAGCGAAACCAACGATGCGGACGAGGACGAGGACGACAACGACGCAGCCAACACGGCCATGACGGCGATGGATATGACGTACCCAATCATCGGCAATAAGCTGCCCCAGGAGCCGGACTTTTCCGGGTACAGTATGGGTCCCGAGCTGTCACTCGACACGATGTCTCCTGACCAAGCCGCACTCATTTCTCCGGCCACCTTTGAGTTTTCTCCTTTTACTACTTTGTCGCCGGTGGACATGATACCATCCGATGCTACCTTCTCGGCCATGAACGCTTTAACGTCAGCGAATTGCGGAAATCAAATGTCGCAAGGATTCATGGTTGACGAATACGCGTCCTTTGCATTCGACGGAGCAGTCTGATGCCCTTGTCGACAACTCGGGTATTGGGTGCTGGAAGCAGCCATGTGCGCGTTGTATGACTCGATACACTGTCGATACCATACGCTGATATGAAAGACAACAATGAGAAGAACCTGAACCAAAAGAAACCCAAACCCCCCCCCCCCCCCCCAAAAAAAAAAAAAAAAAAAAAAAACAGAACGAGCATACGAATAACGGCCACTGCGACAACGTGCGGGTTCCCGAAATTACCCTGCCGCCGACCAATCTACTTCTTGGTCATTTCTATTGAAACGGCCTTATTTCTGGGAACCATTTTCTTACGTCTGTTTGCTTTCCTTTACATACGGTACGGATACGTTCGGGCCCAGTGGGATGTGGTAACAGCATTCCATGCTCTTCAGGAGCCCATGCCTCGACTGGTGTCAGTCAGGCTACCCTTGATCCATTTGTACATAGACGGTCTGGACCACAACGTCTACAGACCTCCGATGAGGACAGGATCGGCCCCCAGAGCCCTAGCAGGGCAGACAAGTGCGGGCAAAAGGAGGCCTGCGCACGGCCTGGTATGAATTCTAGCGAGGCGTTGGGTATCATTTGTTTTTGTAGCGGGACAGGGAGTGTGTAACTTGGTATGGGAACCGGGCAAATGGGTGTTGACTTGGGATGCTCCAGCTCTGGAGAGGAGCACTGGATAGGGTGTTGTGACGGTGTACCAATGAAGCCGCAAGGCTGCAATGAAGCTTGGCCAAGCTCGATGAAGATGGAAATTTATCTGCATTGATGCGTCTCTCACTTATGCCTTGTTAGTCGCGTGCAAAATATCTGTGATGCCTTGATGTTGAGCCTGACCCCTATTCTGGCTTGATGCTGGATGTACGTTTGGCGCACAGCCAAGTGGGGTTCCTTCACAGGGATCTCGACCTCATGCGACCTCGCCTCATCAAAACGGCTTCGACCTCGCCTCATCAAAACAGCTTCGACCACGCATCGCACAAGACACGCATCACACAAGACACGCATTGGCACCACAACAGCATGATGGCGATCCCACAGCGAGACCCAGACACACCACCGCCCACGCCCAGGCCCACGCCCGCGCACATCCCACACATCCACGCCGTCCCCCCGCGCCCTCGCCTCCACGCCGCCACCAGCACAACCACCACCAGCTTCGCCCTGCCCCCGCCAACCTACAGCTCCCTCGCCGAGCTCTCCCTCGCAGCCTCCATCCTCCTACCGCGCAGCCTTCCCCCCTCCGTCACCGTCCCCGTCCTCCCGCCCGCCCTGCGCCGCCTCAGCCGCCGCCCCTCCGCCCGCCTCGTCTGGGCCGCCCTCTTCGCCGACGGCCCCGCCCGCGCCGCGGCGCGCCTCGTCCTCGCCATCCTGACAAACCACGTGCGCCGCATGCTGGCCCCCTCGCTCGGCGCCTGGGTGTGCGCGACGCCGCTGGCCGCTCTCAAACTGGCCGTCGGCAGCCCGCACCTGTTCCTCGACGCGCAGCTGGTGCTCGCGTCGGCGCCGGCTGCGTGGGGGGCCGTGGCGCAGAAGGGCGCCGTCGATGTCCTCGGCGGCGCCGCGGCGCGGATGATGGTGGAGGCCGACGCGAAGAGCGCATCCGGGACCGCGCGGGAGGTTGCCGTGGTTGGCGTTTTGGTTTGGGCGCTTGCGGCGGCCGAGTATGTCCAGGCGAGGACGTGCCATGCCGTTGCTGTCGTGCTTGCTGTTGGGAAGCTCGTCGGCGGGCCGGCGGGGGTGCATCGTGCCGTGTTGGGGGAGGTTGTGGCGAGGCGGTGGGTTGGCGTGCCTCTGTGCGTGTGGTGGGTGGTGTACTACCTCGGGTTCGCGGTTGGGCCGATGGTCTGGGGTGCGTGTGCGAGCGCGGCGAGGGGACGGCCGGGTATGTTGGGGTTGCTGTGGGCTACGGCGTACGTGACGTACGTGGTCACGAGGTGGTCGAATAAGTACTATATCGTGTTGGAACTCTGGGGGTTTGTGCTGGTGGTCGGATGGGTGGTCATCGCCTTGCTTATCCTCGCTGGGAGGGCCGCCTCCGACATTCTGGACAAACTTCACAACGACAAAGGACAAACAGTGTCACCGGAGACATCACGAGTCGCGGATCAACCACGAACAGCAGCAAGGATCACACAGCGGGCCAAATCGACGAGGACGCATAGCTAACTCGGCCTCCGGTCACCTCAACGCCCCATCTCGCGCGCCCTTTTACGCACCTGCACGGCTACCTGTCCTTGGCCCCTTCGAGCGCCCCCGGTTTCCTCGCGCTAATGGCCACATAATGACAGTGCTCCCCCGCCGCATACCCCAGAACACCAGCGAGCGTGTTGGCGAAATACCTCTCGAGCCTCAACACCCTGACGATCAAGTATGGCACCAATGGACGAGCAGGTTAGAACATGTGCAGCATCGTCCACATTCTTCGCTATAGTTCCCGCTCGACGATATCCTCAAAAGCCGGGCCTCCTCGAGCAGCCCCCTGAAATAGCCCGGCCGCGCCGCCTGATACGTAGGCATGGCCCGCCAGCTCGTTGACCCTGCGCATATCGGCGGCCATCCAGCCGCCGGCTGTAGCAGCAGCGTCGAGGTCATGGTCGTACTCGAAGAGGACGATGCGGCCGCCGGGCCGCAGCGCCGCGCGGAAGCCCGCGAGCACGGCGGCCGGGTCGGTGGCGTGGACGAGCGTCTCCATGGTGTAGACGCCGTCGAGCGAGGCGTCGGCGATGGCGGGCTTGAGGTGGTGGTAGTCCATCTTGCGGACGGTGACGGTGCCGGGGGCGAGGGCCGCCGCGCGCACGTTGCGCCGCGCCTTGGCGACGTGGTGGTCGACTATGTCGATGGCCTGGACGCGCAGGCCGCCGCGCAGCGCCATGTGCAGCGCGACGTGGCCGACGCCGCAGCCGGCGTCGAGGACGGTGGCGCCGCGAGGCAGCGCGAGGGCCTCGAGCAGCTTGTCCTCCATGCGGCGGAGGGGCGGGCCGAGGGGGAAGGGGAAGTACGTGTCGTGGTCCCAGTAGGCGAAGTGGCGTGTGCCGCCGAGGAGCAGACGGTAGCCGATGCGTGATTCGAAGGATTGGTAGTAGCTCTGGATGGCAGGATTGTCGTTGATGATTGGCTCCGGGGAGCTTTCTTTCGGAGGGGATCTCAGGGATGACCTCGTCGTTGTTGAGGCTGGTGATACTGAGGAGGGCGCCATGGTGGTGGTGGTCTGCCAGCCGCCGGAAGCGTCGGCAAGAGACTCAGCTCAGCGAAGTCGACTAGGAAGCTCAAGCGGCAGTGCAGTTGGGAGGACCCTTTGATGCTTCCAGAGCTTCAATCGACGCCCAACGATGGCGCAACCACGAGATTGCAAGCTACAAGACAAAAGCAAAGGTTAGGAACACGCGTCGTGAGCTTCAAGATGCCGTAAGCTCTTGGCTGTGGTGGGGCAGCCGTGTCTCATCGAAGCGCCTCCATCGAAGCTGCCTCCAGCTCCAGCTCCCCTCACCACGTGACGTCACCAGCCTCTCTCTGTCTCTGTGTCACCAGCCTCCGAGTACCTTAGCATAGGACCCATGGCTGAGCACCAATATCCAGTCCAGCATCACCCGTGGATGGCAACGCACAACGCTTCCCTGTACACGCATCATCCCGGTGAAGGTCTTGGTCTAAATCTATCTATCTACCCTTTTCCTGTACACAATACTACTTTTGACCAGTCCTTCCTAGCCACCCGAACGCCAGCCTTTCTAGTAAATCCCGAATCCGTGCCTCGCAGATATCGTGTCCTCAGTGATTGTCCCGCGGGATGGGCTGTGTCTGAGCGATTCGTTGAAACTTGATCGACTCTTTCATCACCATGCCCTCGCTCAGACCACCGACCTCACGCCGGAAGATGTCCTGCCAGGGCGTCTGGCTTGGTGGACCGTGATAACCGCCTTTTGCTTCGTGCGCCGCGCGCCGCGCCTTCAACTCGTCGTCCGAGATGAGCATATCAACTCGACGCTTGTTGAGGTCGACACGCAGCCTGTCACCATCCTGAAGGAGCGCCAGATTGCCGCCATCAGCCGCCTCGGGTGTCGCGTTTAGGATCGACGGCGAGCCCGAGGTACCGGACTGTCGTCCGTCGCCGATGCATGGCAGGTCCTGGATGCCCTGCTTGAGCAGCCTCGGTGGCGCATGCATGTTGACAACCTCGGCCGCGCCAGGGTATCCTTTGGGTCCGACGTAGCGCATAACGAGGATAGTTCGTTTGTCAATATCGGCAATGTCGATGCGCTTCTCGTAGTCCTCGGGTCCGTCAAAGACAGCCACCTTGCTCTCGAATGCGTTGGGGTCGTTGGGGTCCTCGAGGAACTCCTTGCGGAACCCGGCCGAGATGACTGATGTCTTCATAATGGCAGAGTCGAAGAGATTACCAGTGAGGTGCAGAAACCCGGCGTTCTTCTTCATCGGTGCGTCAAACGCCTTGATCGTCGCCCTGTCCCACGAGGGGCCGTGTGCCGCAACATTGTCGCCAATGGTCCGGCCGTTGCATGTCAGCGCTCCAGGGTGTGGCAGCTTGCCAGCACCCACGAGCTCGGCCAGCACGGCTGGCAGGCCACCGGCTCGGTAGTACTCCTCGCACAGCATCTCGCCTGCCGGCTGAACATTCACGAGAAGCGGGAGCTCGTAGCCGATGCGGTCCCAGTCGTCGAGGTGCAGCGGTACGCCCATGTGCTTGGCAACGGCGTTGAGGTGGATGGGCGCGTTGGTGCTGCCGCCAATGGCCGTATTGGCGGCAATGGCATTCTCAAAGGCCTCGCGCGTCATAATGTCGGACGGGCGTCGGTCGGCCTCAACCATCTCGACAATCTGCAAGCCTGTACGGTAGGCTGCCTGCGACCGATCGCGATACACGGCGGGGATGGTGGCGCTGCCCGGTAGTGCCATGCCGAGGGCCTCGGCGAGAGCGTTCATGGTCGACGCCGTGCCCATGGTGTTGCAGTGGCCTGGTGACGGTGAGCCAGCGCACACCATGTCGAGGTAGCCGTCTGCATCGAGCTTGCCGGCGCCGTAGAGGTCACGCGCTTTCCACATGATGGTGCCTGTGCCGATCTTTTCGGCTTGGAGGTTGCCATTGAGCCTGGGAATGGGTCAGGCACGCCGTGGTTTACATAGGCAGGGCAGGGGGGCTCACATTGGTCCTACGTTGAGGCAGATGGCGGGGAGATTGACAGTCGCAGCAGCCATAAGCATTGCCTATTACTGTCGTTAGTTCAGCCCGAGTGATGGATGCATCTTGGGTGACGGATTGGCCATCCTCCATCACTTACAGGTGTGGTCTTGTCACAGCCCGTCGTCAAACTAGCAACAGTCAGCCGCCAGGAGTCCCCGCGCGTCGTCTTGTTAGGTCAGGGCAGAACTCACACTACACCGTCGAGTGGATAGCCGTGCAGAATTTCGACGAGACCCAGGTACAGCAGGTTGCGGTCGAGGGTGGCCGTCGGCCGGCGCAGCGTCTCCTGGATGGGGTGCGTGGGGAATTCGAGCGGGATGCCGCCAGCGCTGATGATACCGTCCCTGACTCGCTTGGCGAGCTGCAAGTGATGGCGGTTGCAGGGCGAGAGGTCGGAGCCGGACTGGGCGATGCCGATGATGGGCTTTCCGCTCTTGAGCTCCTCCGTCGTCAGTCCGTAGTTGAGCTGCCTGTCCATGTAGGCCTGCAGACGGTCAGTGTCACAATGGCCAAGGATAACGTGTGGCAGATGATGGCAGCCACGGCCGGGTGAGGGAAAAGAAGGGGGGGTGGGTAAGTACTAAGCTGATTCCGCGGTCATCGGTGCGGTTGAACCACTGAGACGAGCGGAAGGGCTTCTTGCCACGGCGCTGGGCTGGCGTCTTGGACGAGATGAGGGCCTCGAGCTCTTTTGACCGAAGGCGCAGGTTTTCGAGCTCAGCCGTGTAATCTTCAATATCAGCGAGGGGCTTGTCATCGCACTGCTGCGTGCAGCCGTTGCACGGTGTCTCGCAGGCCATGACGACGAGGATGGGGTGGGTGAACGGTTGAAGTATTTTCCTTCTTGTTCTTGCTTCCTTTTGGTTTCCGCGAGATCTGTTGACGAGAAGAGCTTGGGAGCTCGGTGAAGAAGGGGTGGGAGGTCCCAAATGGTGGTGGTTGAGTTGAAGTGTATTTTGAAGGCAAAAGGCAGGTAGGTTGGGTCATTCACCTTCCTCTTCCTTCCTTGGGCTAAGGTACTAGGTACGGCGGGTGGTGAGTCGAGGGCGCCTTCCCGGGTTGAGCCGCGCGCCGAACTCGGGACGTGGCCGGGCAGGCGGGCGTCGACCACCAGAAAACGAGACACCGCTCCTTCTCTTTTGCGGTGCTGCTGGGTTCCTTCTCCTGCTCCTTCTCCTCCTTCTCCTCCACTCACTTTTTTCCCCTGTGCCGCCTTCCCCCTTCTTTTCTGCCCCCTTCCATGTCACAAAAGTCGCGTCATAGCCCATGGGGCCCCATTGAAACGGCCGTAGGAGGGACGAGGCCCCATATGGCCTATCGTGGCCTAGCACCAAGGTAAGGTGGTAGGTAAGTGGTACTTGTACCTCGGAGTCGAGGCCTCAAAGGTACGCCCTGGGGCCTGCGATGCTGAGCGCGATACTTGGCAATTCCTGTGCCCAAGTGCCCTTGACCTCCTCGAGGCAAGGCACATTCACCTCTGGCACTGGCACAGACTCAAGACTCAGGGTCGGCACTACAGACAGTCGTACCGCCTACACGTGTACGAGTCTGAGTGAATGAAGAGAGTCCAGTGGACCGGGGGAGCCACAATCTCCACATTCACGATGGATCCTGAATATGAACGGACGGCCGAGCTTTGCCTGTAGCTTGTGTAGGTACTTGGGTGGTACCAAGCCAAGGGGCCGGTCTGGCGTCATGTCCGCCGAGCGAATACCAGAACCCTGCTGCCGGGGAGCCACAGCGCCCTGCAGGTCGCGATAGTGGCGTTCCACAGGCCTTCGTCTTTCGTCCCTACTTCTTTCGTCCCTATTTCTTTCGTCCCCGTTCCTCCTTCACTCCATCGCAATGAGGTACCAACGGAACGTCGCCTCCCATGGTTTCCCAAGCCGGGCACGCGCGCACGCCATCTTCTGCCAAACTCTGGCGTCGTTGGGTTCTTTACCTCCTTTGCGAGTACATGTACTGGTCCTCTGACTCATGGCGTGCCCAGGCAAGGCGGGGAGCGATAGGGAGTAAGAGGACCTCCCTCTGCACCAAGAGGAGGGGTGGAAGACACAGCCCATTTCCAGAAGACGGTGAACAAACACACATCCTGGGCATTTTGGGGAATCAAGAGGCCATTTTTCTTTTCTTCTCCTTTGCAGCCCATCCCGCCCCCCCGGTCTGCCATGCTATGCACCATGGGCCCCTCTGCCCTTCTCTAACCCCTGCCGAAGAGCCCACTGCCGAATCGCCAATGGGGCGCCTTCCGACGGTCCTAATCCGTGTAATCAATGGCGGCATGGTGTGGCCCTGATGGCCTGCCATGCGATGCGCACCTCTGATGCAACCCTTTCGCCACGTCCTGTACCCTGGATTGGTTGGTTCCAGTTGGCCTCATGGCACATTACAATCTTTTTTTTTTGTGGTCGGTCTGCCTTTCCATGTCGTCTTGCCCGCCTTCAGCTGATTGACCGGGGATCGACACGACCACCAACGTCTTGATTCTGCGGTTGATCTTCTCATTGAACCTTGACTCCTGCGATAGTCCGCCACTTGTGGGATAAAAATTGCTCTTCTTTCTCTCTCTCTCTCACTCACACACTCAGCTGATGGCTCGAAATGATATGTCAGGTAGCATCAGCCTTACCCAGAGTGCCCAATACGTCTGATTGATTAAAACCACATGCCCGCACGAGGCATCCTCTCGCCGATCCGGCCGCGGACCTGGGCCCTGGCGGCTGTCAATGTTGGTGGCGTATCTGCTTTGGGGGGGTGGGAAGGGGGTTGCACACAACCTGCGGACGTGTTGATACCGAAAAGTCGGAAAGGTTCTAGCCACCCGGACCCCGAGAGAGAGCCCTCGGACCGCCCCTTGTCTTGTTGATTGGTTGGGACGACGAGATGCATGCATGACTGGGAACGTCGTCTTCCGAATGATGCAATATCGCCTAGTCATTGACGCATTATGTGATTTCTGGGGGGCGGTCTCATGTTTGCGATGGCATTTGGGGAAGACTACAGCGAGGTGATAGTGTATCAATGCTGCATACTAAAAGCCTGGTGCTAATGACAACAGCTAGCACGAGGCGTCCTTGAGATATCGACAAGACTGGCAGGGAGTTATCGAATCGACTGCATCTCGGGTTACACTGGCCTTTGATTGATTGGCCATGCTGTTAGCTATCAAGCATCGTTCACGCCGGGACCACGTCGAGCTTGAGAAAATGTTCATACAGAATGTTGAGTGGAGGTCAATGTTGGGGTTGCGAAGTTCTACTTACCAGTTGTATTACAACAAACATGCGTGACCAAGCCGAAATTCCTAATATCAAGTCTTCCCCTGACAACTCCATCTCTTATAGCTCGAGACCAAAGAACATGCAGTTTGGTGTGCACGATCTCTTTGCTGTTTCGTTAGAGGATATAAAGCCTTTTTTTCTGTTGAATTGTGAAGTCATATGTCTCAATCTTGCGAAGCAAAAGAGGCCTTGTCACAAATATATCACCAACTTCAATTGCCCCGGGAGCTGATTTGTTGTTCTCTATTGTCTTCCACGAGAAGACGTCTGCTTTTCTACACGTACCATGCCTCCCTGTTTAGGTGGGTGGGTAGTTGACGAGGACAAGTTTTGTCCACCTATTTAAACGTTGTACTTTAGGACAATACATCCCCTTTGCCACTGGAATTTCTGTTCGTCACAACTAGGGATTTCGAAAAGAAAACCACCGGCTGGTTTCTCTCACCCAAAGTGCGGTTGCTGCAAGTCAACAGGGACCCGGACTTGGTGCATCGCGCATGCACGGTTTATCATTCAGTGCACTGACAATGTCAATGAGGTACTCTCTATAGTTTTCTCTCTGTCGGAATGATGACTCGGACAGTCCTCACTGCGAGCCGGCGTCCGCGTCGCTTCTGAGCTGCCGTAGGCCTCGATATCGCCAATTCGAGATGTGTGTTTCAAAAGCCTGCTCTCCATGTTTACCATTCGACGTGGCGTACACGCCGAGCACGACGCCTTGATGCGTTAGCAGAGCAGCGCAAGAGACCAGGTAAGTGTCCGTGACAGGCATTGCAGAACGTACCAGAGTAGTAGGGTACCAGATCCCTCCCCCGACAGTGTCCCAATACACGCAGCTCGCTTTCCCCGCCAGCACCGACGACGCCCCCTGAAAAGGCAAAGTGCGTACTGTTCACGGCTTCGATCTGCAGCCTCGCTTTGCTGCCGACCCACTCGTGCGGGATGGGAAACACCTCGGTCGGCACATGAGTGTGTCCTCGATACGGCGTCTCCGAGTGGCCCCGAAAACGCAGGTGCGGCCGCAGGCCACG
This sequence comes from Verticillium dahliae VdLs.17, assembly GCF_000150675.1. Taxonomy (NCBI): domain Eukaryota; kingdom Fungi; phylum Ascomycota; class Sordariomycetes; order Glomerellales; family Plectosphaerellaceae; genus Verticillium; species Verticillium dahliae. Next base: position 1,006,011 of record NW_009276926.1, read on the forward strand.
GCTCCCGTTCGACGTGAGCATGACGATGCCGAGATCAAAGTGCTGCGCCTGGTCCTGCATGGCCGAAACGCCGACCTCCATCTCCTCCCTCGTCAAGGAACCCGTCCAGTCGACGTCAACGCTAAACCTGAACAGCGAATGCGCCATCCTTCGACCGACGAAAGTCTGGCCGCGCCCGAGCGCAAAGTCGGCATCAAAGCCCGTCAGGTTCAGGACCGAGGACCTCAGGGCGAGGGCGTTCCAGTGGCCCGCAGGCGAAACGGCGTAGTGTCTCGTCTTGGGGAGCCGCCAGTGGACAAAGTGAACGGGCAGGCTGCTCCCCGGCGGGAACGTCACGTCGTCGTCGGCGTCGCTCAGCTGGCCCTCGCCCCGCGCCGGGACGCTCTCCGGCGGCAGGGGCCAGCCCGAGACGGTGCCCGTCACGGGCGTGAAGACGGGGAACGCCCCGTCCTGCCACGTCACGGGCGTCAGCACGGTTTCGCGCCCCATGGGCAGGTTCCGAAATACGGCCCCGGCGCCGCGCCGTAGGAGCCGCCTGCGCGCACCGCCAGCGCGGCTGCCCACCACTGCCCCTCGGCATCCTGGAAGAGATCCGCGTGGCCCACGGCCTGGAAGTAGGAGCTTGTGTCGTTGGCGGCGGTGAGGAGGGGGTTCCCCGGGGCCGGGTCGTACGGTCCCTCGAGTTGCCGGGAGCGGGCCATTGTGACCATGTGGTTCTCGCGCGTGCCCCCCTCGGCGAGGAGGAGGTAGTACCACCCGTCGCGCTTCCAGATGTGGGGGGCCTCGGGCGAGGCGCCGCCGGTGCCGTTCCAGGGCATGATGATGGAGCCAATTTCGCCCGTCTCAAAGTCAAGCGGCGCATGCATGATGCCGGGGTAGTACGCTGCCGTGTGGGCGCCGGACACGTACGTCTTGCCGTCGTCATCCCAGAAGGGGGATGGATCGAAGCCGGGGAAGCTGAAGTGAACGGGATCGGACCAGGCGTCCGAGGAGTAAGGGTCTGTGGTGGTCACAAGGAAATTGTCCCAGCGGGAGTCGTTGACGCGGGGGAGCTGCTGGTTCACCAGGGTCGTCATGAGGTAGAAGATGCCCTCGTGAAAACGCAACGTCGGTGCATAGATGCCGCTCGTGGCCTTGGGCAGGAAAGCCATGCCCGGTAGTTGGTCTGGGCGACTGAAGCCATTGGACACATGCTTCCAGTGAACGAGATCATGGCTGGCGTGGATGGGGAGACCTGGGAAGACGAGGAAGCTTGACGTGGCGCAGAAAAATGTGTTATTGAACTCGGGCACAAAGACGCAGCTGGGATCGGGGTTGAAGCCGCTAATGATGGGGTTCTGAAACGTTGAGTTCGAGGTAGACGAGTCCTGGGCCGCGATGCCGGTGAGGCAGGCCAGGATAGGGGCCGCATGCACTGTAATCTTCATCTTGGCCATGGGCAGCATCTGCTCGATTTCCATATGCTTGTGGTGTACACGACATATATCAGTAAACTCTTCTGTATTTTACTTACATCAAACTCCGCTCGACTGCCCCAATCGCACGTCAAACTGACTTCCAGTCGGATCCGGGGCCTCTCCACACGGGACCGGTAGACGAGCAATGATCGTCACTTTTCCGGCCCTTGCGCACCCCATGCCTTTCCCCAGAGGTATAATGATTTAGCCTGAACAGCAACGACCGATCTATTCCTGCCTTCTGATCTGGCGCCATGCGGGGAAGGAGAGGTTTAGGGCTGATGCGGCGGAAATCCATCACAGGTTTGCCCGCAACAGTTGGCGCGTCAGTGGTGTTGGCCAAGTTGCTGGTCTGCTTTTCCGATGGTGCATATCTACGTCATCTCGACCTATCAGTCGATGCCCCCTCTTACGGTGCTCCTAAAATCTTATGGACTATTCTGTTACGGCGTATCAGGCTCTGTGAAACCTCGATGCAAAGAGAACGACGTCTAGTGAATTCTTGTCTTGATCTTGTACAACACGAAAAAGTTTAGAAGAACTTCCAAATCGAATCAGGTCCCTTGGTGCTCTTGAATGCGCTGTACCTCATACAAGCAAAATATAGCACAAACAGCACAGCCGCCCAGTTGGCGAAGAATACCCATACATTGTCGATTCCCTTCCCGGGCCCCTCCCCCATCGGGCTCTTGAAGTCCGTCTCTTACCCGAAGAGCGCCACGAGGATGCCTCCAAAGGCGAAGAGCAGGAACATGTGCGTCACGTAAAAGAACAGGGCCGACGTGCCAAAGACGAGCAGGACCTTGAAGTAGCGCTTTGCGAAAGACGCGGGGACTGCCGTGAAGAGGGCGAGGAGGAGGAACGTGCCGGCGAGGGTGAAGGCAAAAAAGGCGACGTCGGGCGGATACTTGACAACATAGAAGAAGGAGGCTACGGAGGCCAGGTACGGGTTCGTTTGCGGGTGCGCAAGCTGGTCGCTCGTCTGGAGGCAGTTCTCGGACAGGTTGCCGAAGCGCAGGACGCGCGTCAGGACGAAAAGGACGGAGAAGGCCAGGGCGGCGGCGAGGTTGGCGCAGGCGACGGTCGTGGCGGACCAGGAGCGGCGTAGGATCAGACGGCCGTATAGGACGCCGAGGATGGCAAAGGAGATCCAGGCGAGGGGCGGGAAGCCGGAGACGATACCGGGGAACTGCATGGTCATGACTTGGTAGAACCAGAAGCGGAGGAAGACGCTGCCCTTGGGCTCGCGGGGGCCTTCGGGAAGGCAGTAGCCGTGAGTTGGGGACATCCACATGTTCCACCAGATAGTGACAGCCGTCAGAACCAGAAGGATCATGTTGTGAAACGTCCACGAAATGCTCTCGGCGCGGGATGAGGGCTTCTCAGAGAAGCCCACGTCGCGGTTGTTGACGAGAAGAGGTGCCTCGGCCTCGTCGTCGGGAATCCACCGGGATAGGAGCGTTGCGAGAGCCACTTCGGTATACGAGAGTCCAACCCACAGCACGCCCACCAAAAAATAATCCACGGCCAGCGCGATCAGAATGATGTTGAAAACCCACACGGCGCCCCTCGAGATGATGCCCCCCATGGCCATTGACACGAGCGTCAAAACGACGGCCCTGACAAGGAAATGCCGAACCATTCGGCTGGCAGACCATCCGAGCTTCGTCCTCGACCGGCCAAAGTACACGATGCCCATGCCCAGCAAGAAAGTGAACCCAGGCGCGCAGAAATGGGCGAGGGTGCGCATGGCGTAGGCGATGCGATAATTCCACTCATGCACGACGGCACCATCCTCCTCGGTCACGCGGCCGGTGCCGTGCTGCCAGGCGCCGAGGGCCATGGTGTTGTGGTCGATGGCCATGAAGGCCATGAGGAGGCCTCGCACGAGATCGGGCGCAATGGCACGCGCCGAGGCTGTCGCGGCTGGCAGCTTGAAGCTGAGGCTGCGCTGTACGGAGCCGTACGAGCGCCTTTCAATGTCAGTGAGGGCGCGGCGCGCGGGGCTTTCATATGACGAGGTTGTGATCTCGCTCGCGTCGTCATTATCGCTAATGTCTTCAAAGGCTGTTTCCTGGGGGTGATCATCGGGGCGAAACGGCGCTGAAGAGGCTGTCGAGGCCATCTTGACGACCTGGAGGCTTACGGCAAGAGCCAGAATGCCTAAAATGGCTCGAAAATAGCACAAGTTGATGAGTGACAGACGAGGAAGAAGAAGAGAAGAAACCGCTTGGGGAGGATTGAATTCCGAATACGCCAAGCACAACATCTCGCCTCAGCCTAGAAACGAGTTTGGAGCAAGCGGAGCCTTCAAGTGGCGCTACTGGCCAATTGATCCGATTCGGTTCATGTTGCAATCGTTGCTGTGCATTTGTCAGAGAGTGGGTGAATGATGACGCAGCTCTGTTTTTGCCTTGTTCGTCTTTTGTGGTTAGTCTGGCTGACGGATCTTCTGACGCTGAATCAGAATGAGAATGCTCTAGATGGTGGAGAACCAAGATGAATGTTCATGGAGCGATGGCGAGATGAACGTCGTTTACCGTTTGAAAACCTCTGTTGCAATTGAGCCTAGTCGCTCCTCAGGCAAAGTCGTTTTCCTGGCGCTTCTGGCTTGCCTCAAAGTCGAAGCCAAGCTCGGCTAATGTCTTAATCTCATGCCGTCGCTCGCCCTGTAGTCTTGAGGCCACCTTGATCAGCGGCACCCTCTCCCTTGTCCACCTCTTCTCTGGGCCCCAATAGGGCGGCAGCTTTCCCTTGCCGTCGTTCTCCAGCCCTTCGACCGTCGCCGCCGACAACGACTGCTCGTGCAGCTTGTTCAGGTAGTCCACATCCTTGGGAAACAGCATGGTGTGAATCGCCTTGCCCCCACCACCCGCCTCCGCCAGCGCCTGGGCCTCCCACGCTCTCATCTCCTCAGTGGGCGGCACAGCCAGGCGTCCCGCCCACAACCTCGCAACCCACGCCGTCTGCGCCTCGGCGATGGGGAACGGCACGATGCGCTGCGGGATGCCGACGAACGCCAGTGTCGGATCGTCAATGTAGAGCATGTGCTCATACAGGTTCCGCGCATACGACCCGTCGGTGATGACCGGCGGCGACAGCGCCCGCAGGAAGGGGAAGCTGTAGAAGTAGCCCGTGCAGAAGACGACCGAGTCGATGTCGCTCTCGACCTCGCCGTTGGCGAAGCGGACGCTGCGTGTCTCGGGCACGAACTCGGTAATCTCGGGCACGAGCTTGAGGATGGCGCCCTCGGCCTCGTCCTCGGCCGTCTTGAGCTCCGTCTTGACGGACACGAGCACGGGGTGCTGGCAGACGGTCGCAATCTGGGCGCTGAGGTCGATGCCAGAGGCTGAGTTGCCGACAATGACGACTTTCTGGGGGGGCATCAGTACTTGTTCCTCAAAACAAATCAACAGGAACAGCGAAGGGAAGCACACACCTTGCCCTCAAACTGTAGCTGGTTTCGGTAAAACTTGGAGTGGGAAATGGCGCCTGGATGGGCGGCGTTGTACTCTGCCAACCCCTTGATCTCGGGGATAAAGGGATCGTTATAGTGGCCGCTCGCGACCATGACGGCGTCGAACTCGGAGCGCTTCATCTCCTCCGTCTTGAGGTCGAGCGTCTCGACCTCCCAGACAGAGCCACCGTCCTTGTCCGTCTTGGAGACGCCGAGTATCTGGGTCGACAGAGACAGGTGCGGCGTCAAGCCTTTGCCATACTCTTCGAGATAGCGTTTGACGACGGCATGCTCGGGAAAGAGGGACGAGCCTTGGGCGAATTCCAGGTCGGTGTAATTCATGAGAGAATGGGGGATATTTGTCTCGAGAAAGTCGTAGACCGGCGAGACGAATTGAGGGCTCGCACTGTCATCCGTTCTGATGGCCGTATCTGGCCGTTTCGAAGGGGACGTCCGAGGAACCGTGAAATCATTATCAATGACAGACAGAGGACTGTATGCCCACGTGCCGCCAATTGTATCCCTCTGATCGAATATGCGGACCTCGGAGAACTTCTTCTCAGCGAGGAGGTACTTTGCAGCTGCCAGGCCGCTGGCGCCCGCTCCAATGACGGCGACGCGGCTCACATGCAGACGACTTTCGAGCCCATGGGGTGACATTGGTGGTGTGAAGGGAGGAAGTCGCTCGAGCCACTATCCAACTCGAGAAAGGAGCTCTTCTTGGGACTGATGTATTGTCCCAGATGATGCGGGATTTACGTAGCACAAGCCTCATATGTCGTCATTGAAGAAATCGTCAAGAGAGTGAAATGCAGAGCAAATAAAAAGAAAAACATGAATGGTCGTAAGATGATGAGCTAGATGATGGTTCCAATGGCGAGAGACTCTCAGATGATCAAGGTGCCAGACGAATCGTGAAGCTCATCCATCCCTTGGGGGGGGGGGACATCGGGTGGTATGCGGACTGTGTGGTGATCATAGCGGACTGTGAGCTTAGGGGCTCTTCAGGGGCCCTTGTACAGTGCGCAGCCCTCTTTGTCCCTAGCACGCCATACCCAGCGCCGAAGTCGGGCTCCAGCCGACGAGCAACCAGGCAGGCAAGACACGCCATGCTGGGCAGGTGCTCCCCAGATCGGCCCCTCCCGACAGCCAAGCATGCACAACCACAGAACCATTTTGCTTCTCCCCCATCATCAAACCATTCAACGAGTCACCACGATCCTCGATACCGGCTGGAACCCCCCTCCCCTCCCCCTTGTTTCCATCTGATTGCATCCCCGTCGGACATTGCCCGCTGGCTCAATTGTCTGGCCGTGTCTTTCTTCCATCATGGCATCCGCGGCGGATATGCGAACAAATGTCCACCGCTTTCGCATTCGACGCTCGTCCATCTCCGACCCTCACGCCGATCCCTCGTCCACGTCGTCTTCGGCACCGCTCCGACGACGGTCTGCCTCGCCCCCCACCGGCAACGGCACGAGCATCGTCAACTCAGTGGCATCCTCCAATGAAGGGCCCTTGTCTGCCGAGAGACCCGGCCCCTCAGACGGCCTTCCCTCCGCCAAGGCCGCCCGTGAGATACCCGCTTGTGACCGCTGTCGCCATTTCAAGAAGAAGTGCAGTCGTACTTTTCCCATCTGCACCCTGTGTGCCAATGCCGGGTCCAAGTGCAGCCTCTCGACGCCTGTTGACTCAACAGCGGCGCAGACACATCATCTGCGCGCCAGGGTGGAATGGCTCTCCAGCTTCATCAACAAGCACGTCCCCGTCGGCCCTACCGGCATAGCCTCTATCGACACAGGCACTGATCTGTCGTCCTTTGTTGACCACAGTCGACGGTCGAATGCGGCGAGTGACACCAGTCAGGGGGCTCTCCCGACAACTCCTTCACTTGCGGCGCCACTGCAGCGTCATGCTCCCAGTCGACCTTTTGACCCTCTAGAAGGCGTCCGTCATGTCAGTTCTCACGCGACACCCCCGGGGGGAAACGATCCGCTCAGCCAGACGCCCTCCATCTTCTCGAGCCCCGGCAGACCGGGTCTCGCCGCCGCATCCACCATCGGCACTCCGGGTCTACCGCCTGACGCCGCCGCCCGCAGGTTTGTCGATGCCTACTTCCGCAACGTCAACCGCGCCTACCCCTTCGCCAACCGCGACAAGGTCCTGCGCGATCTGGAGGCCTTGGGCGAAACGGCCATGGGCCAGCGCGACGCCGACTCGACCGTGCTGTATCTCATCATGGCCATTGGTTGCACCTCCCTCGAGCGTGCCGGCCAAGTGCCCAAGGACACGGCCAGCAAGTTTGAGGTTCCCTATGCCGAGATTATCCAGGAGTGTCTGGCCAAGGAGGACACCGAGTCTATCCAGGTCCTGGTACTCCTCTCACTGTATTCGCTGTTTGATCCCCATGGGGCTTCCGCCTGGTCGATGGCCGGCATCGCCTCGAGGCACGCCATGCTCCTGGGACTCAGTCGGCGCGCCTCCGAAGACAAGTCTCTCGCGGCTGTCGAGCTCGAATTGCGGCACCGTCTGTTCTGGAGCATCTTTGTACTGGATCGCATGATGGCAGTGTCCATGGGCCTGCCCGTCGCTCTCATTGACGACAACATGGACGTGCCTCTGCCCGGCTTGACTATTGAAGAGTTCGCTTCACCAGAACGGCAGCAGTTCGCATCCACGCTCCAGACAAACCGCCACGTCATTCAGTTGCGGCAGCTCGAAGGCCGGATTCTCACCCTCATTCACCACCGGAGGCGGTCGGACATAGCCTCCTTGTCCCAGGCCGACCGCCGAGCCATCCTGCATGATCTCAGAACTGATATCGAGGCCTGGTACAGCAGTGGCTCCCTGGTATCGCCCATGGAAGCCGACAATATTCCCATTCATAATTCGATCACCTGGCTCAGCGCCCGCTACTATCACCTCCTGATCTTGCTGCACTATCCCTGCCATTTCAACTCCTTCGCTTCCAGTGTCTCGGCGACAGAGCTGCTGAGGTTTGCCCAAAAGCACCTGCAGTCAACGTCTGCCCTCCTTCAACAGCGCCAGCTTCCCTTCAATCGGATCACGCTGTGTCGCATATTCCCCGTGGGTCTCGTGCTGATACACGGATTCATTGCTTGTGAGGCAGAGGGGTCGCCTTTCCCCGCCAGAGACGAGGTCGCCGTCGTTGTCAGCATCCTCGAAGCGTTTCCGAGTGGCTGGGTCAACGCCCACAAAGCTGCCAACATCTTTCGCCAGTTCATGACCTTGACGACCAGCCCACCGAGCTACGGACCCATGCACTTTCAGACAACGATGCTCGGCAACGGGCCTCTCGATGCCGCGAGGGAGTCGACGCAGGCCATGCTGCGACCGATACTGACCAACCTCCTCGGCCTCATGCAAGAGGTCCTGGGCAAGGCGACTTGCTATGCCTTCCACGAGATGCCCGATAGTCGGGGCGGCTTCGCGGGGTTCAGCGGCCCTTTATCTTCATTTTCCCCACCCGGACCCTCGCGAAGCCTCGGTGGTTCCATGTCGGGTCTCACGCCTGGGGCCGAAGGAGCCATGGATTACAACTGGAGTTCTCTCGAAATGGGCTTTCTCTGAACGAGACCGTGTGAGTGATCGGAACACGAGGTTCGCCTAACTTGGTGGGCTGCTCTGTCTTCGGCTGCTTTCGCAAACAGCGCACAGATGCCAGGCTTGATCCAATCTGGCGAAACAACAACAATTGATACCGAAAATAGACATGACTGAGCATCAGATCTGATGCTCACGCCATCCGGTACGGTAATGCCACGCCCGCCTGATGGGTAATGCGAACTCTGCCGGTGAGTCACGAGACGATGGCGCCCGAATTCCCCAGTATTCATTCGGCTCCGGTGGCTTCGGCCTCCGTCTGGTAGCTTCCGCCCCGTTTGACTTGATTGACCATCTGGAGAGATCTCAGATGCGCATCGTCACTGTGCCTTGGCTGCCCGATGCAGCAACAGTTTGGAACACCCTGCGTCACAGGCTAGTGGGAGCCCCAACCCACGCACCCCGAAGGGAAACACAATTCCCGGACTTTGGGGGCCGGGGCAGATGCTACGCCTGGACCGCCGCCTGTCGTCTGCTCCACTTGGCTCTCGGAGGCGACAAACGGGCCGCTGTGAATCGTCACTACCGCGATTCTGGTACGTAATGACAGGCAGTCAAGCCCGGCGTGCGTCTTGGCTTCTCGAATAGGTCAATAGACGACAACATGTGGGGCCACGACTGCCTTACAGTTCTTTGCCTCAGTCTAATTCGACTGACGGAATGGCAATCTTTGGAAAATAAGCCTCTTGGAGCAGCGTCTTGGGCAGTAGAGCATCGACTTCGCAATGGTGGCTCCACGCCTTGAATCTTTGTGGCGGCCAAAGGTGCTTATATTAATAGCCTTTGGTCCACGTCCTCTTCCACCATGCTTGGTTATCCTTCATTGAACATCAAGCGCATTCATTGACTGCCCTACCTCAACATCACAGCTTCAAACGACATCTCGCCTACTCGGCGGCCGCCCATCATGTCGGAAAAGCAGGCGCACCAAGCCACAGAAGGCCATGTTTCTGGCCAGGCAAACGAACCCATGACGGCGCCGGCGCATGCTCTGTCTGCCGCACAGGTTGTGGAAGAACTCCAGACAGACCCCACCGCCGGCTTGACTATCGAGGAAGCTTCTCTGCGCCTTTCAAAATATGGCGTCAACGACTTTGAGAAGGAAAAGGGTGTTCGTCCACTCCAGATATTTATCGCCCAGATTGTCAACTCCATGGTCATGGTACGTATTCCCAGTCACCAACTGCCAATATGTTTCAAATGCTCATCTGCCGCAGGTTCTTCTTCTCGCTCTCGCAGCCAGTTTTGCTATTCAAGCTTGGATCGAAGGCGGTGTACTTGCCGCCCTGATTCTTATCAACGTTGTCATTGGTTTCTTTCAGGACTTGCAGGCCGCCAGAACCATCGCGTCATTGCAATCTCTCAACTCGCCAACGGCCAACGTCATCCGGGGCGGAGCAAGCACCACGGTGGAGAAGGCGACTCTCGTTCCCGGCGATATCATTGAACTGAAGACGGGCGACATGGTCCCCGCTGACGTTCGCCTCATTGACACCGTCAACCTCGAAGCCGACGAGGCACTCCTTACTGGCGAATCCGTTCCCGCGCGCAAAGATCCCAAGGCCACCTTCGACGGCGAAGACACCGGACCCGGCGATCGCCTGAACGTCGCCTTCAGCTCGACTACCATTACACAAAGGCCGCGGACGTGCTGTCGTGTTCGCTACCGGCATGTCGACCGAGATTGGAGCCATTGCCGCTGCTCTCCACGACCAGGGCGGCGGCAAGCGCAAACCCAAGAAGGACGCCGATGGCAACGTTAGCCTTGCCGCCCATGTCATGTACGCCTTTGGCTGCCTCTGGGACTGGTGCGGCGCTTTCCTCGGCTTGACTGTCGGCACACCCCTGCAGCGCAAGCTTTCCCGCCTATTTCTGTACATTTTCATGTTCGCCATCGTCTGCGCCCTCATCGTTCTTGGGGCCAACGGCATGGAGGGGCGACGCGATGTCATTATATATGCTGTCGCGACAGCCATTGGCACACTTCCCGTCACACTCATCCTCGTCCTCACCATCACCATGGCTGCGGGAACCAAGGTCATGGTGGAGCGGAACGTTCTTGTGCGCAACATGCGCTCCCTGGAAGCTCTGGGTGGCGTCACCAGTAAGTTGCCCCCTCCCCTAGCGCTGACCATGGATAACGTGACTAACGTAAACAGATATTTGTTCTGATAAGACTGGCACTTTGACTCAGGGCAAGATGGTCGTCAGAATGGCGTGGCTTCCCAGCCTTGGTACCTACTCTGTGGGCATGAGCAACGAACCGTACAACCCCGAGGTCGGCGGCGTAAGCTTCACGGTCGCTGAGCCCAAGGACATTCCCGCCGAAGATACCGAGAGTGCAAAAGTCATGCCCGTCGATGAGGCCGCTGCCCACTCGGCCCTTCGCCACTACCTCGATGTCGCCTCGCTTGCCAACCTTGCCACCGTCCAAAAGGTCGACTCTGAAGATGCGCCCGGCACGCAAGTGTGGAAAGCATCCGGTGACCCCACGGAGATTGCGATCCAAGTCCTTGCCACGCGCTTCGGACGCACAAGCCCGCTGTTGGCCAGCTCCTCGGAGTGGAAGCAGCTTGCTGAGTTCCCCTTTGATTCTGCCATCAAGAAAATGTCTGTTCTCTTCCAAAATGAGGTCACTGGGGTGGTCCACGCGTTCACCAAAGGCGCTGTCGAGCGCGTTATCGACAGCTGCACTTCCCTCTCTGCCACGAGCGACGGCACGACTCCCATGACGCCTACCATCAAGGCTGACATCCTGGCCAACATGGAGGCGCTTGCACGCCGCGGCCTGCGTGTCCTCGCATTGGCCAGCAAGTTCCCGGTCCGCGCTGTCACCGAAAAGGAGGCTTCGTCAGGCAATCTGAAGCGTGACGAGTTTGAAGACGACCTTATTTTCCGTGGTCTTGTCGGAATCTACGATCCCCCTCGTCCGGAATCCCGACCCAGCGTCTTCAAGTGCCACCAGGCTGGTATTGGCGTCCACATGCTGACTGGCGACCACCCCGAGACTGCACGTGCCATCGCCGGTGAAGTCGGTATCCTTCCGTCGCGGATGCATCTTCTGCGGAGGGACATTGCTGAGGGCATGGTTATGACAGCACACGACTTTGACCAGTTAACGGACGAACAAGTCGATCAACTGCCCGAGCTGCCACTCGTCGTCGCGCGATGCGCGCCGTCTACCAAGGTTAGGATGATCGATGCTCTTCATCGCCGCGGCCGCTACGTTGCCATGACGGGCGACGGCGTCAACGACAGCCCCAGTCTGCACCGTGCAGATGTGGGCATCGCCATGGGAGAAGGTGGCTCCGACGTCGCCAAGTCTGCCTCCGACATTGTTCTCAGCGACGACAACTTTGCAAGCATCCTCAACGCCGTAGAAGAGGGACGCCGGATCTTCGATAACGTCCAGAAGTTCATGTTGCACGTTCTGGCCGCCAACGTCGGCTTCGTCACGACCCTGCTCATCGGTCTCGCCTACAAGGATCAGGACGGTGTCTCCATCTTCCAGCTGACGCCCGTTGAGATCCTGTTCATGCTCCTCGTCGCTGGTGCTTTTACTGAGACTGGCCTGGGCTTCGAGTCGGCCTCTCCCGACATTCTCAACCGCCCGCCGCAGAGTGTAAGTCGATTCTTTTACGTGTCTCCTGACCTTGCTGACTCAATGGCCAGCTCAAATACGGTGTCTTCACGCCCGAGTTCCTCGCTGACATTGCTGCCTATGGCGTGCTCATGGCCATCTGCATCCTCAGCTCCTTTGTCATTGTCATCTTTGGCTTCTACGGCGGTAACCTCGGACGCGACTGCAACCTCGAGTGGTCCGAGCAGTGCAATGATGTTTTCCGTGCCCGCTCGACCTGCTACACGGCCATGATGTGGATCTTCCTCTTCTTCGCCTGGGAGCTCGTCGACTCGCGCCGCTCCTTCTTCGACGGCATGGTCAGCGACACGCGCCGCTGGGCGCAGCGCCTATGGCGCAACAAGTTCCTCTTCTGGTCCGTCGTTCTCGGCACCATTAGCGTGTTCCCGACGCTGTACATTCCCGTCATCGACCACGTCGTCTTTCTGCACGACGGCATCGACAAGGAGTGGGGCATCGCCATCGCCATGACGGCTCTGTTCTTCGCGGGCGCCGAGGCGTGGAAGTGGGCCAAGAGGGTGTACCTCCGCAGGCACAACCTCATGGTCCGCAAGGACGCGGGGGCCACGGAGGAGGACCTCGAGGCGAGGGTGTTTGAGAGGTTCTACCAGGGGCAGAGCGACGGGAGCTTCAGCGAGAAGTAGCTCGTTGGATGGCTCGCCAGGTGACGATTAGTGTGCATGGTTTCGTTAGCATCGCATAGTTCCGGCGTTGGGCAGCGCTCCCCTCTTCGCGGGGGTTGAGCAATCTTTTTTTAGATCAAGTAGACTGGGTGGGCTAGAATGCTTCCCTTGGAATAAAACCACTTTCCTTGTTGAAGCGAAAAATATGAATGCGAATTGCGCCCCGCCTCACCATGCCGTACCCGGGGTATCAAATATCGTAGTCGCAGACCAGGCTTAGATCCAGTACCGCGCCCACACGCCATGCTCCTCCCTCGTCCCACGGAACCTGAACTCCAGCTCCGTCACGTCCTGGAAGCCCTCCTTGGCTTTGGGCTCGCGGAAGCGCGACTTGAAGCCGTTGAAGGCGAGCTGCGGCAGCGCCGTCCTGGCTTCGGGGTTCATCTAGCATCGTCAGCAGGCCAGTCGCGGAGGGTCTTAAGCACAGGGATTTTCGAGCACGAGAGTCTTTAAGCACAAGGACTTCGAGCACAGGGATTTCGAGCACGAGGAGAAATGTGGCCGAGCCAGAGTCCAGGGCTTACCGTTGTGTTGAGCGCCCTGACGACATCGTTGTGCTCGCAGACGAAGAGGGGCGTCTTGAACCACACGCAGCGCACGGGGACGTCGTGCTGCTTGGCGAGATTGACCCACACGGCGCGCGTGTCGGGGTCGGCGTTTGTATTGTCTGGAGAAGCACGCTGTCAGCCACGCATTTGATTTTTCATCCCTGG
>NW_009276926.1:1019684-1026041 GCF_000150675.1 Verticillium dahliae VdLs.17
TGACGCACTTTTCCCGCGTCTTGAGTATGTCCTGGTTCACGCGCTCGTAGCCCAGAGGCTCGAGCTGTCTCCAGTAGAATGTGCTCTTGCCTGCGCCGGGCGGACCGCAGAACAGCACGACGTCTTGCTTGTTCTTTCTCGCGAAGAGGGGCGTCTCGTCCGCGCCCTCGCCTGGGTCTGTACCTCCGGCTTCGACGTACGGGTGCAGCGCGAGGTCAAACTCCCTCGCAAAGACGCGCGGCGGCTCGTCGAGGAAGAACTCCTCGGGCGTCTTGAAGGGGACGCCGATGTTGTGCGCGAGGTTGCGGTCCGAGCAGCTGAAGTCGCGGGCCGTCGCGCCGACAGCGACGCGCCCGCCGGCGTCGCCTACGAAGAGGCTGCTCGCGAGGTCGACGTCGTCCGTGATGTCGTGATCGCGGCAGAGCTCGTGCCACATGCCGGGGCGGGGCTTGCGGAACATGTCCTTTGCCGTGGCGGCGTAGAGGGTGATGGGCAGGTCGAGCTGGGCGAGGACGGCGGCGCATTTCGTCTTGAAGTCGGAGACGCGCTTGGCGGCGTTTGCTTTGGGGGTTTTGGATTTGTGGTCCGGGTGTAGGGTTAGGCCGGCTTGGTTGGAGAGGATGATGAGGCGGTAGCTGGGTGGACAGAGGTTAGCGGGGGTGCATCTTAGGTCCATGTCAAACAGCTTGGGGAAGGTGATTGTTTGTACTTTTCATCGTTGTAGAGTTGTTTGAGGCGGGTCGGCACAGAGGGGTGCCACCATTTCCAATCATTGCCGTCGGAGGCGTGCTTCTTGCCTGAAGATGTTGCGATGAGGGTCGAGTCCTGGGCTGTTAGCCGTGTGGGGCCTCAGGAGTACGGGCTACAATTTCGCATACCAGATCAAAGGCGGCTACTTTCCGCCTCTTATTTGTCGAAGTCTCTTCTTTGGCTTCAGGTTCGTACTTGGCAACGAGCAAGGTTGCTGGCGTGTCGTTTTTAGGGGCGCGCTCTGACCAGACGGTGCGGTCCTTGGGTTTCTGGGATGTCGGGGTGAAGAAGTTGGCGACCGCTCCCTCTGCATCTTGTCAGTGTTGATCATGGGAGAAAGGCGAGGTGTAGATGTGTGGCTCACTTGTGGTGCCGGAAGCGAGCTTCCTCTTGAGAGGGGGTGGTGATACTGGTGCATCGGAGGGCTTGCGCTTGGACGAGGAGGACATGGTGGCCGGTAGATGCGTCCGATTGATGTAGAGAATGGGGAATGGATGTCTAGATATCCTAGTGAGTTTGATGGAGAGTCGATTATATAGGCATGGCATTGGGCTGCTGCCAGTCTTCAATGGCTGCCTGTTGCTGAACCTGCCTCGTGCTTCGCTTGGCTGCTCAGTTCTGGATGAAGTGGGGGAAGACCCCGAAAGCGCGCTTCGCCAAAGCTCCAGCGCGCGTTGCAGTGCGCGCAGGGGACGGGAAACCACGTGACATGCAAGGCTCATGTGAACCCAAATGATGCCAGGCAAGTGAAAGGCAGCTTACCTCAGCAGAAGCCTTATCACTCACTGAATCAACACGAGCACAGAAGCTCACCTCCAGACCTGCCATCACCAACCTTGAAGGAAGCCCTCAGCACCCCTCACACGGTCGATCGACAAAGGGTCACCCGTGGATTTCTCCGCCATGTACGAAGTCTTTCTGTCCACCATTGTCGCCGACGAGGACATCAAGGCAACATGCTCCATCCTCGCCGGCCTCTGTGCCATGCCACCCTGGGAGAGCCTCCATCGCGTCCTCTACTTCAAAGGCCCCTCACGACCCAATGGCATCTCAAACCAGAACTCCATCGTCAAATCCCAGCGTAAAGATGTGCCCGGCCTGTGGAAAGACCTTCATCAGCAGCTGAGTCGCCAGTCCTACGTCATCCAGGCCCGTTACGAGGTCTTCAAGGACAAGGACTTTGGCACCGAGACGCCTGCCGACTTTGACGCCCGCGCCGGCGTCCTGCGCTGGACCGACTTTCCCGACCCGCCGCACAAGGGTTCTGCCGTCACGCAGCGCAAGAAGAACGAGATTTGGGAGCAGCGCAACCTGCCCTCCATCATGCGCGACAACAAGTACCAGTACGGCCGCCTCCTGCACCACTCCATGCCTTATGCCTTGTGCAATACCATGCCTTATGCCTTATGCAATACCATCCCTTGCCATGCCCACAGTGAGCATGACCACACAAAACGCTAACCCAAACCCCAGGCTCAAAAGCGAGGCCATCGAGGAGACGTTTCAGTTCTACCGCGACGACGCCGAGTTCTGCCTCTTCCGCCACTACCAGCTGCCCCCGACCCCGGACGGCACGCCCCTCGCCCGCGTCGGCGCCTGGGAGACGGGCTTCACCCCCTCCGATCCGGCCCGCCGCTGGATCTTCCTCGTCAAGGTCCACGTCCTGCAGGACAACAAGCCCGACGAGATCCTCAAGGCCCACGAGCAGCTGGCCAACATTCGCCGCGACCTCGAGGGCGTCTTTGAGTTCAAGACGTTCGACCGCCGCATTCACGACACGCGCGTCGCTGTCGAGATGCGCAACGCCCCGGCTCCGCTGCCGCAGGTCATCCGGGCGACGTAGCTTTTATTCTTTCGTTCTTCGTCTATGTTTTTCATCTCCCTTTCTCTCTTTCACTAAGCGAGGCGTTGGCTGGCAGGTACATCTGATTGATTCTATCTTCTCTTAAGGTCAAAGTCTAACATGGTGATGAGTTGTGATGTGTTTCGAGTTCATCGAGTTTCCTATCCGGCCTCGTCTAGCCTCACAGACCTTCTTAGTCTCTACCAGCTATTGCTGGTCCCACAGCAATTGACTCAAGGGCCATACAACTGGCAACGAGCGCCGATATAGTTGCTCGCCACTCTCCATGGAGGCTTTCGGCCTCTTATGTTAGCTTTCCATGGACGAAAGCTCCATCAGTAGACTTACAGCATCATCTACCGACGTTCCTCCTGGCTGTTGCCGCCGCCGGCCATCCGGGTGACGCACCTGGCGTCCCTGGCTGGCTCACAAGATGGAGAGTCAAGGGTATGAATGAAAGATTGAGAATGAGTTGTGTGCCTCCACCGACATCCAACGTGCGGTCCATCGTAGCATATTGATTGACGATGCCTCCCGACACGTTGATCAGATCCACCGAGCTGGTCTCCCAGACGCAGGTGTCCTCCTCCTGTATCTCAAAATCTGCTGGCTTCCATGCTAGGGCGCAAGGCAGACAGACTGCTCATACAGGTCGCTTCGCTTCACGGAAAAAAAAATCTGGGCAAGGCAGCCTCCACCAGGCTGCCACATCTTGATGCGATGCCTACACTTTTTAAGGTGGACTGCTTTAAAGAAGCCCAGACGGCAGCCTGGGGCTGAATGCACACACATAGGCGTAAGACCACCATGCCTAAACAGGTAAACGAGGGGTTGCAGTGTCGATCACCCCAGCCTGGCACGACAAGGCGACTTCATGTCAAGCTCGCATTGCATCCTTGGGAGTGTGCCGAATTCACAGGCCTGCATGTTTTTCCCCCGCTCGTTTACCTGTTTTACCGCCATCCCGTCGATAGCACCATGGGCCAATCCATCACACAATGGCGTCCATATTTCAAGTCATGTCACTCGATGAGGCCGGGCTGACGATTCGCGACCACAAGAAACGAAAGTATTCACCCAAGACCCGAGCCGGCTGTGTCTCTTGTAAACAGAGGAGAGTCAAAGTAAGCTTCTGCCGAGCCAAAACACGGCAACAGTCGCTCAAACTTTACAGTGCGATGAGACTCAGCCTACATGTCTACGCTGTCACAGAAACCAGCGGACCTGTCTGTACGACAAGACGCCCCTAACGTCCGGCCGTCATCCACGACGCAGCCCGGTCGCGGGACAGAGCCCGCAGTCGGGCACATTCTCGTCCTCGGCGGCCTTGGTGGCCCAGCCCGCCTTTGAGCTCCCGGTTCCGGTAGACGCCGCGACCAAGTATGGAGGCACCCCAGCCGGCGTGCTTCTCCAGTTCTTCAACGAGAACCACGACAACATGCTCGCCGGTGCCCCTCTCCATGCAGTATGGGACATGGCCTGTACGTATCCCCACCTCCTGACAGCCATCCTCGGCGCATCAGCATGCTATCTCAGACATCACACTGCCAACCCCGCCGCCCACCAGATAGCAGAGATGTACCAGCAGACCCTCACGATCCAGTCGTTGCAGGCGTCCCTCGCAAAGCCCCTCTCCCGAGACCGCGCAGACGCGCTCCAGATGACAGCCATCTTCCTCAACCTCCTAGCCTTCACTGCCGTCCCAGATGAGAACCCCCTCGCCTCGTGGGTCTTCAGCACCGCCCCCGATCGCCTCGGTTGGATGAACATACTCCTAGGCTTCAAGCCCCTGCTCATCATCACGGCCGCCTTCCGCCGTGGCAGCCTCATGACGCCCATGTACGCATCGGCCGATGACGAAGAGGGCACCTTTACGCGCCCCGACCTCGTCGTCGACCTGCCGCCCGCGTGGTCTGCTTTTCTGGCCCGCACCACGCGCCGCGCTGAACTGTTCGCGGAACCAGTGTACATCCTCGCGGCCACGAGGCTGGTGGCGCCCCGACCGGAGAATGTCTACCAGTACATGCAATTTGTCGGGCGCGTGGAACCGGCGTTCCGCGACCTGCTGCTCGCGGGCGACGAGCGGGCGCTGTGGGTGTTTGGGTACTGGCTTGGGCTCGTCGGGCGGTTTGACATGTGGTGGTCGAGGATGCGCATACGGAGGGACTTTGAAGCGATTGTCATGTTTCTTCGTGCCAGGGGGCTTACGGAAAGGGGACACGGCGAGGGAGACATGTGGATGGAGCTGCTGGATGACCTGGAAGGGCTGCGTGCGCAGTGGTCTGTGGCCATGCGGCGACCGACCCGTCTTCCTCTCGCTTCATGACGAGTGCGTTTGGGTGGTTGAGTGTGGTTACGGAAGAGATTCAATCTGCGGCTGATTTGAAGCGCAGCCAGCGTCGCTGGTTGACAGTGCAGCTCATCCGACTGGTATACCTACGTTTTACATGTAGTCCTTACCCCAGTCTGCCTGCATCGACCCGATCCACATGAGCAACATCCATATTGTCAACTCCACAATCCCACATTCAGGGCATCGCAACCTACGCACCTTTAGCCGAAATTGCCTCACCCCGCTCCCCAAAGCAGATTGCGCCGCCGCAGGAGCCAAGACGCTCATCACAGGGGGGCTGGCGCAACGGCAGCGCGTTGGATTCCAGCTGTGTGTCTCGCTCCAGAGCACGTCGCAACCCAAAGGTTATCCGTTCAAATCGGGTGTCCCTCATCGACTATTCCTTTTGTCTTTTTGCCTTGCGCTAGCGTGTTGAAGGCTATTTCCATTTGCACTATGCCAGTTTCTGCTTTTGAAGAACATTGATGCGGGTAATGGAAGAGAGGTGCTACACAGGCTATGCGAATGAGATCGTGTGCCTGTAGCTTTATTAAAAGCCAGATCCGGGCAAACTTTGATGATGCAGCAGTTTCAATTCTTCGACTGAGAATCCCGAGCAGAAAAGACTGGAAAGTTGCACGCTTGTCATGACAATCAGACACACCAACACGCTTCCATTGTATCTAAGAATGGAGCTACGAAAAGCTCAACTAGGATTGTAGGCGGGCGATTCCGACATCTTGTAAGGGCCAGCTCTCGTGACGTGCTCATACAGACAGACCTTTCATCGGCAGATAGAGTTGTTTGCCTACGGTTCTCATGAACTACAATTTAGACTTCGACGCAGCGAGTAACGTATTCGCAACGATCACCTGGATGACACATCAACACCTTGCATAGTCTCAGACCCGGGGCCATGGAGTTCCTGGCAGAACCCTATCAGTTGACACGTCATTGTTCGACTAACAAAGCCAATTCGAGAAACCCATGTCCAGCAAGTCGGTAGGTGGGTGTGAGAGATGTCCCCCACCAAGTCACGCCAATATTATGAGTCCTTGGCAGCATTACCCAGCCGCATCCTGTCAAAACCTCTGAGCCTGATCGTCAGTCAAGTCGTACATACATCGTTATACATGAACCGGAACGTCGACTGCGAGATGCAAGTCTTCTCAATGACAGTCTGGGAGAAAGTAGCCTTCACGGACTCCTCCACACACGCCTCTGTGCTTGCTCCGATGTCCAATGATCTTGTTTCCGGTCAACGAGGCGTCATATCGCTGGCAATTCGAAACAAATCCCGAAAGGCTAGCTGCAGTTCCGTACGCCGCCCAAGACACATCCAGACGTCCGGAAAACCGAAGAGAGCTGACAATTGATTGCTGATCGCCGCTCTTGTGCGGCAGTTTCAGCAGACGGCAACTTGCGTCGAGCA
>NW_009276926.1:1026832-1027962 GCF_000150675.1 Verticillium dahliae VdLs.17
TTCGGGGGAGGTGACGTCCGAGGAGGACGAGTTGTGGGTGTAGTAAGCAAAGTGGCGATCGGTTTCGGCGTCATGAGACTGGACCTCCATCTTCTTGCGCTCCTCGACAAGCTGGGGCAATAACAGCGGCTTCAACTTGGGAGACATGGCGGATAGCTGGGGTTGCGGAATTCTAGGTGCGTCCAAGAGAAGATTAATCAACCGAGAGATGTGCTGACGGTGACTCTGTCAACAAGGCGAGGCGATGGCGGCGGTGGGATAGATGTAGGCCAAGGTAGACGAGAGACTGTTGGGCAGCGGGATGGTGTGCTGCGAGGTGTCCCGGCTTGACAGGCTGGGTGCCGACGGCGTGGGATGAGAGTGTCTTGGGGGGATCGGTTGAGCAACCCGTTCGTCCGTTCGTTTGGTTGTTTGGTTCGCGTGACCTCAGATAGTTGGTAGCAGCGTTAGGGTAAGGTAGGTAGGTAGTCTAGGTCACAATGGACCAAGCAGGATATCTGCCTCCGCTCCCTCGTGCCCTCGCGTTCCTAGGGGTTCTCTGTCGAGCTTGACTCATGCGAACCTGTTACGAGGCGTTGAGGACAACGATCGTCTCAGAAAATGGAGTGGTTGTGGTTGATGGTTCGCTTGCGCGGGGTCGTCGCCGAAGAATGGTTGGGGTGGGATATGCGCTGTGCTGTTGTACCCCTGACGAGCAATCTGTGTGCTTGAAGAATCGGGTCGTAATATTGGCTGTTGGGCGTGGGGATCCGGGGCAGCAGGTGTGTGTTGTTCAAGTGGCTACGTGGGTGGTGGTGCAGTGCTGTTCGTTGGAGAGTCTGCAGAAAGCGGGAACTTGGGTTGGGTAGGACAGCAGGTGACGATCAATGAGTGGTGCTCAGTGATCGATGTCCGGACAATGTCGCAGAAGCTTGTCGAGCAGAGCAAACCGAGCTGTAAATCGCAGGGAAAAGATCCGAGTGCTGGTGGAGGAGAGTCGGTGATAGAGCTACAAGAGAGACGTCCGGGTCGAGGTGAGGTGGGAGGATGGGGATATGGGATCTGGATGTTGTGGTCTGGGAGGACCCGGTTGGGATGTTTTGGGGGCGCTGGTTGTGGGCGGGCGAGAAACAAGAAGCGGGAGTGACCTG
>NW_009276926.1:1028549-1047634 GCF_000150675.1 Verticillium dahliae VdLs.17
AGTGCTCAGAGCCCTTGCGGTGCGCAAAAGAGTTTTGCAAGGCTCTTTTTAGGCCCCTCACCAGAAGCCGGGAGTCGGACACCAAGTGAGTCCTCGGGTGTTCGAAAGTCGCTTGTCGCACGGCAACTGACTCTGGAAGCTGGAAGCCCGCTGAAGAACGGTGGCGATCAGACTGTGTTGGCGGATGGGAAAGGGAAAGGCTTTCTCTGGTGAGACACGGAGCTTGTGCCTGCGGGATTCGTCGTTTGGCGCAGGCAGTCGACGGCTGACGCTGAGTAGGTATGATCAAGTCACTTACCATGTACGTCGTACTTTGCCATGGTACTTGTACACCGACTGTCACGTCGCCAGACCAGAGGCTGGAAGTCCACGACAAGGCCCGCGTAACGAAGTTCCATTCCCAGTCGTCCTGGGATGGCGGACCCCAGCTTGTCACCTCACCACTGACGGGAACGTTGTCGGATGCGACTGGGGGGTTCGAGCTCCGCGCTGGGGGGGGGGGGGGGGAAAACCTCTCGACTGACTGCGACATGGGGGAAAAATACCAACCAAGTGGTGGGCGACAAGACACAGTGAGATGAAACACATGACTCTGTGTCTACCAGCCCAGCTACTGTACATGGCACTTGTTGTCTCTTTCACTACAATGCTTTTGGCAACACAGTTGTCGGTACCGTGTTAATCGGGTCTTCTGCTGATGATTCAGCAGCTCTCTCAGCTGCGAAAAGCCGCCGGTTTCATCACTTTTCGCCCAGGCGCCCTCTTCTGCATCGCAAAATCCCCCACCCCACACCCACTCAACTCACGATACGAGATCCCATACTTTCGAGGGAGGATTACCCAGCCATCTTGGCCCCGAATCGACAGAGAGTGTGTTGTGTACGGACAAACAAAGAACACAAACCCAGACCGTTGCAGCGGCTGTCCTGTTCCCATCGTCCCGGGCTCGATCGCCCACCCTCCCCTGTCTTGGCCTCGCACTTTTGTTCTTGCCCAGGCGGCCCAACCTTCGAGGATACCAGGATACCAGGGGGGGAAAAAACTTTCGCTAGGGTAGAGGAGCTTCACGAGCCCTCGGGATCCACCCGCCGTGGTCCGCGTCGGTCTGCTTGGGTCCTCGGCCAAACCTGGGTCGTCCCCCTGGTTCGTTCCTCGGCCCTGTCTGGCCGCCCAGCCACTGACAGCATTGCCCGACTGCGCCGGCGTCGCGCTTCGATTGAGGTCTCTGCCGGTGCTGGGACTCTTACGATTGGGCGCCGCGGCTCCAAGCCCATAGACAGTGGGCACGGCTCGCACTCGGCGTTTGGCCCAAATTTGTTCTCTGACCTTCCACGCCCTAGAGGGGGGGTCCCAAGCGAGGAAGGGAGTCAGCAGCAGCGTCTGAGTCTGGTGGCTAGCCTGGCAGCCAGCCTATTCTCTGCAACGGCTGACAGGGCGGTGACTTGGATAGTCTCTAACTATCAACCATGACGATGTGGCTATGAGACACTGCCGGCACTTCAGTCCCTCCCATTTGATTTGTGCTTGGGAGCAAGCGAGGCCTAACCTTCAAACGCTGGACCAGCGCGCGCTACAGCTTGATGAAGGGTGGTCGAACAGCTTCCTCAAAGCCTACATGGTACATTGTTCAGTACCTACAAGTAAATTACATACTCGCTGACGCCTGCTCCCAGCCGGCAATTGACCCATGCGTCTCTCAGGTGAGCCGACAGACATCCACATCAACAGGACCGGGATCAGATCCAAGACGGTCAATCCTCATCCTGGCCACGTCTTCCACATTTCGCCCCAGTGAGCGCCGATGATCGCAAGGTCTGGACCCTCGACGACGCCTTTTCCCAGCATGGACAAGCGCCCTAGAGTGGCTCTCCCTACTCACTGATGACCACTTTTTCGTCTGGCGGTGCTCCATTCCTATGCCTCCACAGAGTCAACGTCACAGTCGCCGTCGCCATCACTGTTAGTAATCGTCACTGTGACACGATGAACGGCGACATACTTCACCCAGACGGGCAGGTGCCGAAAGCTGTAGTTGGCAGGAGCTGCCTCAACAGCCATTGGCACTCCCGAATGAGCCGGCAACGGTCAAGGTCCATGACACTTCATCCGTCCGTAGCGGAATCGTCGCGACACTCTAGCCAGCGGAAAAGCGTGTCATTTCGCGCCGACACTGTGGCGTCAGACTTTGAAAATGCCGCCACCATGGTCAGGGTCCTTCACGTTCCCTCCTGCCGCAACCAAATGGGCTTGTTCTTCGCCAGTTCAAGTTCCGTTCCAGCATATGCATGGCTGCACCACGACGCTGGTTCTGGCGCGATGCCCAGTCGCTCGCTTGAGTGTGACAGGTGCCCGATGCAGTATGGCTGACGATGGACGGGAGGGGAAGACACACCACAATACCCCGATACGCATGGCACCGAAGGCCCACGAGGGCTCAATAGACGTGGAAATGGGGATTCGAGCCGTCGCTGTTCGTCCTTCAATTCAGGAACCCTCATACGGCAAAACTACTATGGAGAGCCCGGAGCTCCGGTGAGGTGATCCGAAGTTCACATATAGACTTCGGTGTCAAGGACGCAGGAGTGGCGGTACTCTGGTACAGTGCTTCAGTTCTCCCACTGAACATCCTAGGCCCCAGGTTGCAGCCGCGGTGCCGCGGGTTGTTTTCATTAGACGGGCTGTCAGAACATGCCAAATCATGCACCGCAACCTGTCAAAACATGTCAACAGAGCCAGGCCGCATCAGGGCGACGGCCAATGCGTTACCACAGACCACCATCGTTAAATCAAAGGACCCTATCTACTGGGTTAGCTGCGTCATCAACGGCGGATGTCAACAACAGGACTTGTTCTCTCCTTCCGAATCGTTCATGACCCCAATCGCCCACGCCCACGCCCACGCCCACACGTCTACTGAGTTTGATCAGCGAGGACTCACAACAAACTCCGCGCTTCCGGTCCGGAATAGAACCGCCGTGGACAACTCTCGTCTGATCTTGCCCTACATATGGCGCTCACCTGTTTCTCGCCCTCGACTCCACGTTATGGGGACGAGCCACACACAACAGGCCCTCTTGCGAAGTTATCTCACTGCATCGGACGTCCGCCCCGCCCCTCAACCCCTCCTGCTGCTGGGCCTGGCCAAGGAGGAAAAGCCGTCTCTCCGTTGCAACTACCAACTCCGCCAGTCTCCGGCCTTCATGCGCTTCTAGGCCCTGAACCCCTCATCACAAGAGCGACTGTTCGCCGTCCGCCGTCCGCCGTCCGCTGCCCACATGGCACTCGGGACAGCCCCCATGGCCTCCTCCGTCCGCAAACACCCAGGGTGGGCAATTTAGCGTCACTGACTCAGGCTGAAAACTGGGCCTTGCTGGCCGATTACGCTCTTTAGGAGAGAACTGTTGGTAGACCAAGTACCCACGAACGTGGGTCCGTCTGGTAAGAATCCCCTGTCCACCCCAACTCAATTGGCCTGCCATGAGGTCACCACGTGTTGATCGCTACCTGTTCCTGTTAGCATCGACGATGACCGTTTTCAGTCCCCAGGCATCATCATCGCGCGAAGCAGTCTTCGTTACCTTTTGACGCTGGGCGAGTGCCCAACGGGATGTGCCTCACACTTCAGGCATAATGAGACGTCAGGGCGATGCCTGCGCCGCTTCAAGGAGGGCCGCCTAGCACAGCATTTTCAACAAGTCAGATGAATAGTGCCTCTTCCTGCCACACATAAAGATTGACAAGCTGCGGTAACTTGGTACAGCTCCGTCGCAAGCGAGGAACCTCACCGGTCAAGCTGCAGAGTTGATCCGAGGTGCATCGAAAAATCTCGCTGGCGAGGCGCCAAGGGCCGGTCAACGTGTTGGAGCCTCGCTGTCACACCAATAGACGTGCAGTCTGTCAGTACCGTACCTGTACCTCACCTGTGCATCTTTCCGGCTGTACCGTTGTCAGTTACATGGTGTACAACCGGCGGGAGGCTTCAACCGCCGTGCCACGTCTCCCAGAACACAAAAGAGCGGGGCTAGAGAGAACGGGATAGAGGAAGAGGCCGTCTCGCTTGGACTTGCAAGGCCAGTTTCACGGCCTCGTTGATTTTCAGCAATTACTGGTGGCTTGCCTCACACAGACACGTCGCGTCGCGCCCTGCTTTGTCGAGTCGAGTCGATCCGACAGGCCAGGTGGTGATGGAGAGATTACGATGGTGCGGTGCCAATTGGTGCCCTGCACATGTCTCTGATTGGCGATTACACAGCCGGTCACTTGCTGTGTTCAGGGTCACCTTCTCCTCAGGGCGACGTGTGTCTTTCTGCACACAGAGGATGCTCATGGTCGCATTGAGGCGAGTGCTCAACGCGGACTCGAACCTTCAAAGGCAGCGGTCGAGACCGGTGGCCTGCGACAGAGCTTGTTACAGGGATTAACCAAGGTCACCATGCCTAGTGCTGTGTGCCTCAGCGGCACAATGCCTTTCAGTACGACGGACCGATGGCTGTACGTCGATTCGACGCCAAGGAAATCCTGAAGGATGGGTGCCTCGACCAGGGCTGTTCAGCAACGTTTGACCGTGTCGCATCCAAAGGAGCCGGCGAACAGCCTCGATTGGCGACGTGCGGGTCATGACAACTTCCCATTTCAGTACTCATAGTATGGTTCTTTTGTCTTTGCCATTGCATTTGCCTTCGGCATAGGCTGGTCTGGCCTTCAGAGTCGTCACAAGCCTTGCCGCCTCTTCCAGCTGCTCCATGAAAACCTGTCTGCAGCAGGTTTAGGCCAGGCCACTACGGACGGCAAAGACCCTGCACGCATCGCACACGCATACCCCTCACAACCATCACGGCCATCGAAAAGTCTTCAATCGCGATTGCCTCGCCTCGGCCTCGGTTGAGCGCACACCAAGATGCTTTTTTGTTGGGCTTGCTTTCTACGCATGCCCTTCTTTGCGCGGTGCACCGCAAAGCGTGCCTGGGCAAGCAAAGAGAGAGGGTGGGTTGCTATTCGCCAACCGAGAAAAGAATAAGCTTTGCGCCAGAGTTGGTGGAGAGCCCACTCACACACTTTTACGCACACACATTCGCCAGGTACCTGCGCAGGTGCTGGATTCGAGAACATGGACAGTAGGCAGCGCTGAGACACTTTTGGCGAGGTACCTTGCATTAGCTGGGCCGTGGTGGAGGTGTGGTCCCGAAGAGCTTTGCACTCGACATGTTGGAGTCATTGCAGATGCTCAGTTTTTTTTTTCCCCCACGTGAGGAAGCAAACTGGTGAGCCTTGAGACATGGCCGTGGGATCGGGTTAGGGCACAAAAAAACGTCCAGAGATGAGGTGGGATATGACGAGCCTCGTCTGGCCTCAACCCGCTCCCCCATCACCGTCTGACTTGATGTAAATGCCGAATCTACAGCAGGGTCGTCTGATGGTGCTGCTTGTAATCCCGTTGCCCGCCCTCCCTTCCTCCCGTGCCGCGACGTGCACGGCCATAGCCCATTGGCCCATGGCGCTGAAGCGGTAGTCCGCTCGAACTCTGAATCATGGTCAGTTATCACCAGGTAGTGTCCATGATTTCAATCTCTTGGAGAAGCACGGCTTGTTTCGTCATCTCGGGCGGTATCTCGTCCCCGGAATTGGCTCTCCCATCCAGTGAAGATCGCGACCAGGGGGGGAGAGGTAGCGAGGTTCACATCGCTCGGATCAGGCTCTGGACACAGTGCATGAGGAGACGAGGCTGAAAGTAGCGCAACGTAGACTTTCCATGGCGACTAAGCGGACGATCCGGCGTATTTCCCTTAGGATATTGAATAGAGGATGGCTATTTTCTCTGCCCTTATAGGCTATTCGCTCTACCCGACTAGGGTAAGTGCACGCTAGATAGGGGATTAGCTAGAAATATAGCTTTATTACCTAAATAGCTAGGGCAAGTATATACCTTTACTCGTCTCTTATACTTTTGAGTTTCTAGTAAAGTAAGTAAGTTACTAAATAGGTAGTAATAGCCCTTAGCAGCCTAAGGTAGCTAGTATTAATCTTTTTATATAATAATTTAGGATATTAGAAAGATTATAGCTTTAATTAGAGGCTATTTAGAATCCTCCCTATTATTTACTATAATCTCTAGCTATAATCGTAGAGAGGTACTATATATCTATAATAAAGGAGACGATAGGACCCTTAATTATAGGCTCGGTAAAGGAGGTATTATAGAGGCTTTTTTTAACGATAAAATAAAGTATTAGTAATATTTAGAGGGCTTAGAATAAGCGTATTTAGTAGTATTATTATACTTAAAGGTATTAATAATTATAGAGTTATAGTAAGCTATTTATATTACTCTATTAGCTAATTATAGTTAATCTATAGCTTATATATTATTAAGAGACTCTATAAGAGACTTATATATATACGAGACGAGTAGAGGTATACAATTACGCTAGCTAGTTTAAGTGGTAGAGCTATATATAGAACCTAACCCTTATCTAGTATGCATTTGCCCTAGTCGGGTAGAGCGAATAGCCTATAAGGGCAGATAAAATAGCCGTCCTCCCGCTTAACGAAGGGGACGGTGGCATTTCGCAAACGTGCGGCCTTGCCCACTGTGATGCCGCATCCCCCCCCTTGTTTCTAATTCGCAAGCGTTGAATGCGACGCTGTCAGCCTCGGTCCCCGAGAAATTGATGCACAACCGCATTTCTCTCGGTCTGGGCGCAGGCTTTTCTCGACAGCAAGGCCGCTCTCGCGCAGCAGGCGATGTCTCGTTGTGGCGCTCGTGTTGGCGGGCGTCTCCGGCGAGAAAAGAAGCGCCACACTGCACGCATATGGATTGTGTGGGTGAAGTGATGAGCAAGACGGAAAGAAAAAAAAAACTCCCCCCAAAAAAAACCGCTCGCTATCTCTCAACATGTCGGGATTCTTGATTTGAGATAATGCGAAGGTCGGGACAGGGGAGAGAGCTTGACCGCGAGTTCTTTTCTCGCCTCATGAAGACCGAAGAGGGAGGATGTAATGGTACCTGACGCCACGTCTCTCTCAGCTGATGCTTGGCCCGGCGTGTCTTGTACCTTGCGTCCCGGTCGTTGGAGAGGGAGGAAAAGAAGAAAGGACTGTCGGCGTGTGCTGTGCTGCTATCTTGGGAGGACGTCACGGGCTGCTGCGAACCCTGGCCTGGTGGGCGCGTGTCGTGTGGCGCTTGCTTATTCGTCGTGAGGAAGAGGTGAGTTGTGATGGACGTCCTTCGGGAGAAGGTGTCGGTCAATCAGTCGGTCGGTCAATTGCTGCTTTCGATGCCAGCATGGTTTGCTGAGCCATGGATCCTCTCTTGTGTACTGGCGGTTCCTCACGAGTCAGAGTGTTGGGCTCTGGGCTCTTGGAGAGAGGTTGTCGGGTGCGTGAGGTTCACGACGGTTACTGTGTGAGCAGGGCACCTCCAGAGTTAGCATATTCTCGTTCCAAGAATTGCAAGTTGGGGCTCATAGCTGATCTGCCCGGTATGATAAGGTTGAATAGATACATTGACATGATTCCGATTCCCTGTGCAATTTGTTTCGTCGCAGACTACAAATACCGCTTGAGAAGCGAACTGGACATGATACATAGAATACATTACAGACCGGCAAAGCGGCTGCCAAAGCCTACACCTCTCTTGTAATCAAACAGGTAGGTTCAGAGGCCTTCCCTGTCCTACGATGAGCCGATTACGGTGCAGCAGCCGCAATTGCCTGAGTCCCTGGTAGACAGCGGACGCCGATCATCAGGGAACCGCTTTAGGATGAACGGGAGACCCATCGTGAACACGACGAGGACCACCCAAGCTAGATAGCCACCTAAAATGTTGCCTCGCGCCCCGACTGCGAAGATGGCCGTAGCGATGCCTGGAACAACGCTCCTGATAATGCTGGACAGGATCTCAACCGACGAGTTCAGCTTCCCCAGGACGCCGGGGCTCGGGCTCGCCTCGTTGACGGCCAGCTGGACGGCAGTCAAGGCCATGAACGCCCCCGGCCCGACGACAATGTTGGACACGGCCACAACCACGGCAGCGACGGTTTCGCCCTCCCGCTCGAGCGCACTGGTGACAATATACCCTACGAAGAACAGCGGCCACAGCCACGAGCAGACGACCAGGACGCGCTTCGTACCGACTCGGCGCTGCAGCAGGGGGAATGCAATCATGAGCCACACGGTCTCGCTGGCGCCGATGGCCGCGATGAAGGCCGTGATCTGGGCCGTCGAGAGCCCGAGCCCTCCGTGGTGGACGGGCGTGTACAGCACGACGGGGTGGATGGCCATGAAAGCGATGGCGATGAACATGACATACGCGTAGCCACCCAGCACGGCCTGCACCTGCGTCGTTTGCAGTATCTGCCGCATCGAGGGCGGCGGAGAGTCCTGCTGCGTTATCTGACATGCCTTGGAGAGACTGCCGTCTGCCTGTTCCGGCAGCGTCTCTTGGATCGCGAAGGCGGTGATCAGGACGGCGGTGCCGGTCATGGCCGCCGTGGCGAAACCAGACAAGGCGTAGGGATGGCGCTGCAGAAACGCGCTGTCCCCAAAGACCGAGGGATACTGGCTGGCCGGATCCGCGAGAGCACCGCCGATGATGGGCCCGATGAAGACGCCCAGATTCCCGGCAACAGCATACCAGCTGAAGAAGGTGGCCTGCGAGTCCGGCGTGCACAGCTCGCCAATCATGGTGCGTATGATGAGGTTGGCGCCCGAGAATAGACCTGTGAGGCTTCGGAGGAGCATCATGTGCGATATCTCCGAAGCCGTGCCGAACAGTGCCGTGCCGGTTGCCATGCCGGCGAGGCTGTACAGGAGCATCGGTCTGCGCCCGAAACGATCGGCTAGTGTGCCCCAGAGCAGCAGGGTCACAGCTTGCGCCGCTGAGAAGGCCGCCTCGACCAGGCCACTGTAGAAACCGACGTCAGATTCCGCCAGGTTGCCGTTCCGCTGGACCATCTCGGCCACGTAAGGGAAGATAGAGAAGAAGGCGAGCGGCTCCATCAGACGTGCATAGCATAGCAAGAGAACTTGCACTTTCGGCAATGAAGAGCTCGGCTGGAAGCTTGCGGCTTCGTTGGTGTCGTATCCGGCAGGGTTATACGATAGACGTGATCCATCTGTGGCCCCGTTTCCCAGCAGAGGAGTTGATTCTGCCCGGCGGGAAGCTGATCCATCGCTGGAGCATCGCGACATCATTCTTGCCGGATGATGCTTCATGGCTGGCCGGTTGACCGGGCGGGGATATATGGAGGTGGTGTTACGGGGAAGGGCTGCCACCGATGGAATGCAGAATGTCGTAGCAGTATCCAAACCAGTTTGGGGAACACGATGCCGTTCTGACCTCGACGTGGGCGGACGCGCTATAATATGCGTTTGGACCCGATCTGGGGTCAAACAAGCAAACACGTAGCCTTTCGAGACAGCCCCGGTCATAGTTCAGACGGTTACAATGCTCCAACTTGGTACCGATACGAATACCAGACAAGTGTCGAACCGTAGACAAGCACAGTCGAGATCGACGAGACCAATGATGCACAATGCACTCGGCAAAACCTGAGAAGTAGCACAAATTGCCGTCGGCAGACAGTGAGGGAGAGACTGTCCACTCGACCACGACGAGTTCATCGTGGTGTCTGTATTTGATAATCAAATCTGATGAGCCTCAGAAGTGTTCAATTGTAAGCCCAACCGATGCTGGGGGTTCTTCAGGAAGCATTGAAGTCTCCTATGGCTACTACCGGCTGCAACCTCATGACCAAGGCGACTGCTGAGCCTATCATCCATTCAGAGCCCATACGTCATTATGTTCGCACGAGAAGAACTAAAACACGAAGGACTGTGAAGTAAACGAGCAAGGCTGCAGATTCAGCCACCACATATCCCAAAAGAATGCCCCTTCTTGTAGAAATTGATGGTCTGACGAGGTGTACCTATCGGTGTGACCGGTTGTGATCTGGTGGTACTGAACACAGAAATTCAGCGAGGGGCACGCAAGTCCCTAGACATGGAGATTTGGGCTGAACCCGCTACCTGTCGAGCTTGTACTATACCCTAACAGATATTTGAATCTTTGACATGCTGTGGCTAGTTACGTAAAGTGCATTGGATGATTCTGTGCTCATGTTGGATATCCTCGAAGGTACACAACACTGACCTAGGGCAAAGAGAGAAACCACATTATTATTAACTTATGAGGCCCGAACTGCAGTTGCAGCATTAAATAGCGTGGGATAGAACCATCCTGGTCGATCAGGCTGGCCTACATGACCATTGGATGCGAGAGCGCCAGGAGCATTTGTTATCATGCTCAGTAACATCAATTTGGCTCCCCAGTATCGCGTCTCATGCGTCCCAACAATCACAATCTCGGGGTGATAAGTGATTAAAAGATTGCCTGCGCATTGGGCGGAGAAGACACCCCACCGGGCATGTTAAGTGGCATCGAGGCAAAGAAGAAAGTCCACCTGTCCAGCTCCTTGCAGGTCTCGGCAAGCCTTTCCAAATCGAACATCTCACCTGGTTTCCGCAGTGGTCAGCGGATGGGCTTTTAAGTGTAGAAATACCAACAGGGGCTAAGAACGTACCGATTGGCATACCCCAAGAAGCGAGGAAGTAGTCATGGAGGCTGATGTCTCCAAGTGGCGGAAAGACCTCAAAGGAGATGGCGTCGCCAGCGACTGCAGCTATTCCGGTGTCCCAAACCCACCGCAGGACGTCCGTGGTGGCTTCAAGACCAGCATGATGCGGTGACTCCAGGGCCTGGTATGCCTTCCTGGCATCTTCGTCCATCTTCTCCCACTCGCGGATCATGCCGCTTCGTATTAGCAAGATATCCCCATTCTTGAAAGTGACGTTGGATTCCTCGGCGATGGCGATGATGTCCTGTAGCTTGATAGTATGGAGAGAGAAGGTAGAGTAATTGATGGCCTGTTTGTCTGCCCATGACGCATAGTCGATGAGTACAGCGCGGCCGGTGATGCCCTCCTGAGCCCAGTGATGGATGCCAATACGGTCGCTCGTGCGATCCAGGATCTCGGCCTTGGTCGTGCCGCCATACCATTCTCGCCTCGTGGGCTCTTGATCCGACAACATTCCCCAATGCCGAAGACCGTCCCACTGGCTGCTCTGCTCTAATGCGATCGGTGTTAGTGACAAGACTCGGCAAGAGGCGATGACCTACTCACGAGGGTTGATGGTGTACACGTCATCGAAGGCGATACCATCCAAGAGGGGCACCACCTGATGGCCACAGGAGATTCGACCGTAGCCTGGATACTCCAGCTTCCTCAGATCCCAGTTGAGGCCGACACGTTGACCAGTTTCAATCTCCTTGGCAGCGTCGCGGGTGCGCTCGCTTGTCAGCAAGACGAGCCGACCGAGGCCTTCCTCTCGGCTGCCTGGGTTGCCAGCCCACACTCGCTTGGGATCGGGGAGCTCGTCGAATTTCAACTCTGCGGAATATTGACGGCGTGCGTCCATATTGTGCTTGATTGTGGTCTTGCTTTTTCTAAAGTGTATGCGTGCTGATGATAAAAAGTTGAATGTCAAGAACGGAGCATGTCCCTGGTCAATCCAATAACTGACAGAGAGAAGTGCCTGACTACTTGAAAATATTACGGTAAAGTAATTTCCGGCCGAGTCAAGCTGGCCGTAGACAAGAAGCAACAGCATGCAAGGATGAAATCAGTCGAGTGATTGGAACATGACAACCTCATCGGCGGCAAGCAGAAGTCCCACCTAGGGCACGACAAATGAGCCGAGACTTCAGACCGAGAAAAAGGCGCCCCTTTTAGTCTCTTGTCATACGAGTACTCGTGTACGGAACACAAATATGTCGCCAAGCGATACACGTTAAAATGACAGACACCAATACGTCATGGTCCAATCGGGATATGGATGCGACGGTCTTCAAGTGGGAGAATAGGGGAGAAGCAATACATATCCCTCTAAAATTACGACGGTTAGGGAAAACAAGAGTATACATGCCATCATATATGAGGAGGTGTACTATTATAAATGATGAACTGGCGGTTGAAGATTGGTCTGTCGATACGTAACATGCCAGTTGATGGCACCTGTGCCAGTTCACTGGTCTTATAAGCCCTACATCTTTCTTTCATAATCTTATAATCGAGAATGACTTCCTTTGCATCGCCTGCTTTCATATGCTGTTTACTGACAATACTTACTAATTCTTCCTCCTATCGACAGGTTCTTAGAAGCAAGGGATGCGGATGCCTGTACTCGTGTTTGACCACACACCTGGGTTACTGATTGCAGAGTACTGAGACATTCAAATGGCACAAGAAAGCGCCGGCCTGAACCTGGGATACAATGCGGATATAGGGAACACAGGGATATTGCAGGTGATCGAGAGAGGCAGTTGCATCATTTGCACATTCAACGCGGCCTTGGCCGAACAAACATATATCTACCCCTTCTTCGTCAAGGCACTGGTGGTTTTCACGGCCCAACTTTGGAACAGCATTCTGAACCTCCATCACCAGAATTTGTCTGCTATATACTATCAGATTAAAAAACACTTCTATCAAATCCCTTAAACAATGTCTTCCTCCAACGGGAGTAGTGGCACCAACGGGTCTACCGAGGCCACTGCTGTCGTGCAGCAATTGCGAAAGCTCAACAGCAAGTGGCTCCGGCTCTGCTGGCATGACTATACGTCGACCGCAAGATGTCGCATGGTCCCCATAAAGCGGGTGCTAGCTTTACTGGAGTGCGGCGAGCCCTTGAGTTTACCTACCACCAAGGCCAGCCTTGGAATGCTCCAAACGGACGCCTTAATTCCGGAGATCACCTGTACTGGGATGTATGAAGCTTTTCCAGACTGGCTGTCTCTGAGGCGAGGTCCTGTTTCGGGCCATGCATCAGTATTCCTTGACTTCAAACACAAGGACGGATCTGACGTTGATCTTTGCCCCCGAACACTTCTCCGCAATACTCTTGAATCGGCAGAGTTACATGGTCTATCGTTTCTGCTTGGCTTTGAGCTCGAGTTCGTGATCCTTGAGACCTGCGGAGAGAACCAACCACATGCGCTGCGTAACGTTGCTCACGGATGGTCTTTGGCTAGAGCAATCGCCGACTGTGGCCGAGAAGGAAGCTTCAACAGCATAATTGACGAGCTCCTCGACACCCTACATGGCGCAGGCGTCGAGATCGAGCAGCTTCACACCGAAACGGGCCCAGGACAGTACGAAATTGTCCTGCCGCCGCTGCCGCCTCTGGAAGCATGTGATACGCTGCTGCGGACCCGTCACATTGTCGAAGCCGTGGCCATGCGGAATGGGTTCCACATGACACTGCATCCTAAGCCCTTTGCTGGAGGCAGTGGCTCTGCCTCTCATGTACACATATCGATCTGCTCCCCTGGCGGGAATGCGCCCAAGGTCTACGAAAGCTTCTATGCAGGTATTCTCAAAAATTACCCAGCCCTTATTGCTTTGGCCTATGCCAATCCTGCGAGCTACGAACGTATGGTTGATAGCTTCTGGGCCGGTGGCCGTTGGGTAACGTGGGGTACACAGAACAAGGAGGCACCACTGCGAAAGTGTGTAGACAGCCACTGGGAGATGAAAACCCTGGATGGTCTGGCGAACCCCTACATAGCTGTAGCAGGCATACTTGCAGCCGGGACAGATGGCTTGGCCAAGGGGGAGCCCTTGACTTGGCGCGACTGTGCCATCGATCCAGCAAAACTTACGGCTGAGCAGCGACAAGAGCTTGGTGTGACGGTTAGATTTCCCAAGAACTTGGGAGAGGCTCTCGATGCTCTGCAAAGAAATGAGGTGCTGAAGGAGTTCTTGGGACACGAGGTCGTAAAGAGATATACGGACGTTAAGAATGGCGAGATGCACATGATGGATTCAATGACAGAGGAAAGGCGCAGACAATGGATCATAGAGAGATATTGAAATGCCAGATTCTAAGGAAAGCCATTGCTCTACAATCGGTCTTCTTCTTCTTTTTCTTCTTCTTCTTCTTCCTCTTAGCATCGGACTGTCAAGCTCGCGTGTCAACAGATACGGCCCACATGGCGTAACCCACCATCAGCCCGTGAGAAAAGCCCCTGCCATGTAAGCGGAATATAGTGGCAATGGATGTGCGAAAGTGAAGTTCCCACCAAGGGAATCCATCAAGAATAGCCTTGGCATTAGACTCATGAGGGCGCGCTGGCAATCAAACACTTGGATTCACAGTAAAGCTACCTATCTGTCGGGGCTGGGCTCGAAATCGCGCCTGCGCCAGTCGCAGCATTGACCAGCCAGTACACCTCTCAAATTCATCACGGCCGCTATTAACCCCTGACCGCGGCCTTCATGCCGTACACCTCGCTAGCGATGCGAGGGACATATTCTGCCGACTGGTCCTGTTCGATATCGAGCATCTCCCTGACCCACTCGGCTATAGTGCTGACCGTCTTGTCGACGTCGGCCTTGGTGTTGTGGGCATGAAAAACCATGCGAACACGGCTTTTGCCCTTTGGGACGACCGGATATGCGAAGCTGTAGGCATTCATGTTTTCCGACATCATGTGGAAGAACAGATACTGCTCGTGGCGCGGCTTAGTCCAGATGGGTACGATATGCGTATGGTAGACGCGCTGCTCCCAGCCTTCCGAGAGGGGACATGAAAGGAGGCCCGCAGATTTAGCTCGTTGCCACTCCATATTAGTGGTTAGCTTCTCGAAAAAGTAGGCTACAATGTCTTGGATGTTCTGCTGCTCCTGTTTCGTGAAACCATTGTCAATGAATGTTGCTTAACTCCCAGAGGCGAGAGTGGTGGGAATTGACGTAGATATGTGTCATACATACATTGATCGTTGCTCCGGTAGAGAGCAGTTCGATGCCGGCCCTGATGGAGGCGACCATGGGGAACGATGGAGCGCCACTGTAAACGGCGAACCGCATCTGATTCATGATCACGGCACGGATGGTCTTGTTGCACAAGATCAAACCTGCAGGCCACAGATGGTCAGCACAAAAGCAGTCACCCACGCGATCGGGGAGGTAGGGGTGGGGGAGGGAGGCAGATGAATACTTACCCCCAGTCGAGGCCATAGCTTTGCTACACATATGGACCCGGATTGCAATTTCCTTCTCCAAGCCGAGCATCGAGACCAGTCCCCGACCTTTAGGTCCAAGGACGCCGACGCAGTGTGCCTCGTCTATGACAAACTGTGCGTTACCGAGAGGGAAAATCTCTTTAGTTGCCTGAACGAACTCCTTGAGAGGGCAAACGTCTCCATTCATACTGTAGATAGATTCTACAAGAATGAGGATTGACTTGGTACCAGCTTTGAACTCTGGATGTTCGTCCCGGAGTATTTTCAGATTCGTACGCAGAGAGAGCACGTCGTTGTGGGCGAAGGAGACCTTGTGAGATGCCCGGCTGAGCTTCATGCCCTCGTGGGTTGAGGCATGGACCAGTTCGTCGTAGAGGTAACAGTCACCAGGCAGTGCAACGGCGCCAATGATGCCAACGTTACACAAGAAGCCCGAGTGACCAATGAAGGCAGTTTCGGAGCCAAAGAACTCGACAACCTGCTTCTCGACCTCGATCAAGTAGCTGTAGTTTCCGTACTGAAGGCGAGAGCCTGCAGCACTGAGGTCCCAGTCTTCGCCATGCTTAGTCATTTCTTTGAGGTAGGCGTCTCGAATCCGGCCGGTACGGTTCAGTGAGAGGAAGTCGCTAGACGCCCAATCAATAACAGTATCGTCCCAGCGAGGTTTTGCTGTAGAGAGCCTGAAGTCAGCTCGGAGGGTATCGAGGTGCTTCTCAATGTTGCGATAAAAGGCAGGCTCATCCTTCATGTATGGAGCCTGAAGGACATGGTCCTTGAGCCAGTCGTTGAGCATCTCTTGGTAGTACATGATTAGAGAATTTATGGAAAATGAATGGATTCAGATAAGATAGGGAGTTGATTTGGTGCGAGATGCTGGGCAACACGGACAGCGAGTGGTATGAAGCTGTGGACATGAGATTGGAGCACAGTCCCAAGAGAGGAATTTATAATACTTGTGATTCCACTCTTAAGCCTAGGACGGAAGACAGAAATTCATCATCACTGTGTTGCCCCAAGTCACGGCCCGTCAACATGCTTTCTTGAGCGCATATGCAGCCACTAAGAGTACTCCCGTGCCGACGCGTATTCTGCCAAGAGACTCTTGGATTCAAGGTAATCTCCTGCGCTCTATGGGTTTGTAATGCATATGCAGGACGATCTTCGTCTCGCATAGCGCAACGCCAGAAAACAAGAAAGCTAGCTGCCCATTTCCGTATCCGGCGAAGTTCCCCTGAATCACGACATCGGCAAGAGCTGAGACACCCCTGATGATCAATCTTGAACCTATACATGATAGTCACACCACATACTACATGCTGGTGGCCATGGATACAGGACGGAGTAAATGCGAAGCCGACCATGCGTTGTTACTGGAACTTCCAGACTTCTATACGTCCATCGCAGCCAATGGATCATGTAATGTTCCATATTGACGACACCAAGGTACGTATGAGAAGCCTTTATTCTGCGCATTGTCATAGTCTATCAAGGGGATGCCGTGACAGCACAAAGGCCTGCTGTAGGACTTAAAAAAACCCGTCACAGTCCCGTTTCCAGGCTACCATTAGAGCCCATCTCAATATATCTAGGAATACTACAGGTTCAAGTGAGGGAAAAAGTATCACGAGGGAGGAGATATGGCGATTTGTCCTGATCTTGTGGTATATTTCAAGAGAAAACGGTAGCCAAGTGGAAAGCATCTCTGCACATCAAAATGTAGACGCGAAATTGCCTAGTCTTCCCCCGTCGGTCATGATTATAGACCCATTACAATAGGCACCAGCTCTAGAAGCAAGATACAGCACCGCTCCGGCCATATCCTCTTCATTTCCTACCCTCTCCAGGGGTACCATGTCTCTTCCAATTCCCCCTCGGTCTATAATGGGGCCGGACATCTCGCTCGGGTATACTTGGAGATTCAAAGTGAGCTACAATGAATGACGAAGGAAGAGGAAAGCTCAAAGTACTGACGTCCTGGGCATATCATGTTTGCTCGTATTTCCCACCTTGGAAGTGCAACAGCTAAATTCTTCATCAGGTGCGTGCATGCCGCCTTGGACTGGCTGTAAGCGAATCCGGCCGTGTTAACCTGTTGCGTTCTGGTCATTATCCATGAGCCCCCATGAGACGAGCTCTCGTGATTACCTACCTTGTTGAAAGCGGCTATGGACGTGATAGCCACTACCTGAGATTTCTGCCGCACGTTGCCCTTTCTGTTGCCGGCGTCTAGGAGCCTTAGGAAGGCCATGGTAGTGTACCAGGTTGCAACAACATTCGCCCTGAAGGTTCGGGTATAGTCTTCAATCGACACGTCCATGTTGACACGTGAGAAATCTTCGACTGATATCTGGTGCTCTGAAGATGGTAGATGCGTTTGCGGACCACTGATGCCGGCGTTGCAGATGAGCAGATTGATGTATCCGGTATCCGCCGAGATCACGTTTACGGCGGATGTGAGGCTTGCCTTGGAAGTGACATCGCAAATAACCGGCTTCACAGCCTCAACACCTATACTCTGAGCGGCCTGCCTCAAAACATCGCCGCGCCTTCCCAATATATAAACAGTGGCCCCATTGGCAACCAGTGCTTTGGTTATAAGAAGGCCTATGCCTAAGCAGGAGGTTTAGCACGCCAATTCTGGCTCGATGTTGTTGTTTCCGAGCATACCTGTGCCGCCACCTGTCACGACTGCGATGAGTCCTGTTACGCTGAAGAGGTTTCCGGCTTGTAATGTTGCAGGGCTTTCCATTCTGGTTGAAGCCATTGGGGGCTGCAGGAATGATGAAAGATTCAGCTTGTACAAGCGCGAGATCTCTTGCTTCAACCTGTAGTCCATATATTCATCAACCACAGATGCCTGGCATACCGAGGAGAAGCCGTGGATGACAAAACAATCTTACGCAGTTTGTTTGTCTTCTTCGATCTCTATTCCGCCAACCCAACACGAACGCCGACGTCGTGCAATGTCAGCGGCCTGCCACTCGGCCAGGCTCCATCGATTTGGACGTAAAGCATCATTTCGCACACTGAAGCGGGATTAACTCATGCATATTAAACTTCTCAGAGGTTGGTTCGTAGTTTTACGTGGGGGGAACACAGCACCGTCTCACGGATCGGGAAGACGATCCGCAGCGGCCGGCTACCGAAAGACTCCCGGGTCATCGTGTAGCTGTGACCTGCAGTTATCCGGGATATTCATCGGTGAGACACCCTAAACCCCGGATAGTTTTAGCGGTCGGGTAGATGGACGGGATGCCTGCAATTCGGCCACTGTGCTCGGCTTGCTGCAAGTGCTGTCAATGCTCGACGAAAAGGGACATGTGTGACTCCGGCGGCACGCGTATGCAGTACGAGCTCCGCCAGAGTGACCTGATTGCTCCTCGCTCTAGGTAGTTCCAGTATGGCAGTCGCCAAGGTGAACCACGGTTGCAGTATCATGCTTGCCTCGCACTCTCGCTCCTCGATGAAGGAATTCGCACAGAGCGGATGGTTGGACGAGAGGCATCCGACACAGACATTCCAGCCCATCGTGCTCGGCTGCATCAGTTGAACAATGCAGGCAACCGGTCAGAAACACCACAGATGTGATGATGTCTTTTTCTGGGTCTAGATGAACCAAGGAGAAGCGATTGCATCGATACGCGGCTCTGTGCTACAGTTTGATTCCTACACTCCCACAACCTGCCGACATCGCGACGGAGACGATTATGGTGATTCAATTTACAGATAACAACTCGATCACTAATCTTCAAGCTCGTCATAGCAAATGCTAGTAGGTCTTCTCTTGGAAAATTGCCGTTTTCAATGCTACTGGCGTGGTGAGAAGAGCATCCAAACCTGACTCGCCATGATCGCCGCAGTTGCTGTCCAGGCCGGGCAAAGTCGTCCCGCCACAGCCCTGACAAAAGCGAAGCTACGTTATGTTGCCGAAGGACATACTCCACAACCAAGCCCTCACAACTTCCATCTTCCTGACATCACGGAGTTTTGCGACACGCGCTTCGAA
>NW_009276926.1:1047734-1050533 GCF_000150675.1 Verticillium dahliae VdLs.17
AGCAATGTTTCGCTGAGGGCTCACGGCTTCACAGCGATTCGGCGGCCAACAGCCCTGCACGCACCTCCGCACTGCTCTCTTTCATTCAGGGACCCCGAGCTGCTCAAGCAGCACGTCATTCCCGACACTGAGTTGGCTCTCAAGCAATTGACTGGGTGCACAACCGTCGTCACGGAGGCTCTTCTCCTACGCTGTGCGCTCTGGTCCGCCACTGACTCTCTTGCGGCTCACGGGAGCGCTGGTGACAAGGCTTCTGAGCTGAAGACCGGGTTTCCCCAATTCATCGGATTCGACCCTATCTCTGGAGGTGGCAGTCCCGCGTCCAAGATCCACTTGGATTACTCGCCCGACGGGGCCCGAATGCACATCCGGAGGTTTCATCCCAGGACCGCAGAGGCTGCTGCCGAGATCATCCGTGTGGAGGATTCACTCGTGGCTGCTGGCAAAGACCTGAGCGATAGCTACAAACATAGCGGCGGTCCCCGATGGGCGCTTTACTCGACATGGAGACCACTCAAAACAGTCCGCCGGGATCCGCTGGCAGTTCTGGACTATACGACTTTCAAGGAAGACGATTATGTCCCAGCGGCCGTGCCCACACCTTCTCTGGGCCGCGAAGGTGTCTGCGAGACGCACCCGGCGGAGTGCTATCTGGCCAGGTACTCTCAGCAGCATAAATGGTACTGGATCGACAACCAGATCCCCGAGGAGTGTCTCGTTCTGAGATTTTTTGACAGTGACGAGGA
Organism: Verticillium dahliae VdLs.17; assembly: GCF_000150675.1. Lineage (NCBI taxonomy): Eukaryota > Fungi > Ascomycota > Sordariomycetes > Glomerellales > Plectosphaerellaceae > Verticillium > Verticillium dahliae. The sequence goes on from NW_009276926.1 coordinate 1,048,481, forward strand.
GCGAGCTGGCAGCATTGCTGCCGGAGGCGTCCTACACTCGAGTGCTGAGTTAGAAGGCAATGACGACGCAGAGCCCCGCGAATCGTTAGAAATTCGTAGCTTGTGCATTTGGTGAAGGTTCAAAGGCAGCTATAGCCCATAGTCACGCGATGTACCAGCTGGTTGGATTGTCAAGTATCTCTAGGCAAGGCTTTGCGTTCATTGTAGAAACTCTCTCCTTCTTCTTGCTATATCCACCTCATAGTCCAGCCCATCATGTGAAACTTTGTGTGAATTGACATGATGGAACCCGGGTTTAAAGTGCCACGTGAGGCAATCGCACTCTCTCATGTACATGTCATGTCCCGCTTTACCCGTCTCGAACCGCCTCATTTATATACATAAACCCTCCAATACCTACGTGCTACTCTGAACTCGTATTGCGTGAAACGCAATCGACCATGCACTCTGTAACCGGCCGTCACGGACCGAGAAATTGTCTCAGTCGAAGCCGGCAAGACCTCATTCGTTCTAAAAAAAAACATTCAAGTTGAAGAACGGCAGAGATCATGGAGTCCAGATATATATACGCTTCTCGGGAAGCAGAAGAGAATATTGCAGTTAATTATCGGATCTTGGCCAACGTCCATACCTACCGTATCACCATGAAGGACGAATTCACAAAAGTCCCTGTTGTGGACTATTCTCTCTCACAGCACCCAGCCGGCAAGGCGGAATTCCTCTCACAGCTGCGGAATGCCATTGTGAATGTGGGATTCTTCTACCTCAGCAATCATTCGATTCCCGAAGAGGTGCAACAAGCCCGTGCTCGAGCAGACGAAATGCCTTCTTCAGTCTTCCTCTGCAAAAGAAGCTGGATATTGACATGGCTCACAGCAAGCATTTCCTTTGGGTACAACGGGATGAATTCTGAGAAGACTGTGGCTATTACAGGCCAAAACGAGTCTGTATTTGTGAGTCTTACCCGATCCTGGATAGCTTAGAGGATCTTTTCCAACTTAAGTTGCGATGGAAGTTTGGGCCCGAATATCCTCCTCCACACCCAGCTGAGTTGGCGTATCTCAACTTGCACGGCCCTAGCCAGGTGAGCATGCTCGTTCCAAGGCCGTTTCATGTGCCCACTGCAGGTACTGACTGCTCTGTCACTGGAGTGGCCAGATCAAAATGCCGTGCCGGACTTTCGCCAGGCCGTTGAAACGTACCGCTCTGCCGTCCAAGACCTGGCCACATCCTTTATCTCGTTAACATCTGAGGCCTTAGGCCTGGAGGCCAACTCTTTCAGCTGGCTGTTCGAAGACACGCCTTTTAGTCGCCTGAATCTACGAATGTACCCTGCTCCTCTGGAGGAGTCGAACGGGGGTGCTCGGCATGGAATTGCTCCGCACAAGGACAGTTCATTCATGACATATTTGCTCCAAGGAGGCGACCACAACTGTCTTGAGGTGCAGAACAAGACTGGCAACTGGATCGCCGTTCCTCCAATCCCAGGAACTCTCGTGGTGAACATTGGCCGCCTGCTGGAGATTCTTACACGCGGAGTTTGTATCGCGACGACGCATCGTGTGATACTCGGCTCGGCTGGATTTCTTGATAAGCATGGGAACCGCTTAGGCTCACGATTTTCGATTCCTTTTTTCCAAAACGTCAACCTCCGTCTGATGCCGGATGACTTTGCAGTGGATGTTCCGCCACACGTCGCAGACCTGTCTAGGGGGGAGAGGGCAGTGACTGACTCTGGCACATTCTTTTCTGGGATATTTGACGACTCTGCCGGCGATACAGTGTTTGTCAGTATGCTCACAAGCTTCGTAGAGACTGCGAAGGCCTGGTATCCGGACCTGCTTCCAGTAGCCTTGAAGAAACAGGCTGAGAAGAAGCGCTTGGATCTTGCAAGGGGGGCCAAGATTGAGTAGTATAGTGGCAAAGAACATGTTGCCCCTCAAACGATGGCACTTTAATCTCCAAAAGGATGGAGCTGATAATGCGATGTGAGATCCAGTCTCTCCATAGTCGGGGTATGGCGGCCGACGCCCGGCTCCGGAACAGTACGAGC
>NW_009276926.1:1056617-1057591 GCF_000150675.1 Verticillium dahliae VdLs.17
CAGCCAACTGTTAGTGAGCGTTCTAGTGGCTCAAATGGTGTTGTATGTATGAGATCATCCGATATCATATCCCCATCTTTCCCATGGCACTTTTCCGCCATCCCAACCAATTATTGGATATACGCGGCCCATTCTTAATCCAGCCGGCGAATGACCGTCAGGGCCGTAGAATACCAGTGCTAATAGCTGTCCGATTTCGTCATGGATACAGGACCAGCCGCGGACCAGAACCTCCAGGGAAGAATTGAGCTTTCGGTCAGAAGATACCCGGCATTCACCCCGTAGACCCGACGCCAGTGACGATGCTGTGAAAAATGTGGGAATTGATCGAAAGCCCAAGATAAAGTCAAAGACGTCATTAGGAATGGGTCACGGCTTGGTCGACCCCGAAGTGCGGCAACCAGACACGATATTGCCGTGATACCCATGGAAGGCCCTTCTTTTCAGAAGGAGTTCTGTTTTTTACTTATATAAGGCTTGTAGCTTGTGAATGCCCATCAAGGTCGCCCACATGCATAGCTACTGTTCATCCTGACATACAGTCTTCCGTCTCATCACATATCACCACCCCCTAATCACCCCCCCCCCCCCCCCCCCCCCCCCAAAAAAAAATTTTGGGAAGGGGGAAGGAGGGGATAGTGAGGAGTTGTGGAACTGGGCTATTTTTTTTTTTTTTAGTTTTGTATTTACCGGTAGAACCACCTCTTGGAGAAAGAGGAGGGAAAGATATATATTGGGAGGGAGGAAGGGGCAGGAGGGGAGAGAGCGACAAAAAAAGGAGGGGGGGTGGCTAATGTGCAGAGTGCCGCTCGGAAACGTCGAAGGATGAGTGAAAGTCCCAGACAGTGCCCCCGCGCGCGCGTGAAGGCTAAGAAGCGCGAGGGGAGGAAAAGGATGAAGAAAGAGAGTTGATGGAAGGAGTGTGACGCGCGATAAGGATAACACAAAAAAATAATAAAGTCACATAGATAAAT
>NW_009276926.1:1057691-1072901 GCF_000150675.1 Verticillium dahliae VdLs.17
GTCCCTCTGCGTCGGCCACGAGGTCGTATGCAAGGGCGTCCGCGTCGGCAAAGTTTCGTGCAGGACGTCAAGGAAGGCGACCGCGTCGGCGTCGGCGCCCAGATCTGGTCGTGCCTCAAGTGCCCGCAGTGCAAGTCCCAGAACGAGAACTACTGCCCGCACATGGTCGACACATACAACTCAAAGTACGAGGACGGCAGCGACGCGCATGGCGGGTTCGCCTCGCACATCCGCGCACACTGGTACTTTGTCTTCCGCATCCCCGACGCCCTCGACTCGGCCGACGCAGCACCGCTGCTATGCGCCGGGTTGACGACGTACTCCCCACTCGTACGCGCCGGTATCAAGTCCGGCAGCAAAGTCGCCGTCATCGGCATTGGCGGCCTCGGCCACCTGGGGCTGCAGTGGGCTAAGGCGTTGGGTGCGGAAGTGTACGCGCTGACGCATTCGCCCAGCAAGGAGAAGGATGCCAAAGCACTGGGGGCCGCGGGCGTCATCGATACAAACGAGGACGGCTGGGCCGACAAACGGGCTTTCCAGTTTGACTTTGTCCTCAACTGCACTGATGCTGCCGACAAGTTTGATCTGCCGACGTATCTGAGCATCCTCAATATTGGCGGCGAGTTCCACATGGTCGGCCTGGGTGATAAGTCGTTGCCGCAGATGCCGCCCAGCGCTTTTGCAAGCAATGCTGCCAAGCTGACAGGCAGCCATATCGGCAACAGGCAGGAGATGCAGGCCATGTTGAAGCTGGCTGGCGACAAGAACATTACGCCCATGGTGGAGAAGCTTCCTCTGGGCGAGAAGGGGCTCAAGGAGGCTGTTGAGAGGGTTCAGGAGAACAAGGTTCGGTACAGGTTTACCATGACCGACTTTGACAAGGCCTTCAAGGCTTGAGTCGAGGGTTCGGATTAGCGTTCGCAACGAAATGACCAAGCAGGCATTTTGATGGAATACATTTGCATATAAGGTGTTACTGCATTAGTTGATGTGAGCACATGAGCTCTGCCGTGAAGTATCACATCAGGATGATCTGCTAGGGTCAATTTAACCTTGGCCAAGAGGCTGCAAAATCAATTACAAACATATTTTGCAGCTCTTTGTGTCAGTTCTCTTCAGTGATAAGCAAGGCGTCAGTTGACTTTGTCCACCAGTGCCTTGGGTAGGCAGATTATGAAGAATTGTACCGCAAGTATCACGTGTAGTACAATTTTATTCTTCGTCGACTGATAACGTGACCTGTGCTATTGACTCTCTTGAACGCGTCGAATATGCATCCAAACGTTCTTTCCCCTTTCAGAGGCACGTGTAATCGAAAGACACGGGTGGAAAACTCAACAATAAACTAACCCTCTGGTGAAAGCACCATGCCACAAACCTCAGGCAAGTGCGGACACAACTACACTCTCAAAGACAATCCCCCCATCGCCAGACGTGCACGCCAAAGCCTTCACCACTAAAAACAGGGCATGTAACGAACATGTCTGCAGACCACCCATTCGCGGCATATCACCGGGCTGGTGGCACAGCTCGAGCTGAGGTCGCCATTGCAACTGCGCCCCTGACCCATTACATCCAAGAGGCATACCATGAACTCGACCCTGCTGATGAAGAGGCCCCCATTTTCCGCGATGACCTGGAGCACACGGTCGAGCCACTGCTTCGCCGTGGGTTCCGCAACACCATCATCCTGGCAGCAGGCGGATATAACCCCCCTCACTACGGCCACGCCGAGCTGCTGACCCACGTCTTACACCATGGCGGCGAAGACCTCAACATCATCGCCGCCATCATGATTCCCATCGACGACACCAACCTCAAGCGAAAGTTCGGCATTGCAGAGAACCCCATCATTCTGCCCAAATCTCTGCGCGTCTCCCTCTGCCGAAATAGCCCCCTCATCCCAAACAACGTTTGGGTCTACGACCAGCCGGAGACCGAATGGCACGCCTTCCGCAGCCGCCTGGAAGCTTCGATCACGTCCAGCGGTTTCACCGTCAACTTCATGACGGTCGTTGGCCCCGACCACATCTCCATCGCCTCAGTGCACAGCCCGGCCCGCTGGAGCTGTTCCGAGACCATCGTCTCGGATGCCTGCAGGCCCGCCGATTTCGTAGCAGGACACCACAAGAACCTCGTGCGCATCACAGCGTGCACTGATTGGCATCGACTGAAGAATCCCAATCTCGGCAAAATCCGACGCTTGATTGAAGACAAGGCCGCACGCCGCTTCAACGATGCTCTCGTTATCGGGAGCGTGTCTCATGCTGGTTGAGGTCCCCTCCCAAAGAAATGCCATTTTACCGCAACACTGACACGTCTACAGAGCGCGAGCAGAGGGCTTATGTGGAGGAGAGCTTTTGCGACGCCGTTCTTGACGTGCGCGCCATCTAGGAGACGCGGTGCGGAACAGTCAAGGGTGTGCCCGAGCTCACGATCCGCTTTGTGCCGTGGACCGAAGGGCAACGGAAGCCCAATGTGTCGTCGACGGACATGCGGAAACTCATTGTCAGCTGCGACGCGACTGAGCTCGGCTCGACGAAAGGACTCGCCGGCAAGGCGCTCTGCCACGAGGAGCTTGTTCAGTGGATTCTGCGTGAGCTGCCCGAGCGGGCGAAGATGAGCGCTGTGCCAGTCAAGGGAGAGAGTACAGCTGTCCATGAGTGGTAGGAAGCAGAAATAAACTGCGTGTAGGGGTTGTTTGGAAGCGCAACATGGCCTAGCTTTCATTGATGATTGACAACAAGTCTCCTGGTGGGATAGCCCATTGCTCGTGGAGGTACTGGTAATTAGTAGCCGTCGGCAGAACTGTACAGGGAATCAAGGACCTGAATCGTCTTCAACAAAATAAATACCATCCACGAATCATCTTTTCGTTCGTAGCCTTGAGTATCGCAGCAGTCTCCGCAGAGGCTCAAGCAGGCCTTGAGACCCGAGGCGAAGGACCATGATGTCGCAACAGACGATGCCGCCACAGGTGGCGCACATAAGAAAACCGCCACCTCGGCCCAAACCGAGTCGCCCCACCAAAGCCACCCAAAACGCACCCTAGTCCCGGAGCATATGCGCTGCAGCTCAAGAACATGAATCACTGACGCCGCTCCAACCTTGCCACAGCCAAACTCAAACCAACACCACCAACAACGCGCCAACTCGTTCCCTCGAAAACACACAACGCAAACAAAAGACAAGAACACCAAACGAGCAAAATGTCACGCCTCCTCCCCCGCCTGCCGACAACCCTCCGCGCCCTCCGCGCCCCCCTCGCAAGACCCTACTCCTCCTCCTCCTCCTCCTCCTCCTCCTCGGCCTTCAAACCCTCCCCAGCGCCCCCCCGCCTCCCCGCCTCCGAGCAAGCCGAGTTCGAACGCCTCCAGCGCACAGCGGCCGTCGCCTCCGGTTTCGACATGAGCCCGCCCTCTCCCGCCGAGGCGACCGAGACGACGACGGCGGCAGCCCCGGGCAAGGTCGAGGTGCGCGCCGACGACGGCGAGGCCCTCCACCAGGACGTGCGCCGCGGCGCGCCACCCGAGTTCGAGGGCGAGACGAATCCCAAGACGGGTGAGGTCGGCGGGCCGAAGAACGAGCCTCTGCGGTGGGGCGGTGATGGCGACTGGAGCTACAATGGGCGGGTGACGGACTTTTAATGCATGGTTGTGCAATGAATGGGATGGGCAGAAAGAGGAGCAATGATTCCACAATACTGGAAAGATGATAGATGAAGGAGGCAAAGCGCATAATGCATGGCGATGCCAAATATGCTCCTCGAAGGCTCGATGCGGTTTGCGCTGAACAACGGAAAAGCCACTTTAATGTATGATGGCGTGCATGTACAACACCATGTTAAATGTTACGAATGAGTCGCATGGTAAATGAACTGGGGGTATTCACAGCATTTACAACTAGCCTACAGTACTCCATCCTACAACCGATCCCTGCTGATCCCCTTTACGTCTCCCGCCTTGAGACGGGCCGGAAGACTGACATGTCTGGCATATTATATAATTGCCAAGATGAGGTAGAACACCAATATGGCAACAAGATGTTACTCACTCGAGCTCTTCTCGCCACTCACTTCCACTTCCAACTTCTCCGTTTGTTTCTCGGCAACGCTGGCAGGCGCGTCATCAACCGCACCCTGCTCACTTGGTTCCCCAGCCCTCTCAGCCGGCTGATTTTCCTTGTCGCCGTCGCTAGGCGCCTTGCCGTCCTTGTCAGCAGGGTTGGCCTGGCCGTTGGCTGCTTTCGCCTCAGCCGTCTTTCGCCATGCGCCTGTCATATCAACCAACGTGACCGTGGTAGCAGTCTGGTCGCTGCCATTGCCCTCGGGCCAGTTGACAGCCTTCACTTCCGCCATGGCCCTGCGCATGCGCTCGCGTCGCGCCTTACCCCGCAGTCGGTTCTGTGCTCCGGCGCCATTGTCGACCCAACGGATGGCCGTGATCATGAAACTGATGCCGTCGTGGACTGACTTGCGCCCGCCATATGTGCCGCCCCACTCGCGAGACTTGACCCCAAACCGCACCGTGCTGCTGTACTTTTCGAGCCGGGGCAGGATGAGAATCGTCACCTGCATGTCGCGATCAGGTTGCACCTGAACGGGGCCAGTGTTAGGTGCCTTGTCGAGATACGTCGCCATGTTGGCCTCCTGTCGGGCCTGCTCGTCTCTCTCCTTATCCTTGCGTCGCTTGTTCGGTATTGGCTCCTTGTCCTGGAACAAGATGCCGCGGTCGAGGTCCAACATGTTGACGTCCACGTTGGACCATTCGCCTCGAATCCAGCCTCCGTGTATGCACGCCGCCACGACGTCCGTATCGTCCGTGTACACATCTGTGCCCCACAGTGCTCTGCGATACGTAATCTCCTCGCGCGCTTCCTTGGTAAGGTGGGTGCGAGATACCTTGACTGTCATGGTGCAGTTCTCCTTGTCCTTGATGACCTTCCACGGCAGAGGAACCGGCGTCGACGAGAATCCCACGTCAGAAGGCTGCCTCTGTAGCTGCCGAGCTGGTTGCAACCTTGGTTCATACACCACGTCTCCCAAATGATGACGCGGGCGGCTGGCGACCGATTGGAGCACCTCTTTCGACGTAACGATTGTCTTGGGTCTAGGTGGCAACGTGACCGTGGGGCTGGCCAGGGGCGTCCTGGCATGTGGCTCCTTTCCAAGGTGCACCTGTGGCATTGCTCGTGGCACGGCGTGGTGGTGATGATGATGGCCCGCTGACGAGTCCTTGCCGCCGATCGTGGGCGAAGGAACGGGCGTGCCGCCCTTGATATTCTTGAAGGGTGCGACGCCAGTGTGTGCCGCCGCTGGGTGTTGGTCGGGCTCGTGGTGGTGATGGTGGTGGTGGTGGCTATGGCTTGTCAGGATCGCTACTGAAACTCCAGAGGGGATATTGAAACCTACTGATGATGGTGCTGGTGCGTCTTGGCACGCTTCGTACGACTAGCTGGTGTGAGTCGCCCACTGCTGTCCTCGTCGAACTTGACATCGGGCGCATCTTTCAGCTTCCTTCGCTTGCCCTTGGCAGGCGCTTTGCCTGCCACTTCAGGTCCAGAATCGTGCAAAGGAGCGTCCACTTCATCACGTCGCGCCAAGCTTGCGTTGGTGTATGCAAGTTGCGCCCCGGGCGCGACAGGGCTCGAGACGATGCCGCTGACTCCACTCCCTATGCCGGAGAACATGCGACCGAATTCGCTCTTGATGCCTGGCTCACCACCAGGGGCGGAAATCTGGGGTTGAGCCCCCTGCACAGCCTGCGGAAGAGGAGAGATGCGACCCTTGCGATTGATCTCTTGAATGGTCAGAAGGTTGCGCTGGCTCGCGTGGCCCTCCTCGCCTGGCCGCCTCGGCGAATCGTACATCGATCCATGCGCCGGGTTGTACGCGACGGATGGCGGCGGTGGGCCTTCTTCGAGTGGCCTTCTGTGACCTGGCGGAGGCTGCTGAGCTTGCGGGTGGAGAAGGTTCATGCGCGCGCGCTCTGGAGAGTCAAACGGCTGGGGCTGGTTCGGCGGACCCGTCTGTGGCATTGGATGGGATGACGGAGGATGGGAACTTGGCGGGTAGCGGTCGGGAGGAGGAGGAGGCTGGCCATAGGCTGGAGCAGCGTGGCCCGGATAGCCAGGTCCGGCAGTGGAGGGGTGCTCGGGATGAGGATGTCGCGGGTAAAATCCGGCAGGATCGTAGGGCGCCCTGGATTGCTCATAAGGCGGCCGGGGCCAGGCAGCGTGATCGCGGGCATGGTCGCGGGCATCAGGCGGACGATTGTACGGAGGGGCTTGGCCTCGTGGCGGCTCGTGTTGTCGGAAATCGGGCTGGTGCGCAGGATGGCCTCGCCCTCCTTCTCCTCCCGAGTGCGCGCGATCGCGTCGCTCTCGTTCCCTAAACTCCATTTCATCACGTCTTTCGCGCTCCGCCCTATAACGGTCATCGTAAGCAAAGGGTTTGAGCCCGGGCCGCTCTGGGTTGTATTCCATCGAGCCGCGCGGCACCTCTTCTCGCCGCTGATAAGCGTCTTCTGGGCCCGGCGCTCGGCCCAAGTCTCCCTGTCGTGGAGGCGCACTCTGATACGGCTTGGGCGGACTATTTGGTCTGGGAGGGCCACCAGGTATGCGACTCGACTCCCTGTTTTCTTGCTGCGAGGGCGCTCGCTGGTGGTAGGACTGGGGCGTTCCGTAGCGCTGCATCTCGGGCGTTGTTGAATGCGTTTTCTGTGGTGATGCCGCTACGCTACCTCGTGGGTCCGCCCTCTGATCGCCTCTAGGATCGCCCCTTGGGTCATACGGTCGGGGGTGGTCGGGAGTGTATGGTCTTCGAAACGGTTGGTAGTCAGCGGCGGCAGAAGGCATCCGCGGAGATGCTTGGACGGACGGGGCAAAGGTCGGACCGGAGGCGGCTGAAGTTGTGGGGGGAGCATACTGCGAAGGCGGTGGTTGAGAGTCGCGAGATGCCGAAGGTGGTCCTCCTAACATGGAGGATATCGACATGGAGCTGCCGGTGCTATTTGTCCTCGGCATGTGGCCAAGGGCAGGAAGTTCGCGACCGCCAGGGAATGACGGTGGACCGCTCGGCATGTGCGGACCCCTCGGTGGCGGCAAGCCATAAGAGCCTATTTGATGTGGGGGCTGCTGTTGTTGCTGCGGCTGTTGACCACCTTGCTGAGGTGGCGATCCCGGCGGTGGCATTGTGCGATTCGAGGGGGGCCCCGGTGGCAACGATGATGTACTGGTGTGACGAGAGTGCCCATGAGTGGGAGGAGGATGCTGCTGTTGCTGCTGTTGCTGGGAATGCGAATTCGATTCTTGAGGATACGGCCGTGGCCCTGAAGGGTAGTAAGGGTTTTCGGCGGATCTGCGCTGATCGGTATAGGGAGGGTTGGGCGGCGGCGGCGGATGCGCCGTGGCAGGGGGATAGGGAGACTGGTTTGGGTTCGACGGTGGCGGCGCGGCATTCGGTGGGAAAGGCGATCGATTATAAGGCGACGCAGCGTTGCGCGAGAAGGGCAGCTGGGATGGCTGTCGGGGATCCATGACGGCGACCGAAAGAGCTCAGCAGCTGACAGAGACGTATGGGGGAGGCCGCATGCGCGGTTCCGGGTCGACGAGGACGCCGACGACTTCAGCGGCAGAATGAGACAAGGCCTGCAGCGAAGATGGAGAGAATAGTATGAATTTGTTGTCGCAAGTGCGCAATCGTCGGGCGACAACCGGCGGGAAAGGGGACACGATGTCGTGGGTGTGTTGTTTTGGTGTTTGGGTCAGGTTCGGTTCGTGACAGCGTGAGCTCTCTGGTGTGCTTGTGGAGCTGCTGGCGTTGGGTTGAGACAAAGCTGGGCCCAGCCGAGATTTTTTGCCCCGTCTTCTCTCCTGGTAGGATTGTCAGGGCGTCAGGGCGTCAGGGCGTCTGGCTCGTGTGTGGCGGCGCGACCCAAGGCAAATCAGCCGGGGGAGGACAGGGGGTCTAGGACAGATTCGTTGGCGCTAGTGAGACACCAGGCAGGGGGTCGAGCATGGGTGACAGACGAAGCTGTTCGCTGCTGATGGAGAAGTCGATGCGTGTCGCTCGCCCTGTGCCTTGTGACAGGTGTTGCCAGGCTTTTGTGATGTCGAGAGCCGCAAAGACGTTTAGAGTGGAAGATATCGACGACGACGACGACGACACCTAGGACCACGGCTTGAACAAAGAAAGGGGGAGAGAAAAAAAAAGGAGGGAAAGTCGCACAGTTGCTGGGAAGAGAGTGGAGTGCAGACAGTCCTCTGAGAAACGAGCCCGAGAGCGTCTTCGATTGCGTTGCGTTTGTGTTACTTACAATAAGTGGTGGCTGCACCCGATGGGGACGGAAGGGCGGCTAGGAGCAGCGAACAGGGCCAAAGCGGAGAAGGGGATGGAGGGGAGGCTTATGCAGGCGGGAGGCAGTTTGGCGGGAAGAGAAAGCGCAGGATCGCAAAGTGTGACGACGTTCGATGCAGTAAAAGGCGGTGGGAAGTGTTTTTGGTCCTGGCCGTGGAGGAGGGAGGGGGGGCGGGTGGATCAACAGGTGCAGGTGATCGTTGTTGATGGACGCACTTCAGAAGTGCGAATTCGGTCAAGGTGAGTGAGGACGAATGTGCGGTGTCACAGAGTCGGGGTGACGAGCCGCCGTTGATGGGAATAGAGGGTAATCGGCGGCGTGATGGTGTGCCAGTAAGGGATTGGTTAATTCAAGTCGCGCTGTATGGAGCGTATGTGGTGTACTGTATGTGATGATGGATATGCTCAGAAACAGCTGGCAAGATTCGGGTTTGGAGGTCAAGTTTGGGGGTGAGGGCAGAAAATGCTGCATCTTGGCAGGGTGGGGAAGTAGGTACGGAACAGGAAAGGAAGGGACTGTTGATGCGACTGCCCCGATGATGCATTATTGATGACCGAGGGAGCAAGGAAGAAGCAGTCGCCCGTCGCACTAGGGCGTGACTCGCAAGAACAACCACCATGGTCCTGCCCTGTATTGGACAGACCGGGTATACATACATACAACTTGCGCTGCATGGCACTGAAGGAGAGATCCGTCTACCTTCACACCATCGTCGAGGTCCCTGTAGGATATCGGTGCTGGCCATGGGACCCTTCAGACGCATCCTCAGTCTCGTACTGTACCTACCACCTAGGTAGGTAGGTACATGTAGGTAGGCACGCGAAGCATGACCCTATCAAAGCTTTGATCCCAGTTTGAGGGGAAACTGGAAGAACAGGGGGTGGGCAGCCCGATGAAAAGTGGAGCAGGGTTGTTTGGTCGATTTGCTGGGCCACGGGGAGTGCCTTCCCCAGCTTGCCGTTAAGGTTGAGCTAAGCCTGTTCCAGCCAAGTGCTCGTTCTTGGGGGCCTGTCACCTGAATGGCGAGCCTGGACCACCCTGCCTGTTCTTGCATCTTCGTCAACCAAGCATGCCCATGCACCTGCGCACAGATCGACAGACAAACAAATCTCGGCACGTCAACACTTCATCAGCTGTACGAACCAAGATGGGAATCGTGGCCGCATTTTAAGAAGCTCGGCTACTTTCTCCCTCGAACACGGAGTTCCATAAGGGCGATACTATTCGTCCTGCCTTCCATACTTAACCACGTGCCTACGTGAGGTAACTAGGCCTACAGTACATTTGGTCAGCTCACGCCAGCCTTGCTGGACGCAGCCACTATCACACCGGATCCGGCATCTCGGCCTTCCTCGTTGACAGCAAACACAATGTGTAGTCCGAAGCGACTTCTGTGCAACAGAACTTTTTTTCCCCGCCTGGGCCAGGCTGGATGTGCCGGCTGGAACGTCACACTCTGTAACACGCCGCACTTCCACGACTACTTTGCAGTATCCAGGTTCTTAATGAAGGACCGCTAACACTGCTTAGCTGCAGGTATCAGTCGCAAAAGGCGAATGCTCGGCGTCTAATCAGATAACTCTGAGACGTCCTGTTGAACGGTCCTTCAAGCCTCTACGAACCAGCCATTCTTCGTTTACATGGAAATAGACCTTGGAGCCCGAGATGTCCAGACTGGCGATCAAGAAATTGGGTCGACTGCTTGAAACCACAGAATATGGCATTTCTTCTCCGAATCCTAATTGCAGTTCCATGATAAGTGTATGGGCAGATAGTACTATGGTACCGAGGCTGCGCCTGCAACAGCGATGTTTATCTGCCGCCAGATCTCATCCTCGGGCCTCATCGGGGCTGGTCCTCTTCGATCTGTTTCGAGGAAGTGCCTCGTTTGCCCTTCACTTGGCTCCGCCGTTCGAGCATCCACTTTGGGCACCGGTCAAACGTCTATCGGGTTCTCCCTAGGTTCAATCGCTGTAGGTCAGCTCTTTCTCTCATAGTAACGACATGATGCGATTCAAAAAAGACTGTAGGCAAACTCTCAACGGCCATGCGTCTTTTGCACAGGAGGAACTTCTGACTTGGAAAGAAATGGAAGCGTGCAGTGCTCGGAGAGGCAGAACATTCCTGCAGATTATCTCGTCCCTCCCGAAGGCGATGGTCTTAGAGCCTCGCTGGTGCGCTGCATTTGGCCGCGCACTTCAGCGTAATGAAAAGCAACTTTGGCAGCACTCGGAATCCCTGGAACGCCGCCAACGAGGGTTTGCCTATTTACTTACCTTGGTAGGTATAGTACGTAGGGGCTCCGATCTGAGAGCTTCCCCCAGTCCAACAATTATGGTCGGGCCTGGTAGGCTGATCCGAACTCAGACATTTTGACATTAGCATCTTTACCTCGTCTGGATCTAATAACACAAGTCATGTTGAACCCATAATCAGTCGACATGGGATGCGAAAGGGTGCCGGAAGATGCAGTTGATGTTTATTCAGCTGGCATTTCCCGATGAGGACCAACATACCCAACCTGCCTGACACCACTACCGCGTGTGTGTGGGTGGGAATTATACGGATGTCGACTTGCCGGCCTCCACCGGCGCCAAAAATGACACCCATGACGAAGCGAGAGGCCCTAGAAGGCCCCCTCGAACAAGCCCCCCCCCCCCCCCCCCCGGCTCTTCCCCTCATTTGTTCATTCATCCAAGGGTTTCCACGGTTTCCCCTCCGAAAAACCTTGGGCTCATAGCCCCCCTCTCCCCCTTGAGGGCGGGGGGATTTGTTCGCCTTGGGAAAAGAAAGCCCTGCCTCCCCCCTGCGCATCGAAGATAGAACTTGAACCTGAGACCCTAGAACTGGGCACGCCAAAAAAGCCTGGCGGGGTCCCCTCAACCCCCCTTTTATTTGCGTGGTTATTGACCGGCAAAGGGAAAACAAGGTAGGGGCCCCAACCTCCTCCCCCCCCCCCAAAAAAAACTCCCAAACCTAATTCCCCCCCCTTTTGAAACCAAACGGGAAAAAAGACCACTAATGGAATGTTTTAGCACCTAATAAAACAGCCAAGAAGCCCCTCACGACCCGGCCCTGGCCCACGGCCTGCCCCCAGAGGCAGAGCCAAAGCCCATTGTGATTGTGCGCTGTTACCATCCACGCCAACGTAACGAACCCAACTGTGTGCATCCATCCCCCCTTCGTTTCTCGCGCACGAAACCTCTCTCCACCAAACCTCCCAACTATATCATCGACCTCGATGTGAGCCTCCCTTCCCACAGAGCTGGGCAACTGGCATTCGGAGCGCGCCAACTGCCGACAGATTCAACAAGACGACACGACAGGCCCCAAGGACTGCCGTTGGACCAACGATCCACGCGACCAGGCGACGTCCCTCTCGCGGTCCCACCCGCCATGCCTCCCAAAGGCTCTCGCAGGTTCAATGGCAAGAGCCGCAGCGGCTGCACCCAATGCAAGAAACGCCGAGTCAAGGTAAGCAAACTTCTCTGCCCCTGCCATCACTGAAGCATAGCATGTCAATTGTCCGTTGCCTGTATCCATCGCCGTCGACATGATGGCTGACCCCGCGACCTATCCAGTGCGACTGCATCGGTCCCGTCTGCGCCAACTGCCCGCAGACGCCAGGAGCAATGCAGCTATCTTGGCCTGCTGGCGACGAACATGAGCGACCTGACGACGGGCCTGCCGATCCCAACCCGGAATGACGACGCCATGGCTGTCGTGCGACACGCCGCTGCCGCCGTCGAGCACGCCTCTTCACGAGATGCCCTGATCAACACCATGCCGGCCGAACGATGGAGGGCCGACGAGGCAGAGCTAAAGCATCACTTCTTCACCCACGCATGGCACACCTTTTCGCTCTTGTCGGACCCTACAAAATGCGATGTTTGGTCTAGGTGGATCCCGCAGCTCGCCACGCGACACATATTCATCCAACAGATCATGCTGTCGTTATCAGCGTTACACATTTGCTACCTCCAGCCTCCAGATCCGAAACGATACTACGCCCTCACCTACCAATACTCGATTCAAGCTAGCAACTGTTTTCGGCTCGCCATTCGAGAGATGAACGAGGAGAACTGGGTGCTACTGGTCATGTTCTCCATGTGTAACGGCATCTTCGACTACTACCGACCCTTCCTCGACGAGAACGTCATGTCCATACCCTACCAGCCCAACCCAGCCGACACGTTGTCGCTCATGCGCGTTGGCGGACAGTTCGGCGTGTCCATCGCCGAATATATGAAGAACAGCCCCTTGCGCGACAAGATTCAGCAGGCCGACGCCGACGCCTGGGGCCAAGACCCAGACGACCTCGCGCCCGCGACGCTTGACAAAATCGCAAAGCTCGAGACCTGGCTGCGGCCCGGCCCGAGCGACAGCGACCGCGAGGTCCTTGAAGCCGCCGCTGCTACAAAGGCCCTCGCCGCGCTGTCGTCCTGGGTTAAGACGCTGCCTGGTGGCAAGCCGCGCATGTTCTGTCACATGGTTGCCTGGCCCGTCATGCTACAGGAGGAGTACATTGCGCTGTTGCGCGCTAAGAGCCCTGCCGCCCTCATGGTCTTCATCCTTTGGAGCGAGGTCGCTACCTACGCCCCACGCCGGTGGTACTACGCCGCCTGGTTCCAGCGCGGCCTCAGCATCGGGCGGCGCGAGCTCGAGGCCCAGCAGCCCTTGACACAGCTGCACAGGCTGTGGAACTCTGGCATGGCCGTCGACGGCGATGAGTCCTTGGGCACCACCAGCGAGCACGGGAGTGCGTCCACCGTTGCGAGCACGGCATATCCGCCAACGCCCGTCTTCGCTGGCGACGGCGACGGCGAAACGGAACCGAACTGGGGACCTCTCAAAGAGCAGATGGGCGACAAGCAGGCATTGCCGCCCGGTTTTGGGGAGTTTATCGATGCGGAGCTGGAGGTCATGGGATGAAGGACGAAGGGCGAACTGGGATGGTCTGGAACTGAGCCCACCGATTAACAGGGGCACTGGTGTATGGGCTGGCGCATTGGGGTCGACTTCGGCTTTGGGGACAGGCGTTCTGAACAGAAAAAAATGAAGCTCGGGCTTTCAGGGACTGGAAACATATATGCATACGTACATAATGGGGGGTGGTAATATGCCATCGGCATGGGGGTGCTTCTGATTATATACATCATGGACGGCTGGCGTATTGTGGATATTCCGCTTCTCGATGGTCTTCGTTCGTGATTCTTAGCGTAGATGCTGCATCTCGTGTCCATCCCCGGCACATAAGAAGGAAGCCTTGGTATACCAGCTTCCCAAGTTGACCCTCCGAGTCCCGAAGTATGAAGGCACACCGAGTCTAGAACCGGGCCCGTATGTCCCTGACAAGGTGTATACGTAGAACAGTCTACAGAGTAGCCAATCATGACCGCGAATATTTGACCGCTTACGCTCGCCAGAATAAGTACATCGTGTTCAAGTCCTTGCCAAAAGATTATGTTTACTCACCTACCACAAAGTCTTGCTCGGTATCAGCGGCATCGAACTACCAGCTCAAGAATTTCACGCCCATGTCACCAAGATTCACAGGGGTTCACGCTTGATGGCCCAAGACATACCGAGAAACAAGCCCGTTCGGTCTATCGTAGCCGAAGGATGAGAATGCGTGAGTGCGCTAGCTGGCCCAAGTGGCCCCGTTCACGACCGTCGAGATCATACAAGGTCTAGCTCGCGTCGCTTGCCGACCCATGAGCGCCAAGTCCCGTGACGCTCCGCAAACTCCGCAAACAAAGAAGAGATGGGTTGCAGTGTGATGAACCCACCGCCCGCAGCATGTGACGCGAAACCTAGGTGATGACGGAGATACGATGTTACTCGGTGTCAAGGCTCTGTTGTATCTTTGTGGGTCCGTCTACGCTCCTGGTGCCAGAGCGCACGGAAATGATTAGACACGGAGGACATTTTGAAGGGGAATCTCCGCTAAGCCAATTATCGCGGACGTGGCCTTGGAACGTGAAGACCGTCATGATGTTGACGAAGAAAAAGCAAAAGATAATACCCTGCGGGCAATTGGTTTCTGGTTTCCGAACCAGGGAGTCGAACCCTGCGCCTGTCGGTGCTTCCGGATTGAAAGCGACAAATGTTAACCGATACACCAGTACGGATTGGTGGTTGGCGGGGCTCTAACGTAGCTACATGTGCCCCGGCCGTTTTGCTGAATGATCAGCAAAAAGACAAAACGATTCCGAACCAGGGAATCGAACCCTGAGCCTGACGGTGAGAGCGTCAAATGTTAGCCATTACACCAGTTCGGATTATTGAAAGCGGGAAAATAAAAGTCCTTATAGACTTCGCACAGCTCGTCTAGATTGAATCCGAGCTCTGCCTCTCCGCGTTCGAGCGTTGCAACGGCATTTGATGGACAAGGCAAACACTGCAATCATGAAGGCGTTGAGATCATGGTGACTGGCCCGCGACTCAGCCCACCATACTAATTGGTGGTCGAGCACAATAAGTTCGACTCTTGCCTCCCGTCCCACCCGCGATCTTGTGAGGCCGGCTGAATGGCAGCGGCTGGCATGTTGCTCGGCTTGGTAGGGAAGTACACAGATAGCTTTGAAAATGGCCACGCGCCTGAAGAAGTTTAAGAGTCTTGTGTTTGAGTGAATCCGCTAAGGCAACTAGCCTTCCACCCCTCATGTCCAGCTACCATGGACAGAAAAGCGCGAATGCAGCCAGGCTTGCCACAACTCCCCATGTATGCCCCTTCAAGCCTGTCATTCTTGCTCCAGCTCCACTCTGTGGCGAGGTTCTTGCACTCGCACCAGTCGCCTGCGACGCGGCCTCTGTCTCTGTAACAGTCTGCGTCGGCGCAGGAGCAGCGCGA
>NW_009276926.1:1073001-1074823 GCF_000150675.1 Verticillium dahliae VdLs.17
CATCAGCTGTGGCCCAGTACCCGAAGGAAAAGTTGTCTCGGAGCTGATGAGTCGAGTGTCGTGTCAGGCTCAACACTTATGCCCGTCACGGTCTGATTGCCAAGTGGAAAAGATCCCGGTACGTATGTTCCGGGAGGCCAATTCGTGTTCTCGATGCCGCATGCTGTTGTGCCCGGAAACTTGCCCGCTGGGAAGTTAGAGAAGCAAAACGCGTTTATATCAGGGATCCAGTCGCTGGGTGCAATGTCAGACGTTCTGTGCTCATTCGACAAGTCGCGGATTTAGCTCACCTGGGACAGCATGCGATTCCGGTCTCTTGAGGGCCAAGTGCATTCGCCCATCGATGGACGAGGGGGTTAAAGACTGTCTTCGTCGTTACCGATGCCTCGGGACGCGTTACCCACGACGGATCAAAAACTCCGCTGTACGACAGTGAGCCATCGTTGGCTCGTGATACAAGGCCGACAGTCTTCCAATCTGCCGGACACGCCGCAGCTGGCGAGTAGTAGTAAAGCTGATAACCTCGATTTGGTTGACCGGTGCGAGAATTGTAATCATCGTCCATTGTAGACCCCGACGGGAGACAGTTGCCAGCCGATACTATGTCGCATTGTTGGTTCCATAGGATGTAGTCAGGCTCATAAGCGTCGGGGCCGAGCCCGACACCTTGGACCGGCAGGGTACATTCAGGCGGAGCTGTGAAGGTGGTGGTCAGAGGGCCGAGATTGACCAGGTCAAAGTCTGAGGCCCAGGTAGTTGTCGGCATTCTGAAATGATGAACACAATGTTCGTAAAAGTGATACCACGCGGTGAATGACCGCTCTTTTTCTGGTCGGCTCCTGGGGAACGATTTTACTTTGGCAGACAAGCAACGCCAAGGCTGTCACGCGATGCAGGTCCCGTCCCAGTATTTATTTGCTATGAAGCCATCGTGAAATTTGACAATCGCATCTGCTGTGCCGCCCTTCCGCATGATCTAATTTTATGCCGTCGGATCCGCTATCAATCCAATCAGACCTTGCCTCTGGTTCTCAAACGGCATGGGCCCGAAATGCACCTCACTTGCTAACCCGGAATAAGAAGGTCCCCTTCACGAACACATCTGAAGAACACTGGCTCGTCAGACCTGGGTCATCGGAGGTGCTCACCAAATTAAGCCAAAGCTCATTTGGGGTTGAAAGTCGACTTCGAATGCAAAATCAATTCTATCGTATCGCATGATGGACGCCCAAATTGATCGAGCGCGCAGCTTATTGTTCAGAGTCTACCACCCAACTGCACTGATAGCTACAGGCGATATCGAATAACGACATCGAATTCATTGTTTCAAGTTTTACAGCTTGGATTTCGTGCAAAAGGTCAACAGATTAGCAACAGCATGATCTCTTTGCTATCATAGATTGTAGACAGCTGAATTACCATGCGTCAGTCACTCATAGATTCGCCTGGCTATCGCTCAGCCATTCGTGCCAGCCATCCGTGCCAACCATCACAGTTCTTTTTGATAGTTCCGACTACAATGAGTACTCCGGCCATCAAAAACAACCATTGCGTTCGTACGCCGCGTTGGTTATATGTCTGCTTGTTGAGAGGGCTTCACTGCTTATGTGAAGCCTAATTTAGTACTTCGGCTATGCCTGCGAGCTCTGAATAGGTAGGGTAGGTGATATAAGTCTTGTGATGTGATTGATGCTATCTTTCTAAATTACTACTACCTACGTGAGTCAGATATACCCATCTAATTCACCGATCACGTAAGCCGTGATTCACGTGCTCCTGAGAGCTGTGAATCCCAGATATCACCATTATAATCACTGCCCTA
>NW_009276926.1:1075082-1076259 GCF_000150675.1 Verticillium dahliae VdLs.17
CTGCCACCTAGCGCTGGTCAAAAATATACGCAAACCTTCGTTATTGCAATGGGTCGGACTGAACAATCACTGAAGCAGGGACAGGAGACGAAGGAGATATGTCGTATCAAGCAAGGGCGTTCATTATTCTGGTACAACAGAACAAGCCGATTCCCAGCCAGGATTGATGGGGAAAGTCCATAACAAGCACGGCAACAATGCGTTGGACTTGTTCAGATGCTGCATGCTTTTTCGACCCATTGCGCTATGCTCGGCATCTCACTCGGGGTTCGGGATCCGATATCGCTCGGGATTTCGGCCAGACCAGCACGTCGTTTTTCCGAAGCGTTCCTACGTGAAACACGATCAGATTATTGACTGGCAGTGCACATTCATCTTTTCGACTGACAACAGAGGAACGCCTGGACATGTAGAATGGCGTGTTTTACGGCCGAAATCTGCATATATACTGTTGGCTGGGTCCACCAACGACGCAATCCGCGGGGCATTTTGGGGTACCCCGGATTAGGTCCGGCCGGCCGCTCATATTCAGACTTCCGTTCATCCGAAGCATCCACTTTCCAACACCCGAGCCGACAGCCATCACGGTGTATAAGTGTGCTTGAAAACCATATGCTTTGATGAGCCTGAACCACTTTAATGATTCTATCCAAGTCGTACATGCCTTATAGCTTTCACCCATAACATTTTCTTTGCCTGCTTCAATCCTCTAACGTTTAAACACTTCACAATGAGTCTTCCCATTCGCACCGCTTGCCGCGTCATTCGTGCTCCGCCCGCTGCTCAGGCGTTGCGCCATGGGCGATGGATGGCGACGACCAGTACTCCTGAGTTCTCAAGCACGAGGGACACTGTGGTGCGAGATGCCATCATGGACAAGCTTTGGGGAGCTGAGGCAAGCCAAACTGCGGATCCAGCATCGGATGCCACAAGAAGTGTCGGTTCTGCCACTTCATCAGACGCAGAAATCTCTTCTGCCCAACCCCGGCTCTGAGGCTGCGTCAGGCTTCGCTGGACATTGAACCTTAGACAGACTACGGCAAAACATGACAGTTCCATAGTCAGTATCTTTTCAGGTCTTCGATCATTGCGAATCTTTTTGAAAGCTGGTCTAACGACAACGTCTTCAGGCAAAACGTCGAAGATTCACCTGCTCGAAGCCTACCAAAGGCATTGG
>NW_009276926.1:1076437-1153271 GCF_000150675.1 Verticillium dahliae VdLs.17
CTGCGGTGGTGGTGTTGGGATTTATGTACATCGAGGAACTCGGCAGGTAGCGTCCTGTCACGAACAATATTAGTAAAACCATCCAGAAACCGGATAGCCGAGGATTTGATTGTGCAGCAAATAACTGAAGGGATATATGCTGTCAATAATCGATGGGGAATATTAAGGTGGCTAACAGAATTATGGCCAAGACTGTGGATCTTTCAAGCAGGTTGACGGATCCATAAACGGAATAAAATCTCAAATAGCCTAGGCCCCTCCACAACTGAGCTCGCCGACATTCAAGGAATTCCGTGAGTCCCTTGCTATACATCATTACTGAGTGATAGAGGGGAGAGTGCGCTAACTGTCCAACGTCGGTCATGAGTACTCGCGCTATATGGAAGGCTGTCGGTCGATCTTGGCTCTGTTCAGGCTGGGTTGTTTCTTCAGGGCCATGAAAACAAGAGTAAGGATCAGCGCAGTTCCCCAAGTGCTCAGAAGAAGAAGCATCATTCTGATCCAGTGGTCACTCTCAATATAGCTGGCGGGGAAATATGAATACAAGATCTGATACATCATTTCCCACGCGGCGCCGAGAACATTGATGCAGTTGGCGCCAATGAAGAATTTTGTTACCTGCTTGAAGGTTAGTCCCGGTGCCAATCGAGATAAACAGTCGAGCTCTTACCGAGCGAATCCATTGCGAAGACTTGATGCTGAAAGACCAGACTGCCACGATCACCGAGGCTACAAGTATCATAAAGTTGACGGCGGTATGAAGGCGCACCATGTGATCTGCTGCCTCGATTACGATACCATATGGGTTGTTGCTCATGTTCTCCACGTGAGCATAGACAAAGACGGCGAAGACGGGGATGGTCAGGACGGCGCTGGATCCGCCCAAGACCAGTGCCAACGAGCGGACAAGCCGGTCTCGACCTGCCGGTTTACTGATCATGACATGGTGAATGCCACTGCCTGCTGACGACAACAGGATCGGAACCATGGCCCTGGCCCAGATATTAAGAAGTACAGCAGTCCAAGTTAAAAAAGGGCTTGGGCTGCGAAAAGGGCTTGGGCTGCGATTGGTATAGAAGCTTCCGTATCGCGAGGCGAAGTATAATATGCGCTCGATGGAATCGAGAAGGACAGAGCTTCGCGCTTGATTAGCTGCGATCTGAAATTATTATGTAGACGAAGGGTAATTTACAAGGTGAACACAGCGGACGTGGCTTTCAGCCATGAAACGGCCTTGCCGAGATAGACATCTGTTCCCCGGAGCTTGGCAAAGGTCAGGATGCACAGTGCGAAAGAGCCGAGGAATGCGATGATGTAGAGAGCCAAGACGGCTCTTTGGTACGCTTCTTGGTCGACGTAAGCCATTTTGGAGCTGCCCGACAGTCAAAATGATATCTTGCTGGGAGTTGATTGATGATATTTGGTAGGTTCTGTGTGATGAAGGTGTTTGGGCTATTTCTCTCCAGACAGGCCATGGCATGACATGCTTAAGTAGCATCCTAGTTGCGTCTGGATTATGAATGGAGGGCCTCAGACTGTGCGGCACCCATATCATATAGCACTTCGACGTCCGCGGAGGGCCGTGTGCCGGCCTTCAGCCACTGATAAAGTTCCATTCATGCCCTAGCTTTGCACTGCTTCTCAGAGAATGGGATATCAATCGGGCGTAGGTGGTACAGCCTCTGGCGGATGCAATGGGGCTATGCAAACCCTTCGAGGCATCGCAGGCTCCTGGGCGCACAACACAGCCCCTAAGGAAATCCAGAGATCATATTTCGCTGCACTACTGTGCCGCTCGTAGCATGGATGAATGGATCTGGTGACCGCAGTGCCGCCCGCATTCACACATTGGAGAATAAAGGTATGCTCTCTGGTACGCCGATTTGCCCTCTAAAACGTGTTTGGTGGTGGGGCTGTGCTCGAATTCCAACAACTACGGTGCCCACACGATACTGTTCTGCGCCCATTGAGTCGCCCTTTGACCTGTGCGCTGTGTTGTGCACTGCCACATTCCTACCCATAGGACCCTGAATTGTTGTAAGGAACTTTTGGTCCACCGCTCTAACGGCCGTCACGAGAGCCATCTCTAATAGTCTGAGTGAAAGACTTACCCAGCACAGCAGATACATTGCCTGATACAGCTAAGTCGCCTAGATGAGAGACACTGTACGGAGCGATCACGTCAACATACCGATAGTCCAGGTCTCTTTCCAGTGTGGCCTCTTCGAAATGGAGGAACCCGCATTTCCGTCCATCTCCCCTTCAAATTTCCCTTGAGGTCGTCTGTCGTGGATGCTTGAATGTTGCAAAGCTCATCATCTGGGGACTCCCGCCAGGTACACGACCTCGGAGCTGAGGTTACTCATGATGCAGTCCAGTTTGGACGGGTACAATAGTTTTCCGGTAGACGATGCAAAGCAACACTTTTGCGAAAGGTTTTGGGCATGTTAGTGAATACTGTACGATTTTAGGCAAGGTGACTAATGGTCACAGTGTGTTGGCGTCGCAGTACACCAGAAGCCATCAGGGATACTATGGATGCCTCATGCACATAGGCCTCCCAACCCTGACCGATGCGGAACATAAGAGGTTTCCCGAGATTTTACGATGGAAAAGTCACCGCCCGATTTCTGCCAATTGCTGCCAGTTGCAGAAGACGAAATTCCCACGCTTTATACAATCTGTCTAGCTGTATACTTCGTCGTGAGGCGATTAGCCATGGGAAGGTGCCCGTGATGCTCTAGCTCCCGTTGCGGAATCTTCGCATTTCATTTAAGAACCCTTTCCCACCTTCGCCATGCTGGACACACTCTGAATCGAGATCATCCACTATATGCTCTGTTTACTTGAGGAGCTGGAGGCTTCAACCTTGCATCTTGTGTGTCGGACGTTGTGCAACCAATTACAAGAAGGTTCGCCGCCGCATGGTTCATCATTGTGGAGACCGATCTTGTCGAGCTTAGCTTACGAAGACTCGGGAGGTTTGCCCGTTCCGCGCCGAGCATCAGCTTCCATGCATCTATTTAAGGCTTCTACCGGAAATATGAGTGACTAGCCTTCAGTACAGAGGATGGGATTATGGGATGTGGCTTGTCCTAAGAACCTTCGGGCGAAGTCAAGCTACGGTCTGTAACGTGTCAGACTCGTCCCGTCCACCAAGCTCGATGGAGTTATTCAAGCACGAAAAATCGAATAGGAATACTGGAATTAGGACAAATACTGCAAGAAGAAGACATGGCTAGGGATTGGGGGAGTTAGATAGATCAGCCTGTGTAACCTCACGTGCTGACGTCACAGACTGGACTGCATACGTCTCCCAATTTACTGCCTCGGTCTTCACTTCATACCTTTATTGATTTGTCAACTTTGAAGCTGCATCAGCATTGCGAACGGAATATTATGGGATATTACTTGGCTGCCAGCCTTAATCATACGTTCTGATATCGTATTTCACCTCACACTGCTATCAGCCCCAGCATGGGCGCACTTTCCTCATTTGAACTAAATTCTCACCTTGGATGCCTTACTTGGTCAGTCAATGACACGTCATTCCAGGCTTTTCCAATGGTTATATCCAGTTTAGCTGACGTGTTGATAGCAACCCGAGGCACAAGCAAGTCTTGCAGCACAGCCGACAGTAAAGCCGGTCATCCAAGGGGATTGACTCAATGTGCTCTAGCTCATTAGGCCCCCTTTACCGATAACGTCACTTGTATTGATGCAAACGGATATCTGGGGTGACCAATCAATACTGCTCCCCGCTCCGATCTACTGAAGTTGTAAGGGTTGATCGTCCGCAGGGATCGGGATCACCGCCAGGGATTTTCCTTTGCCTCAATGACGGCGTCAAAAGTTTCCCAGTACCTAATCACCGCCAAGTGTACCAAATTCACTGTTAAGAAGTCTAGAACATGAAGGAAGGATAACAGGGGGGAGGGGAATGTGCATAAACACACAATGACAAGTCCAGTGCCCAAGACAGCGCGTGTGGAAATCGTGGCGCTCATGCGACATGTCAGGGTTTCCCATGATCGTCCGATCATATGCATACTGATCGCGAAGACGAGGGTCAGGTCTACTCGACTGCGCGAGAACGATGGCAGTCATCATTGTCATTTCCCTGCCTAATGGAAGCATGGGAACTAGACCCAGAGCTTGCATTGCGTTAAT
Source organism: Verticillium dahliae VdLs.17 (assembly GCF_000150675.1). Taxonomy (NCBI): domain Eukaryota; kingdom Fungi; phylum Ascomycota; class Sordariomycetes; order Glomerellales; family Plectosphaerellaceae; genus Verticillium; species Verticillium dahliae. Next base: position 1,080,608 of record NW_009276926.1, read on the forward strand.
GACGAAGCCAGCCTGACTAAGACACGGGTGGGCTTGTTGATGGGCCCGGCATCCTGGAATGTGCCCTGGCAGTAAGACAGTGGCTACTTAAGTGGCTGTCATACAAGACCGGGCATTGCTTGTATTGCACACACGATGCTCCCTGTTTGGAAGTAAGTCTGAGATCGGTGACATGCTGCAGAGATCTAGCGTTCTTTTCAAGGACGTCTCTGTTGAGATCCTTTGCGTACTGCACGTAGATTGAGGAGCCTGGATTTCAAGAACAGCATGATCCTCAGTTGCCTTTATGAACCCAGCCGATATCGTTCGGTCCTGGTGTCGGGCACCAACATAGCCATTCACATAGATGCCGGAATGATCTGCCCTAGTGCACAAAAAAGTGATCTCGATGACGAGATAAGACGCGGCTCAAAAACTAGTGCGCAGCCAAAGTCGATGGTGGCATCTTCACCCCCTCGCTCCAAAGAACGCATTCCTGGAGACCCGAGACATCCTGCAACCGGGGCGTCGCTAGCCCAAGCCACCCATGCGACCATGCCTTTCGCAGCATATGGTCCTGTCCCTACAGATCAACGGTGCTGCTTTGCCCAAAACTTACCGCCGGATCGACGGGATGAAGTCGTCATCCCAGCTCGCTGCGACATTCACATCAACGGACCGCCGCCATTAGGATCTTTTTAGCCGCATGTCAGATTTGACATTCAACGGATGCATCTAGCCCCGGTGTTCCAAGCATGTCCTCGCAACTTTGTGATGAGATCATGCCCCCATCTTCTGCCTATTGCATTCATGTTCGCACCAGCTCTCTGGGTAGTTGGAGATTCTCGAAAGGGATGAAGTTATGACGTGTGAAGATGACGTCGAAGATGCTCTCGGGCGAAGGACATCACGAGCTTCCCGCGAACGCATATATGTTTAGGCTTCTGGCTGTTGTAAATGATTATTTTTTCGTCACACCATCACACTCAACTCAGCATTAATACCCAACTTCAACGCCACCTCAAGCTAAACAGCAACAAGCCAAACAACAACCGCCAATATGCAGAAAGCCAAGCAAGCCGTTGCCGACTTCGTCTCCCGCGACGGCAAGCACAAGACCACTGTCGAGGAAGATGTGCGTCGCGAGATTACGGAGGAGCATGTTATGCCTCACCGCCATGAGAATGTCACGACCGCCATCGATAAGGAGGTTCACCAGGACCACCACCACACTACTGTGCAGCCTATTATGGCAAAGGAGACCCTGTGAGTAGCTCAATGCCACGATTTGCATCTGGTCGCTAACAATAGCAGTGCCGAGAAGCACACTCACAACATTGTCCCTGTTGAGCACAAGTCGTTCGAGCATGGCAACGACAAGGATGTCCGGGCCAAGCTTGATGCCGACGCTGCTCAGTACAGGGATACTTCTACCACTCACGACACGACTCACTCGAGCTCGATCAACCCCGTGGTCGCTGGCGAGCGCATCCACCACCATGTGCACGAGCACGTTCAGCCCGTGATCCAGAAGGAGGTTATTGCGCCCCAGGTCGTCCACACAACCATTCCCATTCATGAGACCCACCATGCCGCGGCTCAGTTTCACGGAACCTCTGTGCTCCCCCCCAAAACGCTCGAGGAGCTTAACAGCAACAAGGCTGGTCTTGACGGCAAGGGTCATTCCAAGGTTGAATACGACGGGTGCCCCAAGTCGTACAACAAAGACCTGCAGGTCGAGCAGGGTGAGGGCGACAGGGACATGCATGCCCACAGCGGCGGTCTCGGCGGAGTACTGAGTGGTGCTCGCAAGCACAAGCACACTGGCTCTGCTGACAGCGGCGTCGGTGTTAGCCATGACACTACTGGTCTTCGCAGCGACAAGGCTGGACTCAAGAACGAGGCCACCCTACGTGAGAATGCTTCTCAGCGCGTCTAGTCTACAGGTAGGAAAACGATCTGGCGGATATGTACAATTAGCCTTTGCTTGACACTTCAGGTGCAATTAATAGTCGGATTTGATACTGTTCCATTACGTTCCTTCACGGCGTGACTTTGTCACCACACTTATCAGAAATGCAGCCTCGAAAAGTAGGACAGAGTACCCAGTATTTCAGAAAGTGTGTATCTGAGATTGTTCCACAAAGGTCGTAAGCTCGCGAAAAAGATGAGCATTGTGGCTGACATCCGTTTAGTGATGAACTACGTCGAGCGGTCGGAGCTGCGGACTGAAACCTCCGCGCGACGCGGGGTGGCGAGGTTCAGACATCGTGGAGCTGCCAATGATGACGTAGATATTCGGCAATGGGGTATCAAGGAACGTGACGTCCAATGTCTCCCGAACGATAGAAAACGTGCCCAAGCGAAGCATATTTACACCTGCCACCTCAAATTTGCGTGTTTTATATGCTTGTCTTGGTGCCTTTTGTCACGCATCTGGGCTACTCTCAAACACCATAGAAACAATGGCATCTTTACCAGAAACGAATGAAGCGGCTGGCGAGCCGACCTCCATCAAAAACCAAGCATTGTTGACAGGCGCATCAGCAACTCAGGTGGGTTTGCTCGCATTTTTCTAACACTTTGCGTCTGCCGGCCATCAGCACAGCTGACGACTGCAGAACTTTGCTCCTCTTCAGAATATTTGTGCACACCTCAACGCGTTTCACGCCTACGTGTCGGATCCTGCCCGAGTTGTCGAAGCCAACCACTACTGTGGCCATTTGAATGAAGACGTACGACAATGTATTCTGTACGACAGTCCTGAGCCGACTGCCCGGATCATCGGTATTGAGTACATGATAAGCCCCACGCTATACGAAACACTCGAGGCCGAGGAACGGAAATTATGGCATAGCCACGTGTACGAGGTTAAATCCGGGATGCTCATCATGCCGCAGCCTACTTTACCAGATGCAGCCTGGGAGCTGGCCGAAAATAAGGAGATGGAGGAGGTGGTAAAACTGTGGAAAAGTGTATCACTTGTGGCAAGTCGACCGCGGGGATAAACTGCCTTTGGGCAAGCCGGAGCTGATGACGAGCTTCACGGCGCCCGGGCAATTCGATTTCGAGAAATTTGTCGGCGACAGAGACCAAAGATTCCAGTCGGACTACAAGAGGAAGGAGAAGGCAAGAGAAGGGATTAAGAGCCCAAAAGTCCACCCCGATGCAGACCAAGCGTGGAAGACACAGGGCAAGGTACGAGACGACAAAGGAGACTTGAGAGAATAGTCGGCACCCGAGCAAATTCATCAGGGGCCACTGAGTCCTGCCTGACTCCTGCAAGCATCGTCATTACCATGTGCAATACGGGCTTACGGGCTTGCCGCTGACTACTATGCTCGAGCCAAGCATTGCTGCGTGTCAAAGTCGGCCGAAGAAGGTGGCCGTGGGGTTTGGCAGACATTCTTTTCAAAGGTAAGGAGGCGCATGGCATGATTACGAGACAGACGACACTACACTTCTGCTTCAGAGTCGTCCCAAGCGTGCGAAAAGGTCCGGCGATGGCCGTTGGGGGTTGTGTGGCCATGTGCCCGTTGTCCGCTCGGTCGAAAGTCATCTTTAAATGGCACGATGACGGGCGGGGGGGTTACGTGGGACGGCAGATGTGTCGTAAGGGTCACCCTGGCAAACCCCATCGTCTTGAGACCTCCTTGCGACAATCACGTGGATCTCGACTCGTCTGTCCAATGGGGAGACGTTCTGACGCATTGATAGACGCCAGGTAGGTAAGGTATTGGACGGATTGTAGCTCCCTGGTCACGAAATCTGAAGTCGGCTCGTCTTTCGGCTTTTGTTTGGTGTCGCCTGTTCGTCAATCGACGGGTCTATTCCTGTCAAGCTCGTCCGACTACGTGGTAAATGATTGGCTTGGCGTTTTCTTCTGTTATCTCTGATGGCAGGCCACTAAATACCTAATTAATCACCAGAAATGGGGCCGGGGTTAAGCTCCAGAATGCGGCCAGCTTACCTTGATTAACATGGTCAATTATATGAGGGACGGTTCTGCCTACCTCTCCCTTGGCCGAGAGCAAACATCTGCCTTGAACATGTTAAATGGCGAATCTCTCAAGTGGCTGATAGCAGAACGCACTGTATGCAAGAGAAGAACGGTGGCGATGCCCCTCGCCCTCCCCGACATGACGCTTGCTTGCCTTACATGGGTGGAGTCGTTTTTAAATCCGGGCGAAACATAGCCTTGGCGAGGTCACTTGCTCCCCTCTGTCTCAGCATCTCGAGCACCGCACGATGAACCATATGGCTCGTTCGGGACGTGCCCTTCTAGGCCGTGTTCGGCGGCCCAAAGCCCTGGCAAAATTGCAGAACACCATCCTGTCCCCACGATGATTACAGGGGTACCCTCTGTCTCCTGAGCGCAACTCCACCCCTGGAACGAAACCCGTTGCAGATGATCAGAGCCTTGGCCAGTGCTAACCACGCGACGATGCACTCAGGACCCAATGTTCAAGGAGCTTGCGAGCCTTGGCAATCGGATGTATGTGCCATGCTCGAGAATGGGTTGTATAAAGACACCAGATGGTTTTGACTCGATTATCGTCTTGTCTTTCGATCCTCTATCCAGTCTTTCCGTTTCCACTTGATCTAATTGTCCGCTCTTTTGGCTTGAAGTCATCTTTCTTTAGCCTACTTCATTCTATTCTAGTGCTGGGCACATTTTGGTCTTTGACAGACATCCTTGAACACATAGAAAATGGTTTCTTTCACCGATTTCTTGTCAGCGTCAGCTGTGTTGGCTATCGCCCATGGGCACGGCGTCATTCTGAATGCCCAGGGACCTGCGGGCCCGGGCAGTGTTGGCTTCCAGGGTAAGTCATTGGGATGATATACCATCGAGACTGTGGACTAACATCGACTAGTCAACCCCGACCTTCCTCGCAATTGCACCACCATCTCTCCGTGCCAGCAGGACGCAACCCTCATCAGAGACGCGGAGATTCAGCAAAACCTTGTCAACGAGTGTGGTCGAACCGAACTAGCCGGTAATATCGACATTGGCGAGAATACCGAAAACGCTCTGGCCGCCAATGCTGTTACCCAAGTCACCAAGGGAAGCTCTATCGAGGTTACAATCCACCAAGTCAACGCTGATGGCGCCGGCCCTTATGTTTGCGATCTTGACCAAACAAGCAACGGCCTCCGTCTCGTCGGTCAGATTCCGTTGAAAGTCACGAACAATGTTCCTGGTGCCAACGGCTTCTCCCAAGCCAAGGCGCAGCAGTTTAAGATGACCGTCACTCTGCCCGACGACCTGGCCTGCACAGGTGGTGAGTCTATGGAAAAGCCGGCTCTCCTCCAAGACTTTATGCTCATCATACTACAGCCTCTACCGGCAACGTCTGCACAGTCCGCTGCCGGAATAATGCCGTCGCTGGGCCCTTTGGCGGCTGCTTCCCTGTCCAGCAGACCGACATCGAGCCCAAGGTCAACACGCCCGCCAACTTGGCGTCGGCTCAGAGTCTCGAACTCACTCTCGCTCAGACCCAGAACAACCAGGCTGACCTGGTCAAGGCGCTCGAGGCCAACGCCAACGCCGGCACCGACGAAGCCAAGCAGAACCTTGCCGCTGTCGAGGCCATCCTCAACATCAACCCTACCACCAAAGCCGCCCCAGTCCAGACCCCGGACCTGCCTGCGGCGCCTGCTGCTTCAAGTGACACGGTTACGTCTGCCCCTGCTGAGGCTACTGAGGGTGCCGGTGCCGGTGCCGGTGCTGACAACGGAATTGGAAATGGGAATGGGAACGCTGGTAACGGCAACAACAGGGGTGGCAATGCTGGCGGCAACAACAACAACAATAATGGAAATGGCGCTGGCAATGGAAACGGCAACGGACGGGGTCGGAATGGCGGCAATGCCAATAGAAACGGTGGTGCTGGTAACGCAGGCAATGCCGGTGCGGGAGGTGGTCGATTTGGAGACAACAACAAGCGCAGCATTGGGCTTAGGTGGTCTAACAGGATGGCATAAGCGCCGAATATTCATATTCAGGTATGTAAGACTCAAGCGGCTCCGGCCAGTCACCTGTTTTGGAACGCTAAGGTTCCTCCCAATACCGTGGTAGAGTGAACCGCTCGCGTTTGCATTCCGTTGTGGCTAAAAAAGTTCTTACAGTCAGTCACTGATGAGTCCTCAGAGCCACATGAATGAAAAAGGTTGTATTAACGTACATTATGTTTGAACTTGACACCATTCGAGAATGAAACCAGAATCAGATGTTTCGGAGACGTACCGTACAGAATTATCCAAACTTGACTTTCATGCCGGGTTCTGGAGAGTCGATAAGTAACTGCCATTATCATGTTTTAAGACGACCCCAATTCAAGTTTCGGGTATCTTATAACCATTTCGCGCTGGTAATCAAATTTTTACTGCTCAGCGATGCTTCGTTTGCTTCCTAGATGGGTAAAGCCCTCTAACCATCGTCCCCTTAAATGATGACAGCCTTTGGACCCCCGCTCCTATTCACTCCCTCCCTACAAAGATCACGTTCAGTCTCGAAGGAGAGACATCCAGGCTTTTCCGGCCCCAGGAGAACTTTAAATAGATTCGCTTTGGTTGAGATAACAATCACCAGTCAGAGAATCGGTTTTTCGCTTGAGACGTTGAGTTTGATCGCACATCTCGCACAACTTTGCATCATCTTGCCACCACAACGAAAGTCACGACCATCTGTTCTCTATGGGCTACATAGTTCTCCACACTCTTTTTACCTTTAGCTATAATGAAGCTGTCACAAGGGCCGTTCAAGGGTTTTTTCAATGCGAAGTACTTCGCTTTGTACGAGCAAAACCGCCCCTCTCAACAGATAACCTTTACACGATTTTGCAGTATAAACAAGTCACTCTTCAGTAGCTTCCCGTCAACCTGATTACCCTATATCCGGAGCCTAGCTTGCCTAGCAAGCGAACCGAGCGGGCTTGCTAAGACCATAAAGACAGCAATATCCAACGACTGTACCTGCGTGAACCCTGGCGCACTAAGCATGGGTTGCTTGCGCCGGAACTGCACCTCATGCACGAGTACCTTGCATTTCATTCAAAGCTGCATGCCAAGGCTGTACCTACCAATAGATTCTAAGTCTCCTGCCGAATAATCAGGGCCCATTCCCTGAGCGCAGGGGTGTTTTTCGGGTACAAGGACAGGTATCACGAGCTGTTCAACACGCCAACGGCTTGATGGAGAGAACAACAGCAGATGCGCAACGTGCTTCAACTTGACCACGTCGCCCTCGTGGCTACCATGTTCCCACCATGAGTGGTCTCGCCAGCTCTTACAGCCATCCATTCCTTCCTACGGCCTTGGGGCTCATCACATTCTTTTGAACATGGTTCGCAGTTTTAATATTGTCGCCGCTGCTACGTTCCTAGCCGGCGTGTGCCAGGCTCAGGCCACCGGGTTCAAGCGCGTAAGTTGCTTCGACCCTATACTGACTAGACATACAGCGGTCTTGCTGGCACCGAGGGTAATACTCTGTTGCGACAACAAGTTGACTCGTAAGGACCCTGTAGTGTGATGCGCTCATTGATGCCGGACTTGATGAAAGCCTCCTGCTGCCAGCAAGCGAGGATGACACGTACACTCGAGCTCTAGGAACGTATTACTCGGCTACTGTGGCGGAGATGAGGCCATTCTGTATCCTTCAACCCAAAACCGTAGCCGATGTGTCTACCGCGGTTAAGGCTCTAGCTCCTCTGAGCGGTGCCGGGTCCTGGAACATCGCCGTCCGCGGCGGTGGTCATAGTCACTGGGGAGGCAACAACGTCCACAATGGCGTGACGATCGACCTTTCTCTTTTCAACAGGACGCCGGTACACAATTCGACCTGCGGCAAAGTATGGTTCGATCTGGATTCAAATTACTCGATCTGTCGCTGACATGGTAGGTCGCATCGATCGGCGCTGGCTCACGATGGGCGAGCGTCCTGGCAGAAACCGAAAAGCATGGACTCGGCGTCACAGGCGGTCGTATCGGAACTGTTGGTGTCGCCGGTCTCACCCTCGGAGGAGGCACCTCGTTCCTCATTGCCGAGCGAGGCTTTGCTTGCGATGACGTTGTGAACTATGAGGTCGTCCTCGCCGACGGCAGTGTAGTCAACGCCAACAAGCACGACAACCCTCGGCTCTTCAAGGCCCTCAAAAGAGGCGGCAGCAACTTGGGTATTGTCACCCGCTTCGACATGGCTACCTTCCCCAAGAAGATCATGTACGGTGGCATCATGTTTATCGACTGGAAGCACAAGGATGAGCTTGTGGATTCAATGATCGAGGTCATTTCCGACAGCGAGGAGAAGCCCGGAGACAGCATGATTGTCATGTATGCCTACAATGCAAGTGCAGCAGCTCCAATGATGGGCACCATCCCCATGAGTGCCACGGGCGATGAGGACGCTCGACCCTTCCGCGGGATGGACCAGATGACGGCTGCCATGGATATGCGCACGAGGTGGACCTACGGCGAACTCCTTGCCGTCATGCAACACAACGGTGGCAAGAGGTAAGTGGTACATGGTGGCATGTCGAATGGAGGCACTGATGCTGATATTGCCTGATAGAACTCCTGGTACACCCTCTGCTTCCACAACGACAAGCGCATCATGGACAAGGCCGAGGAACTGTTTCACACTCTTATCGTAGACGCTGAAAAGGCCTTCCCAAACGCCTCCTGGTCGCTCAACTTCGTCTTCCAGCCCTTGCCCAAGGTCGTTGCTAAGTTCTCCGGCGGAAATGCTCTCGGACTACAACACAGCCTAACGCACGATGGCATTCTTTTCGCGGGTGAGGCAACACTCAACACGCGCGCCGAGGAGGCCTACTCCCGCCTCCGCCTGGCTATAATCACCCACCAGCTCGAGGAATACGCCAAGTCAGTCGACGGCAACATCCCCTTCCGCTATCTGCCCTACACCGCTCCCGAGCAGGATCCCCTCAGCACGTACGGCGCTGAGAACATTGCTCTGATGAAAGACGTTGCCCTTGAAGACGACCTTACAGGATTCTTCCAGACAAGGGTCAGTGGAGGCTTCAAGCTCGACAACGTCGCGTAGCTCGAGCTTTTTTCCATAGAAGACTGTTTGAGTTATATTCCAATAGACGCCCCATAGATATCAGAACAATAGACGGGCAAGCATGAAAAGACCAGCATAACGCCCTCTCGAGACACAATACTAGCAAGAAAAAGATTCTGCATCGAACACAACGTTGAACGTACTGGACATCCAGACTGCCAAGCCTTGAGCCAGGTTTAGGGATGTCGGCGAGTAAACATCGGGGTGCTTTCAAAGACTTCCGTTGAGTCGAGGATATATACCAAGACGGTAGACATATCAGGAGTCTAACCGGTCAGTGCTCTATACCCACGAACCACCAAGTGACCTTCTTAGGCCTTCGGAGGCCAAACCGGCAAAAGATCGGGCGCCATCCGGGGATTGAACCCGGGACCTCTCGCAAGCAGTGCTTCAGGGTGTAACCCTAAGCGAGAATCATACCACTAGACCAACGGCGCGTTGAATGAACTATCCCTGATTGGACCAGGGGCCGGTCGATGGGAAGCGGCTCTGGCAGATGAGTAGATCAAGGCAGTAACGTCTCGGTGTGGGTCATGAGTTGCTGTGGTCCGAGATTGAGACAGGGCTTGTGAAGCTATCACGATGGGGACGTGGGGATGGTGTGGGGAGCTACCAGGTTGGATTGTGGTGCTGATTGCCTGCTGGCAAAGTGGTCTTTTGCCACCTGTGCTGGAGTCCGAAGTGGCTGGTTGGCTATGGCGGCCTGCAGAAGATGAGCTCGGAAAAGTCTTCTTCCAATCTTGCTTATTCTGGCGGGATTCTGTCTATACAGAACTGCCTGGCGTGCCTGCGCGAAAAACGGTTCTCAGCCAGGCTTTTTTTTTGTGCGCTCGCCGCGTTCGTTCCATTGCTAGCCGGACGACAGGTACCACCTTGGCCCACCGCTCTTAGCCTCAACCATTTCGATACTACGAAGTTGCGATAAGTAAATATCGTGGGAGAACAATGAAAAACATAAACGGACATGACAGGATCAGCGTGGACCAAATATCTAGTATGAATTACAGTATTTAACTTTTTATGCTATTCAAGGTCGACATTAGTTTATTTTCCAAGTATATTATATCAGACCCGTCGTACAAGGTTGCTACTAGTCTTCGAGGAAGGGCCGGAAAGTCTTCTTCTTCAAAATGATAAACACTGCTCCAGAAGCATAGATTTACATGCCAGTGTTGAGCAGGGCATCAACGGCGTTGTCTTCATCCCAGAAAACGTGATTAACGTGTCATCTCCGGGGCTGGCTTCTTGACTTTGTTTACGGTTATGATCGGACTAACAAGAGAAACAAGACTTCACGAGCATCCAAGGAAGGTAGGTGTCAGAGACGAGAGGTCAGTCAGAGGAAATACCAAGACAGACGGGGGTAAAAGTACATAAAGAGGACACCGCGAGGCAGCCGGTGGGCGATTATAGGTCGCGGTATGAAAGGGGTGCCACATAGGTAGGTAGAGAAAGGTAAGAGGGCTCTTACTTTTTCCTACACATATTCAACACACGCAGTTGAGTACCTATCACTTGTTGCTACATCTTCAATATTTGGGAGTGCTGACCTTACTTTAGGTATTAAGCCCCCCTAACCACTTTGCTTCAAATTCTATGCTATTCTTATTTTCGTTGATCTGTTTGGGTTTTTGAAAATATCTCTGAAGGTAGGGCTTTTTCTCGTCTCTAAGGAAAAGCGCCCATCAAGACCATGCCAAGAGGTTTGATGGCCACATTTTCATTGTTCGCTCTGCAGAACAAAGCGATCAGATACCTGGAGTGGAAATCATGAACAATGGAAGGCCCTGAAGCGCTCCCTTAATTAGTGTGGCGAGATTGGCCCCCATCAGCCCCCTGGGCCGAGTCCCATCGGAAAGGAAAGGTATTTTAGATTCCCGGTTTTGTTAGCCTACTAATCCGAGGAGGAGTTCAACTATCTTATTCGGTGTGGTCTCGAGTTTCCAGTCCGATCCAACCCTAGCGTATGCTAGACACATGTCAACAATATGCAGTCGTGGCTTTCTATTTTCCAATTGTTCAAAGTCTAGAAGCTTAACTAACTGACAGGGCTCTCGTCGAAGAACCCGGTTGAACAGGATCATGCCATGGACGTCTGGGGAAAGCACCTGATCACCAAGGTAGGTATAAGCACGAAATACAGACATTGGGAGTATCAAACATGTACGTCATCCGCTGAGTGGACGCCAGTCAGCATGGGTCAACAGTCACGAATATAATGGCAGTGCTTGATATCCTTTGCATTATACTAGGTATACCTCTGCGCTACTGTGGCTTTGGTCGCAAAGCCGGTGATGGCAGTCATCATTCGCGCAACTGGGCTGTCTCAGCACATACGACCATACCTACTGGAGAACTCGGGATCCCGTCCGCTCTCCCATAGATAAGCCAGTAAGGGTCGGACTAGTAGTTGGGTGGGTGACCACCAGCGAATCCCTGATGTTGTATGTTTTTGACATTTTTTGGTGTTTTGGCTTCGTGAGGCAAGCTTACAAAGAGCGGCCGACTGACTCCATCTTCGCCGCCACTACACATTGGTTTTTGAGTCTTGTTGCTTTTTGAATTGTGGAGTGTTATCTGAGAATTATTACTTGATGTATGAATTTTGAGATTCCTACTAAGAACGACCCACGTGCAGTACTAGCAAAAATGAGGACATGGTACCCAGCACTAATATGATGGCTAGGCACCGATTTAGCAACGTGACAACGACTCTGACTAGGCTCAGCAGAGACTCGTGATTGTGAGAGACGCGTTGAAGGCCAATGCTCAGTTAGACAAGTCAGGAGAATCAGTGTGCAAAACTGCAAAAAGAGACAGTCCGGAGACTGATGATGACGTGGGCGCCATCCGGGGATTGAACCCGGGACCTCTCGCAAGCAATGCTTCAGGGTGTGACCCTAAGCGAGAATCATACCACTAGACCAACGGCGCGTTCGCAATCAAATCCCTGGCTGAACCAGGGGCCGGTCGATGGTTTCGGGGCGATTTTGACAAGTCTATGTAGCCTGTGTAGGAGACAAGAAGTTGTGGGCATCTCCAACCTTTTTTTTTTGGTGGGTCACAGAAATTAAGCGGCGATTGGGGCTTTTCCTGACTGCGGCAGTGGCTGTGGCTGGTAGCTCCTGACTCTTTGGCATGCCGTGCGTTGGGCAAGAAGTCATGGGCACCTTAACTCAACGTCTTCACGACAGACATCCCAACAGAGCTTGTGTCCCATACAGCTGGCCATGCATACATATGGCGCGTGCTACCTTGGTATCGGTCTGTCGTACCAGTCCCAACAGCCCATCGACGAATGCCACGAGGGCGCCACGACGTTGTACTCATCACATGCTCACGTCCCAACGGAAAACTCCTCGGCGGCCTGCATATCCCGACAGAAGGCCATTTAGCTTGCCTCTTTCCCCCGGGCGCCGACGTCGATCTTGACCGACTCTTTGGGAAACGTTGGAACAAGAAGAAGACTCTGCAAGTGCCGCACGAGTATGTGTGTGTGGAACTTGCCGTGGATGCCCAGCAGAGGTCTCGCCACGTCGATATGCCGAGACCCCTCACGATCATGACCCAAAAGGCTGGCGGGGAGAAAAAGTTTCTGATCAGATACGCCAACCGACTGGTTGCAGCACGCCAGAAAAAAAGCCACTACCTAGCTACTGGTCGAGTCATCACCACGGCAGGTGGACGTCAGAAACCCTCCGCTCCATGGAAAAGGCCTCACACCACGCCTTCTACTGCGCCAAGTTGGTGGGGCATCTTGGGCCTTTCGCTCCCTCGCCTCCGTTCCATGCCACGCGAGCACCTGTCACAGCGGCCGTGGGCGTCCGCGCCGGCACCGGCATTGGGGGGCTGAGTGGGCATGGCTCGGGGAGGGGCACCCTCGGCGAGGCGAGTCGAGAGAGGGGGGTCTTCCTCTGGGCAAAACCACGCATGTGCCTTGCAGGTCGTGGCGGCCCTGGGGTCCGAAAAGATCTAGACCGTAAACCGAAGGGTGCGTTCCACCGCGTTGCGGAGACCCTCTTCTCTGCCGTCGAACTGCCAAGTGGCGGTCGACGGAGAGGGGAGTGCAGCGCCTTGGAGGGGTAAGGCAGAGAGTCCCACTCGGCGAACAGGAAGCCCGGAAAGACTTTGCCAGAGAGGAGTCGAGTGGGCAGCACGCTCTTCTGCCGGCTCGCCGCTGGACTGACGGCGTTCCTAGCGTGCGCACAAAACGCCGGCGCCGCGGTGGAGCGGTGCGGACGTTAAGTGGTCAGCGGCGCATGGTGAGGTGGAGGAGAAGGAGGGGGGCACTGTTGGACTTCGCACGACGGCGTCCCGGTGTGGTGGGGGGGACGGCATATGCAGAAAGAAAGCGTAGGCTGCGCTACCGTTGTGTTTCTTCTGCCGACGTCTTGTCATTCGCCCGTTGTTCTTTTGTTCTGTCGTGTCGGGTGTCCAAACGCCTCCCAGGCCGAACAAAAGTTGTTGGCCAGCTGAGCAAGACTGAAACATTGGGTCTCCTCGCAGGCGAACAAAGCAACACTCCGTTACGACCCACGGATCCTGCACCCTTCTTTAACACGACAAACAGCAGATGCGCCGGGCGACAATCGCTCCTTCCTATTCATGGACAGTGCTCGAAAGAAACGAGTTTTTTCCCTCCTTTGTCGCTACGGGCCGGGTCTGTCACGGCGGCTCGTCGACTCAAATCCCACGGTTCGTGGCGACCGTTAGAAGCGTACCTGGCGGCCCTGAGCTACGTGACTCGCAGACAATGGCATTCTTCTGGTGGGCGAGGGGAGGCGCAAGAATGCCAACCCGATGGTTTGCGCGTCTACTTTGACTCCACCGCTGCCCTGACTACTTGACTCGAATGGCACGTGAATCAAGGAAGGGAGTTGGATCGAGGAGAAAAGAGGAGAAAAGGGAACAGTCTAAACGCCGCTGACCGGCATGACGCGGCGCTTCTTTTGACTGATCGTCTGTTGTTGGGTCACTGGTACGTTCCTCAGCAAGGCAAAGGAAAACAACAACGAACACGTACGCGATGACCACTTTCTGGAATGGGATGCATGTTTGCACTGCCGCGCTTGCTTCCAACCTCCGATTCCAGGTGCCTTGATTTTCTTTGGATCTCTGCAGATCAGTCAACGGACCGGACCAGGCTTTTGACCCGGCCATTATCGTTGCTATGCTTCTTGCTTGTCCGGTTACCTCTTTGACTGCTCCCCGAGCGGCGAACGAAGCCCCAAGTGGCAGCCAGAGGCCCCTCCACACCCTCCCCCCCTGTCGTCTTGAACCAGCGAAGGCGGGCGGTAAAATGAGCGCGTCGCCACTCAACCAATCCACCGTCGAGGGCCTGGACCCTACCCCTGGAGCTAATCATGCCCGATATTGCCTCGCGTGTCCACCAGCATCAGTGACTATTCCGAATCGGGGAGGCTGTTCCTGACTAGATCCTGGCAGGACGGCGTGGTGATGGGGCGGCATAGGGGTGACCACCTGTGCCTTGGACGGTCATCGTGTCTCTGGGCGCGAGCAGCATGCCAGTCAATGTCACTCTCTAACATGGACCGCACGTCCTCGCTTCAGGGGCTGTCCGTTCAAATGGGCCTTTCATTTCCTGCCCCCGTTTCCTCTCCCTACTCCCTCATCCTGTTGACAGCATCACACTCCCTTGAAGCAAGCAGTCGATTCTCATCGTCCCCATCCAACCCGCGAGCAAAGTCCTCGCAGTCATTCCTTTTCGGACGAAGCAGATACATCACTCCTCGCAAAAGCATCACGATCTTTTCACGACGCCAACGACGTAGACCGTATATCCAGAGGGCAAATCGTCAGGTCATTTTCGATACAAACAACGACACCAAAACACAACCTCACAATGCACTTCTCCACCACTCTCATCGCCCTCACGGCCGCTCTGGGCAGCGTGTCCGCCGCTCCCTCTGCTCACGTTCACCTCCACGCTCGCAAGCACGTCGAGAACCGCAACATTGAGTTCAAGAAGGCCGGCCGTCCCCACGAGGAGCCTACGCCTTCTCCCGAGCCTGTGCCCACCACGACTGCCGTCGCCACCCCTACCCAGGTCAAGGTCGCCGCCGCTGCCTCTTCCTCTGCCGTGCCCTCCTCTGGCAACGCTGAGGCCAAGCCCTTCTGCAACGGCAAGGGCAAGCGCGCCACCCTCGACCAGATCATGTACGCCGGCAACGTCGGTACCGCCGACAACTGGGGCTGCAACATGCAGATCATTGACAAGGCCGCCGTCGACAAGTACGACTACACGGCCAAGTTCGCCTCGACTGGCGACAAGTTCTCATGCTCCTGCTTCAACAAGGTCGGCCCCAAGGGCCTCCTCGACGGCTTCTGGTTCTCCGCCGTCGACTTCACCGTCGCCGACCCCGGCAAGGACGACGTCTACATGGCTTTCGACACCAACACCCAGGGCGGTTGCGCCTGTGGCCCCGGTGACAAGGCTCCTCGCACCTCCATTGGCCAGCTTGCTGGTGTCTGGCTCGAGTTCGACATGGGCAGCGAGCCCAACGGCGGCAACTCCGGCGCTGACGTCTCCGTTCTCGTCGCCGGCGCCGCCGGCCTCCCCTACCCCGGCATGTCCGTGTCCGCCAACGGCAAGGTCTGCTCGTGGGTCAAGTCTGACGGCACCAACGAGGCCGCCTACATGCCCGGCATGGAGGATCTCGATGGCATCGGCTGCAAGGGCTACCACAAGAACCACCTTGACGTCCTCATTGGCGACAATTTCAACCACTAGATTCTTTCTCTGGTTGGTCATCGCTCTGTCTTCTTTGCTTCATGGTGCTTCGGGTTCGGAACAAACTTTTCATGATTTTCTGGGTTTAAAATCAAAGGACTGGGACGGCGCAAAATCACGGGCAACACGCCGACGCGGCCATCCACCTCTTCACTTCCTTCGCGAAAGAAGAGACGTCGCTCCTGGCTTTCGGCCGTCACCGACTGGGCTCATCGCCCGCGGGTTCTTTTTTGGATTAGAGCAATTCGGCAGAGATGAGAGCTTTCAGTCCTGCTAGGGACGTGTCTCTTCGATGCTGTAGATACCTGCTCACCTGGCCGCCCCCATTACATAGCGCCATGGCTGATGCTTGTTTTGTTAATGTTATTGTTTGTCACTTGCTTTTCGTCTCTCTGTGGTGAACCCTTGGTGTTCCGTGCTTCCCATGGCGTTTCGTCCGAGAAGCATAGCCTGTCAAGTTCGGATGACTTGTTTGATGGCCCCACAAAGTCCTGGCCTGCCGTTAAAACTCCAACTCCGATGCGCATCGGCGTCCAGCGGCGTCTCGTGATCTTGGGACCCTGGCATTACCGCAGAAAGCCGATCACGCCGAAGTCCACCGGAGCGTCAGCTTACTTGTGACGGATTGTCGTGCATGTTATAAGCGCGTCAGCTTACTCTGGTGAACTCAGGATGGAGCGTTACCCCTCCTCAGCTTCGTGGCACAAATACCCTGCCATATCTACCTTGGTCGTTCTGCCGTCACTGTGCAATAATCTGTCGACTGCCCAACAACGTTCAACATCACAATGTCAGCTAAAGTAGAAGCGCTTTCCCTTACCTGCCCTGTTTCTTTCCCCAGCCCTTCAACTCCCTTGACCGAGGCCCTACATCGCTGGTCCGAAACCAGTCTCGAGCATCCTGCCTTGATTATCACGCCAGAAACCGAGGCCGACATCGCCGCTGCCATCGCTATTGCCCGCGAGAATGGCCTGAAACTTCTTCCCGCGGGCGGCGGCCATTCGACGTTTGTCCGTGTGACCCCAAAGACCCTATACCTCGACCTGAAGGCTTTCAACTCCGTCGCCCTCATCAGACAGGCAGGCACCGTCCGCTTCGGCGGCGGGGCCACAACCGCCGACGTCACAAAGACCCTCGCCGCCAAGGGCTACTACATCCCTGCCCCAGACTCCAACGCGGTAGGCATGGTCGGCGCCCTCCTCGGCGGCGGCACCTCGTCTCTCAACGGTCTGCACGGCTTCATGGCCGAAAACGCCGTCTCCTTCCGCCTCGTAACGGCCGACGGCCGCGCGCGGGAGGTGTGCGGCACATCGACCGATCCCGACGAGCGCGCCCTCTTCCACACCCTCTGCGGCGCGGGCCACGGCCTCGGCGTCATAACGGCCGCCACGATGCGCGCGTACCCCGTCGCCCATCTGCGCCTGGCAGACGGCAAGGTGTGGGCCCGCACGCTCATGTTCCCGCCCGCCGCTCTCGACACGGCCGCCGCCACGTTTCTGAGCCTGCTGCCGCCGCCTGCGCCTCTTTCTGCGCGACTGGTCTTCGTGCGCGCGCCGCCGGGGTCGCCGGCTGCTGGGCAGCCGCTCATCATGGTGTCTGTCCGATATTTCGGCCCCGTCGACGATGCTGAGAGGGCAGCGGCTGTGCTGTTGTGCGCTGAGGTTCTGGAGAAGACGGTGCATGCCGAGACTAGCTTGACGCGCATCGCTGACTTGCCGGACAGGTTGGACGCGCTGAATGCGCACGGCGGACTCAAGGATAATCAGGCTGCGCAGCTGGAGAGACACAGCAGTGAAGCGATTGCTGAGAGTTTCGCCAAGTGGAGGGACGTCACCGACAGGCACGAAGATGCCAAGTTGACCACGGTCGTGTTCTCGGGTTTCAGGCCAAGAGAGCCAGCACAGGACGAAGAAGGGTTCAAGAATCCGGAGAGGGGCAATGCGGTTCTGGTGGCGACGTGGTGTCGCAACCAGGAGACACGTCGGGACCTCTTGGGGTTCATGGAAGGCATCATGGAGGTCAGTCGACGGCTGGATGGAACCCGTCCACGAACTCCACCCAATAATATGACGGATGCAACGAGGTTGGAAGAGATGTTTTCGCCAGAGCAGATTGATCTCATGAGGAAGACGAAGGAGAGATGGGATCCGGAGGGGGTATTTTGGACTCCATACAAGGGCTTGTGATGGCAATTCCTTCGAGGGAGCTTAAGCTAGCAAAGCCTGGTTCAGAGGTCCCATGCTAAGCCAGCCAGTTCTTCAAAGGAATCAACGGTTGACGACTGCGCTGAGGGTACGAAGGCTTCGGGCAGCTCACATATCAGTTGGTATTTTTTCATCTGGCGACGAAAGTGTACTGGATTGACAAGAACTTGCAGCATGTTCCCACAAACGCAGATAAGATAATGAATTCAACTATTGGTATCTGGGGGTGCTGCTTTCCTGGACGGGTGCTGCTCTGGATCAGATTCTCGTCTGAGGCCTACACCGGCGGCCAGGCTACCTTGTATGCGTTGTCAGACGGCATTGCAAGGTTTAAGTTCTGTGACATTCAGATTAAGGCATCTTCTGGAACCTGATTCATGTTATTTTGGGGAACATTCATGCGTCAGAGAAGCCTCCAAGAAATAACAGCTTTCACATGATGCACAGCAAAACCAGCAGTCAGGTTGGCTTCAATCACACGAGGCCACAACGAAGCCAGGATGTGCTACGAAGGCGTCCCCTTATTGTACCGCGACAAGTGGAAGCAAGGTGAGGAAAGATCAGTACTAGGATAGAACGTTGCTTTCACCACATTGTTTGAGAAAAACTGCCCTTTGCACGAGTATTTTCCTGTCGAATTCTAGTTGCTCATCACGACTCCTTGACTGTAACATATCAGTGATCGCCCGCTGATCTAAGCAGCGAGGACGATACTACGCATGTTTTCTAAAATCTCCACGTCGAGAGTTGGCATTTATGGAAGATGTTGCAATTCGCTGAAGCCGATCCAAGCCTGTCAGAAAGGTAATCCCCTGCCGATGCACACGGCTCGGGTACAGCAGCCGAACAAGGCGATCACCCTCACATAACAAGCAACGAGGTTTGCGTCTTGAAGCGGGAATCCTCTGTTACGCCACGGCGCTGTGGGAAATCTCTGCTTCTTTACGTTCGCGCCGAGGTTCGGCAGGTCGCTCAATTCCACAAGAACCATTCACGCGTCTCTACGAGCCATACATTGCATGCAGGAAGCCTTGTAGTCTGTGTAGGCCCCATATGAGAAGAACCCCCAGTAACTATATGGCAATTCTACGATCGACCTGCACCTGCTCGTCAGGTGCGCCTCGTGATAATAATTCTCAGCCAGTCGACTCATACGCCATGTACTGATCAGGGGTCTGGCGTTGTGGCAGTGCCTGAGAGCAAGACACCAGGAGTTGCGTTGCACATCGACGCGAAAGCGGTTTCGATGACTGGGAGGGTTCGGATTTAGATGAAGTGGTCGCATGTTTGAAATTGGAGCAGGTAATGGGTTGGAAGTTGTCAATTTCTCGGTCAATCTTTGGTCCCGGAGCTGCTTCTTTGATCAGGCATATCGCGAGACACTTCACCTTACTCGGTACATACGCCGTGTCAGGAATTATTTGCCGAGACGAGCCGCGGCCGGGGCGCCTGCTGATGGCTGTATCTCTGGCCACGATGATGGCGATTCTTGGATTGGTGATGCAGGCTCTTGAATGGCGCTGCGTTATTGCAGGGCATCTCTGCATCGAGGATTCGTGATGACGCCGATGACGCTGATGCTGTGGCGGTGGTGATGCACCTGTAGGCCATGGGTTACAGTGCGTGGAGACTGCCAACTGTGCTCTCCAGGCGAGGCAGGGTTGCCTAGAGGCCTGCCGTACCCGCCAAGCCAATCGAGATGCTTATCGCGCCACTGCGCACCCTGAGCGGCTTCCGAGGTACCTAGGTACCTTAGGTAGGTAGGCCAAGACAGGCCCGTAGGCAACCCGTAGCGAGTGGTAACGCTAATCACGTGCTACTAGAGGCAAAGTGACAGAACAAAGGGCACCGCACGTGCATCCTTTCCGGTGGGGACAAATCCTCAGCAACCAGATTCCTCAATCTCGCACCAATCCACCCGCTCGTGGCACCCGAGACATCAGCCAAGCAGCCAAGCAGCCAAGCAGCCAAGCAGCCAATCTTAATCGAGCCATCGATTTGCCTTTGTCGCCCATCGATCCCAATCCTTTTTCCCCAGTAGGTTTCACGGCCCGGGAAGAACCCATCTGTCCACAGCCCGTCGGTCATCCCAGTGTACCCGTCAACGTGGGAACAGAACCATCATCCCCTCTCTCTTGTCGCGCAAGCGGTTCGACAGGCTTTCGTCCCTTCTCTGGTGTCCGCGTTCTGGACTTGCTGGCGCATAAAGCTAGTTGCCATCAAGCGCTGAGAGTAAGCTGGCACCTCCAAGTCGTGGAGATTGCCATTAGGAGAACCAGGGGCCCCTGTCTTGGACGAAGGTTTGCCTCCCACGTCCTGCCCAACCCCGTCACCTGCTGGCCTGCTGACCCTGTCCAACTCTCCAGTGTTGTAGGGCTCCAAGGCTCCAGGCAGCTCTATCCCCCCTTTTCCCACACTCGAACCCCCCTCATCTGGTGACACCTCTCTCCAATCGAAGTCAAACGCCCCTAACATGACGCCAAATCTATGGAGCTGACTCGGGCCACCCGTGCGCCCCCCTGGCGTCTCCTTCGTCCTCTACCCACCAGCCTGTCTCGCGCCGAGCTGACCCCTCGACTTTGGGGGGACACAGGCCATGGTTGTAATTGCCCCAGGCCCCACGAGCCACTAAAAGGGGAATAAAAAAGTCTACCGCCAAATAGGAACGCGCCCATCCCGCCGCCTTGTTCCAGCCTGGCAGGCCTGACTTGCCTGGGTGGGTGGAAAGTGCTGTGTCGTGGTGGATGTGCAAGTGCGGCGCGGTTCGTCGGCCAAGTCGCCAAGTTGGGTCTACCACCAAAGGATTCCGTGGCATCGCTGCAAGACGTCCTTGGCTTTTTCGCCATTCGACTCGTCACGCCCAAACCCTGGCAGATAACGAAGCCACGCCCGTCAGCAAACAGATCCAGGGGCTGAACTCATCAACTACTCACGATTCTTCACTCGCGTCTTCACTCGTGTCTTCAGTCGTCGTGTTTCTGTCAACTGCCTGCCTGTCTGCAACCTCCGTCTCTCCTCCCCCTCCTCGGACCGACGACCCCCAGCATGCGATCAAGATGACGACTTTCGAAAGCTGGCAACACAACGCTGCCGCTCTTCTCCCGACGCGGCGCCCGAGGCAATTGCTCATTCTGATCGGTGCCTTCCTCGTCACATTGTTGCTCGTCTCCGTCAGCCTTGTACGTTCGCAGTCCTCTCTTCCCCTTCACCTCAGACTTCTGTCGTGACACCTCCCAGGCCTGGACTGACCCCTCGCCTCGCCTCCACAGCAGAACTCAGAGACCAGCTCCTGGCGTGTCCGACGACCATGGGCCACCGATGTCGATACGATACCCGTAGGGACGGTCAAGGGCGACGATGCGATCGCGGAACCTAAGCGCATGCACATGGTCATTCCCGTATCGAAGAGCGACCCGCGCTTCTGCAAGAATATGCTTGCTCAGACCATCCTCGGATACCCCCGCCCGACCGTCGTCATGTGGGATCAAAAGTTCGACGACGACAGATATCTCGGCAAGGGATCGCATCTCGCCAAGATCTCCGGCACCCTGAAGTGGCTCGAGGACCCAAAGAATAAGAAGTACGACGACGATCTCGTCATCATGATTGACGCCTACGATGTCTGGTTCCAGCTGCCCCCGGAGACGCTCGTCGCCCGCTACCACGCGCTTCGCGCCGCCGAAGACAAGCGCATTGCCCAGCGCATGGGCAAGGCTTTCGCCCGTGAGAAGATCTCGTCCAAGGTCATCTTCTCGGCCAGCAAGCGTTGCGGACCCAACGAAATCCGCAGCGTCGCTTGCTACCCTGTCCCCGAGTCGCCTCTGCCCAACGACATCTACGGGGCCGTCACCGATACCATGGATGGTCCCTCCCAGTGGGCTGGCCTGCGCACCCGCCACCTCGTGTCGGGCTTCATCATTGGCCCCGTCAAAGACATGCGCCGCATCTTCCAGCGCGCCAACCGCAACATGGTCAAGTGTCTCGAGGGCGATCAAAAGGGCGACAAGTACTATCTCCCCAAGTGCCACAAGGGCTCGGACCAGAGCTTCTTCAACGAGATGTTCGGCCAACAGGAGTACCACCGCGAGGTCATGCGCCGCCACCACCGCAACGCCTGGGACCGCTTCCTTGACGGCATGGTGCCTACGCGTCCTGGTGCCCCTCGCAGGCCACACAAGATTGAGACGCTCCTCATCGACGACCCCCTCAACCCCTCGTTCGACCATCAGCTCATGAGCGATCCGGATTACCATGTCGACCAGCGCTACGAGTTCGGCATCATGGTCGACCACTTCTCTGAGGTTTCGCACCAGACATCCAACGCTCTCCATGACACGACGTTTGTCAACCACAGCGCCCCTCTCGGCCCACAGGTGGACAAGCCTGCCCACGGACAGAAGATCATCTGCAGCCCCCGTGCGCCCATGCCGCGCGACCTCGTCGACAACACTGGCGGTCTCGAACTCTTTGCCGAACAGGGCCGCCCCCGCTGGGAACAGCTGCCACTCTACAGCGAGGTCTGCAACGGCGTCATCCCCGTTGTCGCACACCACAACTGGGTCAACAAGAAACCCATCGACACCCTGTGGCCCTCCATGTGGTGGACAGGCCACGCCCGACAGCTGCTCGAGGCGCGACGTGCACAGGCGAAGGACGAGAATGAACGCAAGCGTGTCGGCGGCGTCGACACGGACACGGGCAAGAGCCTGACATGGGACGACCTGTGTCCGGCCGAGTGGGAAAAGGACGTCTTCTTGGATTGATAAGCGATTGCATTGGACACATGGGACGGACGACCGGACCGGATGCATGAAAGGAGATGAAAGCGAGTTTGCTTTTTTTGTTTTTATAATCATGTTCATCATGACGGTGCTGTATTGGATACTGTAATAACGAAAGGTGTCGACGTCAGTTCCCCCCGCCATGATGATCACGCCTGGAATGCAACATGATGTGGCACGGAGCAGTGCGTGCCTCGGCGACAGTTGCCGACAAAGGGAGATAGGGCGTTTCCCAGATTCCGGGGTTTTAGGGCTGGCGGGCCGGGCTGATCCAAGGGAACATAGAGTTGCACCACATTCCAACAGACGTGGAGCGGCTCCACGCTTGCTGACCATTCCCATACCGCGATCCACGTGCGATCATCCATGATGGACCGCTAGTTCAGGCTGACGCTGCGTGTAAGACAAGGGCCAGAGGTGCGTCGCCTGCAGTGGTGTGACGAAAGAGGAGTGAGCGCCGTCGTCATGGGAAGGGCGCGCTAGGAGGTATATCTCGACCGGTGTTTATCGCCTTTTAGGCTTCCCTTGGTGTCATCCTGCATCGGAACGCCCTCTCGGAGACAATTCGCAGGCTTTGACGACGATTTGCTAGTTGGATTTGCGGAATCGACTATCTGCATTACTTCTTAAAGACTCTTCTTGTTGTCCGCAACCTGATTCTTCCACCATCGTGCCAAAACATCGGTCGGTATCAAGCAAAACATCGCCATCCTCACCCAAAGTCTCCCTACCAACGACATACACGCACGAAAACCCTTCAAAAGACGAGCAAAAAAAAAAAAAAGAAAAAAAAAGAAGAGAAAAGAATGTCTACCCCAGCAGCCCAACCCATCCTCACAACCCTCACCGGCTCCTGCCACTGCCGCGCAACCCGCTACGTCCTCCGCCTCGCCCTCCCCCTAACCGCCCACGCCGTGACGCCCACGCAGCGCAGCTCCCCAGCCGACAAGCCGTGCGTCTACCGCTGCAACTGCACCGTCTGCCACAAGGCCGGGCTGCTGCACGTGCGGCCCGCGTCGCCGCCGGACGACTTTGCGCTGCTCGCGCCGCGGGACCTCGGCGCGCTGGGCGCGTACCGGCCGCGCGGGCCGGGCGAGGGCAGCACGGCCTTCTTCTTCTGCCGGACGTGCGGCGTGCGGTGCTTTTCGTTCAAGGGGCAGGGGGAGGTCGTGGCTGTTGACAGGGCTGAGGTTGGCGTGGAGGGGGACGGGACGGTGGAGGTGTGGCGGCCCGAGAAGAGTACTTGGACGACGGAGGGGATGGGGAAGTGCTATCTTAGTGTGAATGGTCAGTCGATCGATTGGGGGCAGGAGGGCGCGGATCTGAGGGTCTGGTCGGAGGAGGGCAAGATTCTGTATCTGGATTGCCTGGAGGCTGGGCCGGATGGGAGGGAGAGGCCGAGGTATGAGAGGCCGCATGAGGGAGGGTGTTACTAGGGTTTGCTTTGTAGATTTGGCGATATCTTACTCGGGCTCGTTTCATGCTTTGGTGTAGGGAATCAAATGGTTCGTGCAATACTGCGAGTTAGGGCATTCACACACGAATCGAAGCTCCAATCATACCCATCAACCATGGCTATCAAGGCAATGCAACGAGCCAAAGTCTCTCGCCGTCTCCCACCTTCTCCTGCCTCGATCCAGAAAGAAACTTTCAAAAGAAATTGCATCAATAGAAAGTATCATTCAAAATGCTGGGCCGCTCAAACAGTATACCTAAAGTCAGGGTGCCCCTGCAAGACCTTCTCTCCCCTATCTGCCTTGACATTTTCCCGCTTAAAGTACCACGTGTTTGAAGCAGATGACGAACAACACCAAGAAGCGACAGGCAATCGACCCAATAATACCGGGACGGTACCCGGGCGCGTCTTGGCTGCGGAACATGAGGGAACCCCCCGACACCGCCGACACCGCCGACACCGCCTGAGCCGATGAGGGTCGCAGAGCAAAAGGCACGCTTCCACTGGCCGCGGATATTGTTGGACTGCGAACAATGAGTACCCCCGAAAGAACCGGTTCTGGGAGTTGAGACGTACCTGATAGGTCATGCAAGCGGGAATGTTGGTGTTGAAGCCGCAGCAGATGAGGAAGACGCCAAAGTAGGCGGCGCCGCTGTTGGACGCGAAGCCCTATGAACATTAGTCTTGCCATCAAACGCGCACGACCCGAAGGAGACACACCATCAAAGCCAAACCAGCAATGCCGACAACCGAGTTGAACATCATGACTGGGCCGCGGATGCGGTACTTGTCGCTGATCCAGGCCGTAGCGAACATGTACAGACAGGCCACAAAGTAGGGCGGCGCAATGAGGCACTGGGACGCAGCGAGCGAGAAGCCCATCTGGTCGCGAAGGATCATGGGGAGGAAGTACGCCACGGCGTAGGTGATGGCAGTCAAGCCACTGGGCACGCTCCTGTCAGTACTCTGGGTGGTAGGAAGTCAAAGGCGGCGGCCTTACAAGAAGATCAGGGCGTAGCCATAAATGAGAGGATCTTTTCCGGAGGCGATCAGCTTGCGGAAGTCCCACGCCTCTTCGTCGGCGTCACTGCGATCAGCGTTGATCTTGTCCATGACAATCTCGCACTCTTCCTTGGTCAGGAATTTTGACTTGTTGTGGGCTCGATCGGGAAAGTCGACAATGGTAAAGTAGCAGATGGTGGCAACGACAACGGTGATCTGGGTTGATTAGCTGGGCGCTCTACAATTGACGGGTGAGAATGATACTCACAAGGCCCTCCATCAGGAAGATCCATCTCCAGCCTTCAAGGCCGCCGAGTCCATCCTGAAGACGTCAGTTTTGGCTTGCAGTTGTAGCACCGTGTAAACTCACCATCTGCATCAAGCCATAGGCCAAAATACCACCCATGCCTGACGAGAAGAAGCCGATCATATAGAAGCATGAGATGCGCTTCTGCAGATCGTATCGTGTATACCAGGTGGAGATGAGAAAGAGACAGGCAGGCAGGAACCCAGCTTCGAGCAAGCCAAGGACGATACGAAGTCCAACCATTGTCTGCCAATTTTGAGGGAACCCGAAACCGACCTAACCGTCTTGTTAGCCATCGGTGCATCTACGAAGCCATTGACAAAGCAGGCCATACCAGCAGAAAGCCCCATGCCAGCGTGATGCCCGGCAGGAAGACCTTGGCGCCGATCTTTCGACAGGCGACCGTGGCCGGAAGCTGGAATAACGTGAACGTGATAAAAAATACGAGAGCAATAAGTGACTGCGGCTGTCAGTATCTGTCGTGGAAGATCGGACGGCGGTTAACTGACGTATCGGTAGCCAACGGTCAACTCCAGGTCCTTCGACATGCCGGCAATGTTCGCCGAGCCGAGATTCGTCCGGTCGACGAGACTGACACAGTACATGAAGCCGCATGTCGTGATCAACCTTCGATCAATCTTATGCACTAGTTTGCGGTAGGCAGCGCGAGTTAGAGGATCCTCGAGTTGGCTGGTGATGCCATCTTCCTTTGTTGAGGCCTGCTCGAAAGCCATGGGGTCCTTGGCAGCCATGTCGACGGCGTGGTGCATGTCGGGCTACAGGACAGTAGACGATGAGTCGAACAATAGGATGTCGTGACTCAGGGAAGCTCGAACGTGCTTCGTCTGGGGAACAGGACGATGGTAGGTTTTCCAAGAATGGAGTTGTCTACCGCGCTTTGTGGGGGAGGAGTGGAGCAGACAAGACACAGTCGGTGGTAACACGGGAGCAAACCTTGATGGAAGCGAAGGATTGCCGTATTTATGGCCTCATCGGCATAACCGCAACGGTTCGTAGCAAGTGCTGTGCACAATAGGGGAGCGGTCTCAAGGTTGTCGAAGCCGTTCGTGGGGCAGATAACGTGGAGGTGGGCTGCGGTAGGCATGGGCCGCGTACCATGATGTCGGTAGTGATAATGACGGAGTTTTTGAAGATCGGTTTCCCCGTTGGGAAGGCTTTCATCGGTCGGCCGAGAGCGGAGGGGATTGGCGTCCGCGATTCATGATCCCGTCGGCCAGGTGCCCGCTGTTGTGTGCGGCCGGCTCGAGTTGCGAGGCCGAAGTAGAGGCGAAGATACTCGTTATCTCGAGTTGTAGGTTGCTGTCCTTTGGCGATTTCAGATATCAGTTGGCGATTTATCTCCAGTTCGCTGTCCCATATCTGAGTCGCCTGAGTACGACGTCTCATATGAACTAGGCATCAGCACTCCAATTCAGATCCCTATCCCACTAACAGGAAGCATGTGCAACCCAGCCAAGTCATGCCGACCTGTGAATTATCCATTACGACGCCCCTTGACCTCAATTGCGATCCCGGCTCTAGGCTACCATCTCTTGATGTTGGCCTCTTTGCTACCCCGTGGGGGACAGACAGGGTGTCGATTTCCCCGCGTTCAAACCAGCAAGATGAGACGGAGTATTGGAAGAAAATCCACTGGAGCCAGGTGCTATTATGTAAAAGTGATCCGAAAGTGCAACCGTGATTTTCAAGATTGGCTTTTGTGGTACCGGGGATTCGACATCTCAATGTTGTCTTACAGGTGTCTGGTTCTTCTGAGTTCTGACATTGTCCATGTGCAAAGAGTTGACTTTTGTCTTATCAGGATACGGGCGTCCACGTGGTTTATGGATGATACGCAGGTCGTAATTGTAACTTCTCTGGATCCATATCATGTTCTTGCAGAGATAACGAAGCCTTGTCGGCGACATACTGCACACTCGTGCAGATCACCCCTCGCCAGGAGGATAAACGGCTGGCGATAGGGCGTCGGCTCATGCCAATAGCGTAGAAAATGCCCCGACCAAATACGGGTCGGGCTACCCTACCGCGGCTCCCACGGCGGACGACATGATCACTTGCTGCATCCGGCAAGCAATCAAGTTCCCCGCAGTTTGGGATCCAGCAAGCCTCGGGGGTCTATCCGATGGCCTAAATGCACGGCCAGCCCCTGATCCGTGGGCACATTCAAGCTGTCTGCTTTCTTCCCAATCAAGCAACCTACCTACGAACGAGCCTCACCCTATCACTTCAAGTCACACATCCATTGTCGGACCACTTCCATGAGCCCTTGCATGATCAGGCACTTTTACGAGAAGTCGCGGTAGAAATGGGAGAAACAAAGCCCCGCGGAAAGCCACGAGGCATGCGGCGGGACCGCGATTGTCGCGCCTGCAAGACGAGGGGCATCAAATGTGACCTCAATCGACCCAGATGCCAGCCCTGTGTCGCCTCTGAACTGCCCTGTGGTGGGTATCCGCAGCGCGTCGTCTGGGCGAACAAGACATCGCCAACCAGCGTCGCTGCATCCACGAAGCCGAAACGCAGAAAACCGGACACCCGGAACGTCAGCAGCCGAACGCCGGCAGCACGCCCGGCTGTTGTTGCCGTGATCGCCGGCCGAACGGCGGACACACACGTAGGCCCGGTCCATGAGGAAGGGCAGAGCACATCGGGGCCAGATCACTACAGCCTCATCAAGCGACTCTCCTCATTCTGCCGGCACATCGAGGCGCTCGAGGGCAGCGGCGGTGCGCGGCGGCAGCTGTCGGAAGCTACAACGACACGGCTCGTCTCACGCATCAATGACCTCGTGCAGGCTCGCATGGGGACGGCGCCGGTGCAGACGACGGTGAGCGGAACGGCTGGGCCGCTCGACTACATCGCTGCGCTCATGGATCTCAGCGAGGCGCTCGAGACGGCGAATCCCGTGGCATTCGTTGGCATCGCGGCCTTTGCCTTTTTTGAGGTCTGTGAGGGAGCCTTTGGCGAGTGGCAGCGTCACCTCTACGGCGCGAGGTCATTGCTCGACCTCCACTGCCGGACGACGGGCGAGCTTGAGGTGCTGGCACGGGACGTCACGGGCCTGTCAGAGATGGTGTCGCACCTTTTGTGGTTTGATGTCATGGGTGCCATCATCCGGGGCACAACAGGGTTAATATTCGAGGACTGGCACCGTGAGACGCTGAACGCTGCTGGCTTCTTTGACATTGTCGGGTGTCCGGCGTCGACGTTCCATGTTTTCACTCATGTCGTCGTGGGAGGCGTCGACGCTGACCCCATCGGTAGTTGTCTCATGGTCATGGACTCCCTTTTGCAACTTGAGGGGTGTGAGACGGACGTTGCGAGAACGGCGGATGCCTATCGGTGCGCGGCGGCGATTGCGGTACTTGGGCGACTTGAGGATGCCGAGACGAGGTTGCCGCCGCCGGGAATGGAGACAGCGATGGCGAAAGCTGTGGATCGCCTTTGCCAGGTTATGGAGATGATGCCGGTGTCGTCGAGATACTATCTGCACCTCGCAGTCGCGGTCTTCCTCGCGGGCATGAGGGTCACGAGACGTGAGCAGTGCGATGTCGTGCGGCGTTACTGGCAGAACTGTCGCGCTGCCGAGTTCCCGCGGTATCCAGACGCCGAGATGAGATGTGAGGCACACTGGCGAGCAATAGGCCTGCTGTAATGATGTGCAAGAACGTGGCAAAAGGGTGTGGTGCGTTGGGTGGTAGTGGGAGCCTGAGGAATGTAGATTAGCTTCCTCTTTAGGAAAGGAATCTATCACCCTCCCTCCACGCCCCCGCGAGTCAAGGGAGTCAAGGGGGCCATGGCATATTTCCGCGTCATTGACTGCCCCTAAAGTCCCCCCGCGGCTTGGAGATCTGGGGGGGTAGAGGCTCGACGTTATCAATTCCGCCATGAGCACGATATGTTTCCGACATCGGTTTGGTTGAAGGTGGACAGGCGTTTATTCCCTTTGCGGTACCCTACTTATCCAGCGTACCGCCTTCCGAACATATTTTGCCTCACTGTATCTTAAGCTAAGGCAAGCGATCCAGACTAGGAAGCTCGTCGGTCACGTCACGTCTTCTCCTGCGACTTATAAGCTCCACGTAGACCACATTCCCTTCGCCAGAAAATGCATTGTTGGACCCTGAGGACTTGACGATTACCAAGGAAGATAGGCACACACCATGATACAATTACAGCAAACGTCGGACCCTACGCCGGAAACCTACCTCGACCGCGCTGCAGCCAAGCGTGCCCACCAACTCGCCCAAATCCCCGCCGAATGGCGCCTCGCCTCGATCCCCTCTGTATCCTCGGCCCCCTCGGCACTCGCTTACATCCGCTCACACGGTCTTCTAACGACCGAGGAGCTGCACATCACAGAGACCTGCGATGCTGCCGTGCTGCTGCACAAGCTGGCACGCGGGGATCTGTCATCTCTAACCGTCGTGCGGGCCTTTGCCAAGCGCGCTGCCATCGCCCACCAGCTCACGACGTGCTGCACCGAGATCCTCTTCGACGAAGCCTTTGCCGAAGCTCAGAGGCTGGATGATGTGCTGGCGCGCACAGGAAAGACTGTTGGTCCGCTGCACGGTCTGCCCGTCAGCATCAAGGACTGTCTCGACATCAAGGGCAAGGACTCAACCGTCGGTAAGTGCCCTGAGAGCTGGCAGCTCGAAGGCAAATGCACTCCAAGCTGAACGCCATCACAGGCTGGGTCGGGCTCGTCGGCAAGCCGGCCGCCAGAGACTCCAACACGGCGCACGTGCTGCGAAAACTGGGTGCCGTCTTTTACGTCAAGACCAACGTGCCGCAGTCCATGATGATGTCCGACTCGTACAACCACGTTTGGGGCCAGTGCGTCGGCGCCCTCAATCGGAACCTCATCTCCGGCGGTAGCAGCGGCGGCGAGTCGACACTCATCTCGGCGCGCGGCAGCATCCTCGGCGTCGGCACGGACATTGGCGGGTCCATTAGAATCCCTGCGGCGCTGACGGGCTTATACGGACTCTCTCCGACTCTGTCGAGGCACACGTACGAGCGCGGAGGGTAAGGCCCATGATTCTTCTGAAAGGCACATCAATTGACATTCCTTGAACAGCCCCCGCCAACACATTGTCCGTCCCGTCGCGGGCCCTCTTACAGGCACCCTCTCCGGTATCGAGACCTACATGAAGGCCTTCCAAGAGGGCGAACCATGGAAGGTCGACTCCCAGGTCGCACCTATTCCTTGGCGTTCCGAATGCTGCGTGATCCCGTCGACCAAGAGGCTGCGTATCGGCTACATCATTGACGACGGTGTCGTGAAGACGCAGCCGCCAGTAGAGCGCGCCATGCAGGAGACAATTGCTACGCTCAAAGCTGCCGGCCACGAAGGTGCGTTCCCTCTTGTTTCATCGAGCTTTCATTGAACTGACGAGAGTACAGTGATCGAATGGGATGCCTCATCCCACGCACGTGCGTACGACCTTTGGGAAAAGGCCATTCTCTCAGACGGCGGACTAGCGTGCAAGAAACTATGCGACATGTCAGGCGAGCCCTTAATCGAAGGCATGCTTGTTGGAAAGCCGGAGAACCTGTTGACGACGGCGCAGACACACGAGGTATGTTGAGCGGATGTGTTCTCCTTGACCGAGACTGGCTCAGCTGCTGACGAAGTACGGACAGCTGCTCGCCGACAAGTACGAATACGAGACGGAATACCTGCGCCGCTGGCAGGAGGCCGAGATGGACGCACTGATCATGCCCGTTGTTCCCTGGGTGGGCTACAAGCCGTGGACGTGGGTCAAATCGAGCCAGTACGTCGGGTACACCAGTATCTGGAATCTCGTGGACTGGGCGGCGCTGGCACTTCCCGTGACAACAGCCTCAAGAGAAAAGGATGGCGACGGAACGGCGGGATGGAAGGCGCATCAACCAAGGAACAAGGCGGACGAGTTCAATAAGTCGCAATGTGGGTATGCCCTACCAAAAGTCTACTCTGCGTGATGCTGACCAGCGTGTAGATGACATTCATTTGGTGGATGGCATGCCTGTCGGTATCCAAGTCGTATGCGGGAAATACGGGGACGAGAAATGTGTTGCGGTTGGCAAGGTGATCCAAGAGCAGCTGCGGAAGGGGGCAGAAAAAGAGTCTCGGCTGTAGATGGTAATGTGTAATGTCGTCTTATGCATGGTAGTGGCCATAGTGTTCGCTGGACGAACTAATTGGAGCTCTCGTTGTTGTTCATTCTGCAAGATTATTCGCATGTGGCCTGGATGAACACAAGCCTCACTGTCATTCCCTACACCGATTAGGAGTGTGTAGAATACCAGCGTGATACATCTACCGAGTGCGAGCCCTACCATTTCGAGAGTGGCTAGTGCTGAGTGAAAAGATTAGCTTGATTGTTGTACTTTGCGTTTCGCTCATGAACCAAAAGGCAGCTCATACAATGGTCACAAGAAGACCCGCGGCTGGGTGGCAGGATAGTCCATACGACGGGAATCGAACTTGGTTCCCTTGTTCTCGGATTGCAAGGGGATATTCCTCAATGCTTCGTCTCTATCAACATATTTGGGCATTGGGTAACAGACTCAGAGGAAGGCAATCTGACACAGTGAACCATCTGACTGGCAGGCCCCTCGTGTCTTCAAAACTCTAGCCAACATCAACAGGATCGGATACACCACGTCAATCGACGCAGCAGAAAGACAGACGAAACAGACATTAAGTAGATAAAGCTAACTGTCATGGCAAGATATGTCTACAGGGGCATCAATCTATCACCCCGCTCATTGCTCCCTAAATACAAGGACGGTTCGCCTCATCCCGATGCGCCATTGTTGGTCCCGATTTAAATATTTGTAGAGAGGAAAATAAAAAGAAATCACATCCTTCAGGTGAGAAGCTTCTGGTTGATGTAGAGACTGAGCCTTGACCCGGCACCGCAGTAGACGTTCCTGTCGCCAGGGCACGTCATCTTGCACTCGGTGTCGGTGACATTCTTGCCCGGGGTGGCGCCCGTGTCGCCGGCAAAATTGAGGGTGTTGCCGCACCAGCATTCGCGGCCATACTCGACGCCGGCGTAGCCGTAGTCCCAGCAGCGCTCGGCGCAGGCCTTGGTGGTCATGTTGACGCCGTCGTTGAAGACCTGCTTGGTGAGGAGACGGCCCTTGGACGGTTCCGAAACGCAAGCGTAGTAGGTGAAGTTGCTGTTACCCTGCCAGATGATGGGGCCGGTGGGAGTGGGAGTGGCTGTCGAGGTGGTGCTGGTGGTTGTAGGAGCGACAGAGGTAGTGCTTGTCGTGGTGATAGCAACACTGGTCGTGCTGGTGGTAGTGGGCGCTGTAGAACTGCTGCTTGACGTACTGACAACAGAACTGCTGCTTGACGTAGTGACAGCAGCGGAAGTGCTGCTCGACGTAGTAGCAACAGACGTGCTCGACGTCGTCACAGTGGAAGCCACGGCCGTCGTTGTCACAGTCAAAGTCGAGCTCGAGGCCGTACTTCCCGCGACAGTCGGCGCATCGCCGAGCTTGTACAGCTGCAGCCTGACGCCGGCGCCGCAGAAGGTCGTCTTGTCACCAGGGCACAGGAACGAGCAGTCGTCCTGGTTGTCGGCCCTCTTGACGGTGGCGTCGCGGAGGGCATCGCCGCAGTAGCACTCGCGGCCGTACTCGACGCCAAAGTAGGTGCTGCCGGCACAGAAGTCGGCGCACATCTCGAGCGTCATGAGGTCGTCGGCCATGGTCGATTTCTCGAGGGCCCGGCCGTTTTCCGCCTCGGTGTAGCAACCCTGGAAGTTGTAGCGCGAGCGGACGACCTGGCGGATGGCGGGCGAAGTGGAGGTTGGCGTGGCTAGGGTGGTGGTCGAGCTGATGTCAGTGGTCACGGCAGCAGAAGTTGTAGAAGTGGTAGTAACAGCAGAGGTCGAAGTCACGGCGGTAGAGGTTCCAAGGCCAAACTTGTACAGCTGCAGACGATCGCCGGCACCACAGTAGGTGGTCTTGTCGCCAGGGCACAGGAACGAGCAGTCCTTCTGGTTCGTGGCCGGGACACTGCCGTCACGGAGGGAATCACCGCAGTAGCACTCACGACCGTACTCAACGCCGAAGAAGGCAGCCGAGACGCCCTTGCAGAAAGCGGCACAAGACTCGAGGGTCATGAGGTCATCAGCGTACGACTTCTTGGAGAGGGCGCGGCCGTTCTTCGTCTCGGTGTAGCAGCCCTGGAAGGACCATTCTGTGCTGACGATCTGGCGGATGGCAGGGCCCGTTGGAGTGGGAGTCGCCGAGGTCGTCGTAGTCGTGGTCGGGGGGACCGAATCGACGGGGACAGAAGAGCTCTCGAGGATGGAAGAGGTGGCGACGATCGTCGTCGTGGCCGCCGTGGTCGTCGTCAACGTGCCATCGTCAAGCTGGTAAACGTTGAGACGAGAACCACCACCGCAGAGCTCGGTGGAATTCCCGCCACAGGCAATGTTGCAGTCCTTGGCGGGCGCAGCGACGGATCCTCCACGAAGCTCATTGCCACACCAGCACTCGCCGCCGTACTCGACACCAGCTATCTTCAAGCTGAGACCCTTGCAGGCAGCAACGCAACTGGCGACCGTCTTGGACGTGACCTTGCCCTCGGTCGGCAGAGCGCGGCCCTGCGTCGCCTCGGTGTAGCAGCCAATGTGCTTGTAGCCATCAACACCTGGGTTCGCGACGGGGCCTCCGACAGGCGGCGTGACGGTGCCGCCACCGCTGTCGGGCCTCGTGAGGTTGCCGTCCCACTGGGTCGAGTCGGCAAAGAGCGAGATGTACGTGCCGCCGGCCCCGGTACCAACGCCGTTGCCGCCGCAAATCTGCTGCAGGTCGCCAGCGCAGTCAAAGTTGCAGTTGGCGTCGGCGACCTTGGTGTTGGGGATGAGGTTGCCGGCCCAGCACTCACGGTGGTACTGGGTGCCGCAGAAGATGGAGCCGCGCGCGCCACAGGCGGCGATGCACATGGTGTTCTCGCCGGCGTTGTTGCCGTAGAGCTGGTTCGACAGCTGGCGGGTCGGCGTGTTGTCCTTGAAGCAGCCGACGTAGCGGTACTTGCCCTGGCCGCTGGCGAGCAGAGGCGGCGCCTGCTGGGTGACGGCGTTGCAGAAGAAGGGGATGACGTGCTTGCCCGAGACGGGGTCGTTGGTGTTCATGGTCCAGGTCGTCGTGCCGTTGTAGGCGTCCTGGTTGTACTGCGTCTTGGGGACAGTGCATGTCATGACGGCCGTCGCGCTTTCGCCGGGTGCGAGGAGAGTACCCTCGGCGAGATCGACCTGGTTGGCGGCGCGAATAATGCTGTTGGAGCCGACAGGCGGCTTGGACACGGTCAGGGAGAGCTTGACGCCGCCGGCGGCAGCACCGTTGGTGACGCGGAAGAGCAGGGAGCGGTATGTGTTCTGCGTCACGTCGCCAAACGTGAAGGGCGTGTTATCGTCAACGTAGTCAACCCAGCCCGAGCCGTCGGGCTTCTGGAACTGGAGCAGGGCCACAGGAGCCGCGCCTGCGCTGCCGGCGATGGAAAAGGTGCGCTCGCCACCGTTGGTCACAATCTTGACCCAGCCGGCAAAATCACCCGCCGTGGTCGTGTCGAAGAGGACAGTCAGAACTGCGTTGCCGCTGGCGGGGATCGACGTGGGCACGCCCTGTACCGAAAAGGCCGACACCTTGACATCCCCAGCGTCTGTGAACGGTGTAAAGGGACCGCTGGCGCCGGCCGTCGAGA
Source organism: Verticillium dahliae VdLs.17 (assembly GCF_000150675.1). Lineage (NCBI taxonomy): Eukaryota > Fungi > Ascomycota > Sordariomycetes > Glomerellales > Plectosphaerellaceae > Verticillium > Verticillium dahliae. Next base: position 1,115,906 of record NW_009276926.1, read on the forward strand.
CTTGCACGGAGGTGATGGTGAGCTCAGCGTTACCCTGGTTGCTCAGGATGACGCTCTCCGAAAGGTCGTTGGGGCTGGGGCCGGCGACCGAGGTCGGGAAGACGATGCGGTTCGGTGACACGGCAAGCAGAGCATCGGCGCTGGATCCAGTACCGTTGAGGCGAACAGTCGACGTGGTCCTGTAGCCAGCGACCGAGTTGGTCGTGTTGAACTTGATGTCGTCAGCGAGCGTGCCGACGCTGCCAGGGGTAAATGTGGCCTTGACCGTGAACTGCTGGCCGACAGCAAGCTGCAACGGCATATTAGGCGTGCCAGAAATGGCGTAGTCCTGGGCCTTGTCGAGTTCGACGCCCGTGAGGCGAACACCAATAACAGCCTTGCAGGTAATTGTCTTCTCGTCCGACTTGGCGTTGATGTTGACAGAGCCAAAGGTGGCCGGCGCCGGCGAGCAGTCGAGCGGCGACTTGGTGGGCGCGCCAAAGGCATAGAGGTAGCCCTGGTTCGTGCCGACAAAGAGGGTGCCATCGCCAAAGACGGCACGGGTGAACTTCATAATACCGGGCACGTTGAACGACTTGCGCAGCACCATGGCGCCATCCTTGGGAATAGCATCGTAGATACGGATTGTCGACAGAGGCGAGGACCCAGCAACAGTCTGAACATCGGTGACCCAGACGAGACCGGTGCCTGGCTGGCCGTCAAGCGAGGTGACGGTGCCGTGGCTGACACCGAGGACATAACCATTTGTCTGAGGCGAGTCGGCGACCTTGGCGAAGCTCGGCTTGCCGTTGATGCACGAGAACTTGAAGACGTGCGACTTGAACCGGATGACGTTAATGTAAATGTAGCCGCCCTCGAGCGGGTAGACACCGGCGCCGGCGTAGACCGAGTTTTCGTTCTGGTACGTCTGCAGCACAGCATCCGACTTGCTGTCGGCGCCGTTGCGATAGCCGCCGAGGTTGTCGAGGTCAAGCCAGTACGTCTTGCCGCTCTTGCCAGTGACGACGCCCATGCGCTTGACGTTACCGCAGGAGAACTCGCTCGGGAGAATCTCGAGGGGGCTGGTGCCGAGATCCTTGTCGGCGCCGTCGAGCTCCTGCTTCTCGTAGGGCATGAAAAAGTCGGCAACGTCGAGACGGCCATCGGCGCCGATGGTCATGTGCACGGCGGCCTCCTCGAGGGCCGTCGGAGGGTTGAAGCCCTTGACGGGAATCGTCGCCAGTTGCGAGGCGTAGCCGTTGCCAGTCGCGAAGAAGATGGATCCGGCATTGTCCGAGGCGATACCGCCGCCCGACATCCAGATACTGGCGCCCTTCTTGTTGGCGGGAACATCGGGGCCCTGGGTAGCAAACTGCTCCACGAGCTTGCCTGACGTCTTGTCGAAACCGATGATCCAGCCAGTAAAGTCATACTGCACGCAGTGAGAACCGAAACCGACGTAAATGTACTGGCCGACATGCAGCAGGGCAGGCCTCTGGTTCGAGATGCCGGCGTTGAAGATGCGCTGCGGGCTGTTGCGGGCCACGATGCCCTCAAGACCGATGGGGAAGTTGGGCCTCTCCGTGAGGTCGTTGGCGTCGAGTGCGTGGATGAAGTAGCGGCCGGCCGGCTTGCCCTGGGCGACGTTGGGCTGGCTCTGGTCGGCATATGTCTTACTCGTAAGGTAGAGAGTGTCGGTAGCCGGGTCGATCACGCCTGTTGAGATGATGCCGACGTGGGGGTTGATATCGAGACAGTTGTTGAGGTCGGCCGTCAGGAAGGGAATACCGAGGTTGCGCGAGGCCACGATCTCGCCCGTCTTGGCGTTGATCTTGTAGACATTGTTCTGTGTCGTCGAGTAGTAGACGTACTGCGTGGTGCCTGTCGACGGTGTGTACACGAGCGGCTGCGAGAAGGCCTTCTCCTTGTCGCCGCCATAGTTGCCCGGCAGCGTCGTGCGCCAGATCTGGTCGAACTGCGAGCTGCTAACGACGGCAGGGTCCATGTTGTGGTTGCTTCGGAGGTCAGTTTTGTTCTAGATTGACTACTCTATCCATCAAGGCCCAATACTCACGTCTGGTACCCCGACCTCGAGTTATCGCCGCCCCAGGTGATCGTGTCGGTGCTACCGAGGCCGTTGGCCAGGCCAACGACCGCCGACAGGAGGAGAACTGCCAGCCTCATGGTGGGCAGCTGTCTTTGCAATGGCACGACGGGATGTATGAACGAGTGACAAGCCCTGCCAGAGCAAAACGACGAAAGACGGCAAACGAAAAACGAGGGTGAGTGTCAATAAATGACGAAAGCGACTGACGATGAGGGGCGAATACTGCGACCAGAATTAGAAGAAGGAGATCCCCTACCATTGTGTTGCCTCAGACGTGGATCCACGGCGACACCATCTTATTAGGCTGTGCTGCGTTGAACCTGGACGCCTGGACCGCAAGACCATGTACGTCTGACCACGAACCGACATGAGGGACCACCCCTGTTCCACGAGATGACCCCTGAATGGTGTGGGTGTGCCTCGTCCGATGTGGGAGGCGGCAGGCGGCGGGCGTGCTACGGGTACAAGTGTCTGTGCCTCGATACGAATACAACGGCAGCCCACGCTGGGTGCTCTGCCCTTGAACGAGCTTTCCAGGGGCCCAGGAAAGGATCCAAGTAGGCGAAGGCTTCTTCAGGCTGTTGACCGCGTGGATGATCTCAATGCCCACAGACACTGTCATCATCATCGCAACCACGCCCCCCTGACGGCCACATGGACTCGGTGGTTTGCTAGCGGCGTCCACCCCTCTCACAGCACCGACTATATCCGGAAAGTTGTTCGTGTTGCTGGCCGCTGGTCTGGCGCTGAATGTGGGAGCAGGCCGACCCAGCAGTCAGTAATTCGTCGGCGCTAGAGCTTCCTCTTTGATGCTAAGCAGAGGTCCTCTGCTAAGCATGGGAGAGAAGCCCAAGGGAAAAGATGGGGCCAGATGAGCGAACCGGGGCTAAATGGGTTGAGCGGCATCGTCCGGCTCATCTTGGCAGCTGAGACCAGTCCTTATTAGGACACACGTGTGGCCGGCTCGTCCTGGTGTCTCGCTCTAGGTCCAACAAGCCGATTGTCTCGATCCCATGCCCTACCCCTGCTCGCCACGCAGGCTCGATACCATCTCTGGTTCGGCACAGGCGAAGCCGACCACTGGGCGGTTGCTTGCTGCTCGCTTCCATGGCGGGGGAAACGTGGCCGCCATCAGGGGAGATGCCATGAAAAGACCAATAATGTGATTGGCGAGAAAAGCAATTCACTGCGCCACCTGTGCAAATGCTGAAGAATCTACGACAACAACCATCACCGATCAGGAGAGGAACCTGCATCACCACAACACAACAAAAAGGCCGAACCAGTCCGTCTCCACCCTCGGTAAAGCACCAGCTGCGGGCGTGACCAGCTGATCGGGTCCTATTGCCTCCTTAGCTGCTTGGCTGCTCGCCTTGAGTTCACCAAGCAGCACCTGGTGCCAGGATGCCACCCTTGTCGAACATCAACAGCCCAAGGCTGGGCCCCGATCAATGTCTCGGCGAGCCCTTGAACTAAGCATCCGTCTCCCGTACGTATAGAGCCAAGCTGGAGATGCAGCACACAGCCCATGAGGCCATTGCCATGCAGAGCCAGACTCACGAGCGTGCTCGAAAGACAAAATACACACCTCGTGACCGTGCATGACCAGTAGGCCGACCGTTGCGTCTTCTCCCGCCAATACCGCGTCGAGCGTGTTTCGCAAGCTCCAATAGTGTCAAATCCCACATCGGCGCCGTTGGCCTCCCACCAAGTGGCGTCTCTCGGGCTCCTCCGTCTGGCCTGAGTTCGTGACTTGTACCTGAACTAGCGCCCACTTGCTGGACAGCACAAAGAAAGACAGGCTCCACGACCGCCATCTTATCTTCGTTAACGAGCCCCTCCCCTCTCACGGGCGGGAGTCGGCAACACGTGCTGGCCTACCAGCTGGTCCCCGCTCAACGGGTCCTCTTTCTCTCCGTCGGCTCCTAAAAAAGACAATACGAGACCTCCAAACGAATTAGCCTTTGTCTCTGCAAACACAGGAGCGAACGAGTCCATCCATAGGGCCTGGCGGTTCGGTAGGACCGAGTCTTCGCTGTTACAGAGGAGCGTGCGTCCTTTGTTTGTTTGGCAGTCTTTCTCTTCTCGAGAGGCCAAGTGGAAGACTGGCGGCCTTCCCCTGTCTAAGCCAATCGACACTTGACGCCTCGTGGATTAGGCAGGTCAGTCGGTGGCCCGCCCCCTGAGTCTGGGTGGCTTTTTCAACGGCGCTGGCGTTGGCGCCGTTTACGCCTTGTGCGCCCTCGACAGAGCCTACTAACCACGACTTGAGCACCCGACGTGGCCTTCCGCTGGTGGAAATTTGCCTCGGATGATGCGAGCTTCTTCATTGCTACAAGTACGGCGGCAGGCCTGCGCAGGTTATCCTGTGCCAAGACACGCTGGACGGGGGGCCGCCTGTGGTCGAGTCATGGGGTCTGCCCACCGACTGAACTCTGTCGTCCTTCTTGCCGCCGACCGTCGCATCGAGCGAGAGTATGATGAATTCGAAACTACGGCGTCCTGTCATGGCGTTCCATCGAGGCCCGATGATAAGATCTACATGGTAGAAGAGCACGCGTCTTCCATGCTCGTTTTTACAAGCCTCTCTTCTAATCATTCCGAGATCGCCATGCCATCCAGCCACCATCCACCCAGCGAGACCGACTCTCCGTTAAGGGCGCATCTTGAGCGCTCATCTCACTGGTCGCACCCCTACCTGTCAGTGATGCGGCACCCTGGGTCTCATTCTCGATGCAACATAATGCTGATGAGCGCTGGCTCAATGCCACCAGGGATGTGTCCGACCCCGGATTTGAGAACGAGACCAAAGACCAGGGTAAGCGAGGCTACTCCCGAACCGCATTCCAGCTCCTGCGAGAAGGTAGACATCCACAGCCGAGCCAGCATCGATGCACGTTCTGGAGGTCGAGAATCAGTCGCGATCTACCAAGCCCCTCTTGGTCATGCTCCATAATACGATCGCGTCTCCTCTGTCACCTTGAACTGCCCGTTCTAGAACTTGACCCGCCTTGAAGCTATCGGTGGTCTGCCCTGAGGGTTGTGTATCCGCCTTTGGTGCCGTCATGCAAGCTGTCTTTTTCATCACACCCATTGAGCAGTTAAAGTTCGTTTCGTCCACGGCGAACAAACTTTCCCTAGATGTTTCTACGTTGGGCAGTTGAAAAGGAATACATTTCGGTTACTCAAGCGATTGTGGAGAGTCGGGGAGAAATGGGTCGTGAGGTGCTTAAACCTTCGCACATCGTGCGACATTCTGTACAAAGACGATGAGCTTCACCACAACACACTAACGCGATGGCTCTCGTGCAAGTCTGGTACATCAAAACTTGAATTTTAGCTACTTCTGAGTGGTCGACAGCCCATTGCTTCTCCAGACGAGATGTATCTTGAGAGCTGCCTAGAGCCTCTTCAACGCATTGAGTCGACTTTCGAGGGCCTTTTTCGAAACATTTAACCCAAATACCAGGTCAAAGCCATGGGGAAGACCAGGCCAAACGCGCAGCTCAACTTCCACCCCAGCCTCGGCCAGCCTCGACGCATAAGTAAGGTTCTCCCCCAGGAACAGGTCCAGACTGCCCACCTCGACATAGGTTCGCGGCATCCCACCCAAGTCTTGTTGGCGTGCAGGCACGCTGTGCCCGGACACCACCCCATCTTCCAGATAGGCCTTCCAAGATCTAGTGTTGAAGAAGGGCTTGTAGCTCAGGAATGGCCACAATGGATCATCCTCGGGTAGCGTTGTGCGGTCATCCAACATGGGGTATACTAGGAGCTGCATCGCGACTCGTGGTTCCAGGTCCCTATCGCGCGCCAGGATTGCGCAACCCGTTGCGACAAGGCCGCCGGCTGAATCCCCCATGAGACAGATGCGAGTGGCGTCAATGTTGTACTCTGCGGCGTGATCAACCAAGAACTTGAGGGCCGCGTATGCATCTTCTATGGCGGTGGGAGCAGGGTGCTCGGGCGCGAGGCGATAGTCGACAGAATAGAACGTGACGCCAGACTGCGAGACGTAATGCGCAATGAGGGGCTTCAAGATGTTCGTGCAACCACATATCATGCCTCCGCCATGAAAGTAGAGCACGGCAGGTTGAGGGCCCGAGGCAGATGCGGTCTTGTCGCTTGAGACTTTGTACACTTTGATATCGGCACCGTCGTAAGTAGGAATTTCATTACTCGTAATCTTAACGTCTTCAGCGACTGGCATGGCAGCGAAGCTCGAACGGTAAAGATTTTCAAAGAAGGCCCGGACTTCGCCTATAGTGTCCAGAGGGGGCTGCGGTCCGGCGGGCATCGAATCCAGCATTTTTTTGTATTCCGCATCGTATCGAAGATTTGTAGCATGCATGATGGCGAAGGCGATGAGAATAGTGCTTGGTAGATGGCGGTACTAGCAGTGAAGAGAATGTAGTTGAATGATATTCGTCTGCTGTTGATCCCCAAGTCCTCTTCCACAACGATGCTTTGTTCTCGTTTATCGGCAATCATCAAGCCTCCCGTACTCGCATTGTTCAATCCGAAGTCGCTTGGGAATTCCACGGATCTGTTCGTATTTAAGTCCGATTGTGATTGCGTCGAGGGAGACGATCACAAAGAGAAATGCCCTCACGCACACTTTGCGTCTGGGTGACTTAGTTCCGTGATACACGGCTGTCAGCAATTATCAGTGCTGCAGGCCCCTCCTTTATCAGCGGCCTGACTGATGGGAGGGCCCTTTACACCATGCCGACTCGATTTGATAAAACGAGCCAGAGCGCTGTTCACTGCGAGAAAAAGTTCGAAAGTCGCGTAGAACAATGCTAAGTTGTGGTGGCATTGTGCATTGTTCGGATCGTCCGAAGGCTTGGCCAGTCGGCGCCCTATCCCTTTCCGTCCACCAGCACCAAATTGATGGCCAGGTTGAAGTCATTCTCCCAAAAGCTCCGGCCGGTGCTAATCAGCTTATCTCTTGCAGTAGGCTTTGGGTAAATGGCTTGTGCCCTGCAAATTTTGACCAGAGGAGATCCCTTAACGGTATGTTTCGAGGCACGTCATACTTGGAGGTGCCGGATAGATGTGCGAAGCTCATGATGCAGAAATACAGTCGACGGCAGTGGGACATCATGATGTACAGTCTACTTCGTCTGGAGTATAGCCGGGAAAGGAGCAGGCATGAGTGATTGTTGAATATTAATCGGCAAGGAGGACAAATATTCACGACCGATGTAGGATGCTTTCTTGACGTAGAGGCAGCGAGTTTTGCCCATGCCAGGTCGGGTTGGCCTTTGGCAATGGTCATTTCACAAGTAAATGACATTATAAATATAATCCGTGTCATCGTCATCTTGTGTTCACCTCCGTACCTCAATAATTGAAGCAGTGGCAGACAATGATAGATCCCCAGCTCACACTACCACACTTGCCTGTCGGTGTAGGACTGCCGAACGATCCTGTAAAGTTCTCGAGCGTGGCATCTTTATACTTGCCACATGTCAACGTACGCTTCGAGTCAGTGCAGGTATCTTGAAAGAGAGTAACCCCCTGGATCGTACCGGAGGCATGATTGGGTCTCCAGGATAATCCTTCCATGTCAAAGTGAGCTGGTCCTTTTCCCATGTGCAGATATCTGGGTTATTGATGCTCAGGGTTTTAGACCACAAGCTGTAACCACGGTATTGGCCCTTGCCCCCGACTTCCCAGTACACCATCAAGAAGACACCACCGTAGCCCTCACGACCACTTGCTGGTATGGTCTTCGGTTCCGGTCCCGGGCTTGGTACGGGATCACCGCCACTGCCGTCGCCGTCTTCATTGTCAGTGCCCGACTCATAATTGATGAGGATCGTGTTCAGGGCCGGATCGAGATATGTGCCGGTTGCCGCCAAGAAACCACCCCAGCCATTCTCGCTGGGCGCGAACACGGCCTGGTTATTGTCTGTCCACCATGGCTGGTAGGCGCTCAGAGTTGGACAGCCGCTTGTAGTGCGGGTTACGGTCGTTGTGGCCACAGCATGACAGGCCGTTCTCTCGGTGCAGCGCGTCGTGTAACAATCAGTCGTAAAGGTGCGGGCACCGGCACTCGGTAATGCGACGGAGCAGCTCGCCATGCAGGCGCTCGCCATCTTGGGCTTTTCGCACTCGGCATCAGGCTCCCAGCCACCGCCGACGCAGACAGCCGTAGGACAGGCAGGGCCCACGCAGCCGCCGCCCGTGATGTCAATGCCGCCGCCGCCAAAAAGGGCTCAAGCAGGTGCCGCAATCGAAGACGCAGCCACCGCAGCCCAGAAGGCCGCAACTGTTACACATGGCGGTGCATCCCACTCCGCAGCCGCTGCCTGCACAGATGGGCGCTGGGGGGACCAGTGCTCGAGTGACGCACCTTGAAGTGTACGTCCTTGTCACTAATGGGGGGCCATGTCGTGGAGCCTGTGGGCGTCGAGGTAACGACAAGGGTCATGGCAGTCTCATCGACCCCTAGTGGGGGCCCGATGGTGATAGTTCGGGAAGGGAAAATTGACAGTGTTATGGAGTAGTCAATTCCAATGACACTGGTGGCGGTAATGTTGATATTGTAGACGGGTATGGAAGTTGTCTTGACAGGCAGGTAGGTGATGACCAGACCTGTCAGCCTTGATGTTGACCAAACCCAGCTCTGAGTGATTGTCGTCGTATGAGGAGGGAACAAGATAATTGTCGGCGTAGAGAGAGTCAAGGGCGGGAGGCCGATCACGCATGGCGGAATACACGAGGCAATCAGCATCTGATCCTTCCAAATTTTGGGATCGATCAACACAAGTCCCCCCGCCTTATTCTTAACACAGGGTTCGGGAAAATAGCCTCTTGAGCAGGCAAACTGGCAAAGGCCAAAGTCATTGAGCTTGGGGTCGCCCGACCTGCCACCAACGTTGTCTACCTTATGGTGGCGGGCGGCTGGTTCAGGGCTCCTTGCTTGTCACAGGTGCAGATACCAGGGGCAAAAGCCAAAGTTGCAGGCGTAGTTGCAGAGGCCCTCTCAAGGCATCGATGTGAGCCTCCTGGGTCAATCTTATCTCAATGGCCCAGTCAGACTCGGTATAATTGACAGCATTGGAGACCTGAAGAACGACTATGAGCATGATGTCTTTTAGGCAATACCGGACTTTAGCTTTGAAGAGACCTACCACAAAGTAGGCGAATGCCGCCTTGGCTTGGACTTGTATGGCGCATAGCAGCACTGCTGCCCAGACACACAATGATATTGGCCTATCAACACGCTCACCAATTCGTATCTAAGTACCACCTACACACGTGTGGATCGCCATCCCATGATCACCAGAGGAATATGAGTAGACATGATTTGAGGAATTTCAGGTCCGCTTGGCTGTCCAATCGGTGCTTTGCCCTCGCACGGAGAACTAAGAAGTGCCTTGCATGCACCACGGTTGGGGCTGACCTTGTACATATAGTGTGGACAGGAACCCATCATCTGTCCAACTTCGCTTTCCACTATCGATATTGAACACATCATTTGGAAGAACCCATACAAACCGGCTTTCTCAATAGTGAGCCACGATCCCCAATCCACATCAGAGTCAAGCAAAGGCATCAATGCATGCATTGTGGTTGGCTCCATATGCTGTTTGGCTGCTGATGCTGAGTAGCCGCTCAAATGATCACAAATTTGCCTACAGAGCTTCGGCGCGAAATTTGTGAATGGCTGTATAAAATCTACCCAGGGAGTATCCTCGACTTTTCCTCCGCGAGTCGAGATTGCTACGCTGCTGCTGTCGAGATCCTCTTCCGCACCATTCATATCCATTTTTCAGGTTTCGGTCAGCTGTCTCGCCAAGTGGCGCAATGTCGAGAAAGACTCCAACGTGAGCAAAGAGGCTTCAGCGTCATTCATCGCCTGATAGTCACCGGCTACGGGTATTATTACGACGACGACACCCTGACTGTAGTTTCTGACGGGACGGGATCGGGTCGGCCATGGCAGCGGCTCGGAATCCGGGCGCCAGAGAGAGCCCCAGACGACGATACTGATCTGGACCGCTGGCTGGATCAGCAGGATGTCGACTATCAACAGACCTCAAATGAGCCCTTGGAGGTGGTGTACGAAAACGATCACAAGTGGCTACCCCTGGCTCACCTCGTGGAGCAGATGCCTGCCTTAAACGACATTGTTTACGGCTGCGACAACCAGATTCCACCTTGCCTGTTGGACCTCATCCATGGCAAGCTTCCGGGATGCAAGCTGCGAATGAGTACTTTTCGTCTGCGAAGTCTGTACGCCCCGTTTCTTGACGACCACGAGTACAGGCTCGTCACCTCGCCGAATCTATACAGCATTCAGTGCGCGCAGAAAATTCGCTTTGGATCTCATCATGGAACTGAACCGCAAGTTAGTACAGATGTATGCCTTCGTGAGATTGAAGCCGCCGTAGCTGCCGTATCTAGGCTGGCACCTGGTGTGAAGCAAGCACGCCTCCTATGCGACGGGGACTTTCGAGACAGTCAGTCCCAACCAGAGTCCTTCTCTCTGCCTCGGGAAAAGATCATCCGACGTGTAAAAGAGTCTACTAAATTGACACCGGGTTCAATGGGCTCCCCACAGTATCTGCAGCTGACAGATCTGACTGGGGACGGGTCATGCATGTCGCAACTCTTGCTGGACTCGTCAAGGAACACTGACCTTTCGGTGCTGCGGGCGCTTAGGCTGGAGATGACCATCCCTACCAGAACGCTTTGGGACCTAGATTTGAAATACTCTTTCCCAGCCCTGACCACATTCGTGCTGAGTATGTGGTCAGTCAGTTAAAGGCCAATCCCATGATGGCGAACCTCCACTGGACTCGAGCGCTGTAAGCCCGTTCGTGCAGAAGCTCGTTCGCCAAGGATTGACTGTCCTTCAGCTTGACGGCTGGGACTATCGCGCCTCATCGCCAACTTCTATCCTCGGTCCGAGCCTCAAAGTCCTACGACTTACTTCCCAATCTCGGAGGGGCACCAGCGGCGGCCTGTTGCAAAAGGATGTGGAGCAATTGGCAGAACTCTGCCCCTCGATCGAAGAACTGGCGCTGCCGATTTGGCGCTCACAGGGAGATGCCCGTGAGGTCGCTATGTACACCGCCCTGGGCCGACTTGGACGTTTGAGACGCCTTTCTTTGCTCCTCCTGGTGTGGGTTCCTACACGTGGTTTGCCGGTGCCGCCCTCTTACAACGAATTCGAATCTCGAGAGCTTTCGTGCCTTGCGCCGTACCGCGTTGGACACTTGCGAGACGCATTCATTGATGCGGCCGTGGATGAGAAGCTGGCTCGGGCCATATTTCACACCATCAGAGCGAGAAACAGGCCATCCCACCCGTCATTACAATATCTTCAACTTGATGTGGCTGGATGGCAAGAATTCTGTGGAAGGGAGAGCATGGTCTTGGACAAGTACTTTTTACACATTGGCCTCTCGTGGCTGCTTAACTGGGATCCACGCGACACTCACCATGACGAGCTCCTTGCACAAGAGCTAGGTAGAGATGAACGCTTGGCCAATGCGAAGATGGACGACGAAAACTTCGCAGAGGACCATTGTGAGCTCAAACCGGTTTATCGTTCATTGTGGCCACACCACTCGCGAGATGACGGCCCGCCAGGCGAAACCCCTGAAAGACTGCTGGAACCCGGTGTTCTGGAAGATGGGTGGAGGGGCGATTGGCATAGCTTTCCGCTGTATTCGGATCATTCTTGAGGCTCAAGATACCTTACCAGTTGTTGCTTCAAGCCTTCGCCGTCACTCTTCTTTCAGACAGTTTCCATTTTCAAGTCCAAATTGCGATAACAAGCCAAACGCATATAATCTCTAACGATGTTGGATCGAATTCGACTCCGCACTCACAGAATGCTAATTCATGTGCACTAGGGCGTGCACGTTTCTCTTGATTCCTACATCCTACTTCTAAGGTGCTGTTATATTGGGCTGCATATATATTCTGTGTTGCGGTCAGACTGAACTGTGCACCCGGAGCTGCAAGTGCCTGTTTTGCTGTAGTTTCGCTCTGGCGTATATGAATATTCAAAAGGAGAGACAAAATCATTTCACAGTCTCGTTGGTCATTGACTGTCATTCAGTATCGTCCGTCACTTGAGCTTGGCTGATGGGTATGTAGAAACCAGCCTCTAAGCTTTGGCAGCTTCAGACCAGGTGCTCTGTTGTTGTCTGCATGATAAGTTATGATACTGGATGAGTGCTGACCACGCCGACGAATCCAAGTTCATTATTCGTGCAGAAGACGACCCTACTGAGTTGAAACAGGCCTCATTACACGACTTCGGCCAGCCTTACCTAACTGGGAATAATCTCACTGTCCTACTTGACAGCCGAACGCCGGCCTCCCACTACGCCAAACTCCGACGTCATGCCATCGGCTATTACTCCGAGCGAACGCGTGTCGCTGAGCCCGCCCCACACATGACGGCAACGCCGAGTCAGTGGATTGACTGTACTGACCCGGAATCCCTGGTGCTTGACCAAGAAATCGGACTGAACCCGCATAGGCCAGGTTTAACATGATTCAAATGAAATATCTAAGGGTTCAGAGCCAATTGCCACCCAGCTCAGCCACGCGAGCTGACTGGGGTTCCTACAGAGGGGAGTGTCATGCCGCGCGCGAGCAAAACTGACGGGCGGAGTAATGATTATCAGATGGTAGATGTGCCGAGCGAGCTTAATTGGATTTCAGTTTGTGGAATAGCGTCGTGAAAGCCTTGACTCGACTGGATTGAGAATCTGCACTTGTATAAGACGGCTCGGTCTGCTCGGCTGGTTGGAGTGACGCAAGAATCTTGGCCATGTAGGAGGAGCCTCTCTCACACACGCACACGCAGACATTTCTTTACCATGCACTTCTCATCTATTGTGCTCGGCCTCACCCTTGGCCTCGTCGGTGAGGGGGCCGCCCGACCCAGCCAGGACAAGTACGACTACATTGTCGTCGGTGGTGGCCCGGCTGGCATCATTACCGCCGAGCGTCTGGCGGAGACCAATAAGAAGGTCCTTCTACTCGAGCGCGGCCAGGGACCGACTGTTGAGACTGGAGCTACGAACTCGCTCGTATGGAACGACACCATCACCGCCGTTGACGTTCCCGCCCTGGCCCCCGTCATTCCTCCCGGGTACATGTGTGAGGACACCCCTGGGTCCGCGGCCTGCGTCCTCGGTGGTGGTACATCCATCAACTTTCTCGTCTTTGTGCACCCTCCTGCACACGACTTCGAAAACTGGCCTCGCGGCTGGAAGTGGCCCAACGTCGCGCCTGCTGCCGCCAGGCTCTACGAACGTAACCCCGGTAGCACACTCCCGTCTGGAGATGGTCAGCGCTATGACCAGGGTCTCTACTCGACCATGTCTACCTTCCTCAGCAATCTCGGCTGGAAGTCTGTCGATATGATCGACGAGCCTGACAAAAAGCACAAGGCGTACAGCTACCCCTCGTGGAACATCAAAGACTCCAAGCGCGCCGGCCCCGTCCGCACCTATCTCCCCAAGGCGCTGGAGTACGATAACTTCACTCTCCGACTCGGCGTCAAGGTCAACCGCCTCATTCGCAAGGGAAGCCGCGTGACCGGCGTAGAGGTTGAGAACAACGGCAAGATTGAGACTGTTGGTCTCGCCTCTAAGGGCAGGGTGGTCCTCGCTGCTGGCGCCTTGTCCACGCCCAGGATTCTCTTCCATTCGGGCATTGGGCCGACCAAGCAGATCGAGGCCGCGAAGAACTCTGGCGTTCAAGTCCCTTCCAAGAAGGACTGGATCAAACTCCCCGTTGGCCAGAACCTGAAAGATCACCCCATCTTCGCCATCACCGCCCAAACCGACGGCAACTGGGGCGCTCTTGATCTTGCTAGCGTTGTGAATGGTTCCGATACCACTACCATTCAGCTCTACGAGGGTAGCGGCTCCGGTGTGTTGTCTCAGGGCCGCCACCGCCTGATCTTCTTCACGTCGAGTGTTGGTAGTGACGGAATTACTCGCTACTTCCAGGGCTCTTGTGCCGCCTCCGGCAACGGCACTGTCGCTATCACTAGCTACATGACCCATGGTCTTACGTCAACTGGTGTCTTTGGCCTCCTGAACAACGGCACTGGCGTCTTCGAGAAATCTGCGTACCTGCAGACGGATGCCGACAGGGAGTCGGCCACCGAGTTTGTGCAGAGCATGGTCGACGCCATTTCTGACCCCGCCTCAGGATTCTCTCTTCGGACCAACACAAACACCACTGCCATCTTAAATACGCTGAGGAGTGGTAATCACTACACTGGTACGGCACGCATGGGATCCGACGACGGTCGCAAGGGCGGCCAGGCAGTCGTCGACACGAACACCAAGGTGTATGGCGTGGACAACCTTGTGAGTACCTTGCCTTGTTGATAAGATTTATTTGCTTGTGTGCTAACGATCCGCAGTTCGTCACAGATGCAAGCATCCACCCCGATCTTCCCACTGGAAACACCCAGGCCATCGTCATGGTTGCCGCAGAAGCGGCGGTGGCTAGGATCATTGCGTACCGGGGCTGAAGTCCGGGGCTGAAGTAGGGACGAGGGTACGAGAAAGCTTGAGAGAACCTCGAAAAGAATGAATCTTTATGTATGACCGAAAACTGCGCTTTCAAATTATCAAGTCAACTTCAATATCGATTCTGAGCAGAGTGAGAATATTGACAACACTTCAGTGGGCAGGGTCATCGATAGTATGAAGTGAAAGCATATCTCACTGACGGCCTTCTGAGTTGAGCAGAAGGTGACTCGCGCCTTCTAACACCTTCAACTCTGCTCATAGCCCCTTAGAGCTTCCTCTCCCGTCGGCAGCTCGCATTCTGCCGCGGAAACGTCTGAGCATCCCGAGTTTAGGTAGTTACGGGTTTCCCAAGAACTCATCCCAGCCAACGTGGATGCCTTTTATGGAGCATCTAGAATACCTTTTCCTAATCCCGAAGTCTGTTATGCATCAGAATTCATGGCGTTCCTTTCGCCATATACTTCTATGGCATCTCAAAGGCCAAATTATACATTTCAGGGGTGATAACGACGATGCACAACCTCCGCTGAATGGCATCACTGGCGAAGCATGCCTGAAGAGCATAGGTTGAATCCCGGTCAGAGCTTAGCATTCCAGAGAAGAGCTTCGCCGCATTAGTACCCCGGTACTCCCATCCCGTATCAGATTTTTGTACAGGACCCAAACCAGGAAGCTGTGTCATCACATTTGCTCACTTCGGAAACGAAAGCAATCGATGGTACCGTGTGTCTTCAAGTTGGCCGAAAGGCCTTGGGAAATCTCATTCTGTGAGTGAAGTTTAAACTTCAGTTGCGCTTACTGGTGCTTCCTGTCATCAAGGCTTGCATAGACAAACTCTTCAAACTTGGCCAAGAGCTTAACGGCCTGTTCATCTCCAGTCGGAACCAGTTGTGAAAGGTAAACACCAGCCACGCCGTTCTCGAGATCGATCCACTGCCACATGGCCAGTCAGCCAGGTGTTTCTCAGCTTTGCATGTAGGCAGACTTACCCAGTAGCAATTCGGCATCCCAGACCATGTCAAGGAACGAGCTGCTCGTCGGTTCGGAATGGCATCAAGATTGATGAGGCCGCCGAGTCCAAAGTTTACAGAGACGTTGGCAGGGACGGTGTTGAAAACTGCGTTGAGGTAGGATGACGAATAGCCTTCTCGACTTTCGAGTCCAACGACGCTTTCCAGCTGCGGCTGAAACATAGCCTTCACGGTCGCTGGTTGTAGAAGCTTCCCGCTCAGAATGCCCTGGTAGATGTTGAGCAGCGCGCTCACTGTGGCATATAACCCTCCGCCGCCGAGATCCTCGTTGATTTGTGCCGGCCACAGGGGCTTTTCTGGCCTGCGGAGGGTTTCGCCATGTCGCTCCCACTGATTCACCAATCGAGGTTGCAAGTCTTCGCGAGTTTCCATGTGGAAGGTGATGTCTTTGGTGGAGACGGGGTCAAAAATATGACGCTTCATATAGTCACCCAGTCTCATGGAAGTTACTCGTTCGACCTTTGCAACATGCTCGTTAGTTTTCGACAACAACCTGCAGGGACAATTAGTTCTACCATAAGGCCAGCCCAGTCTACGCCTGGGGAGTATATCCAGCGGCTGCCCGGCTCGAACACCAGAAGCGTGAAGAACTTTTCCTTCTACATCCCGCAGTCAATGGCTATAAATATACAATTTTCGGGCTCACTTACAACGGAGTGCGGGTTCCGGGGTTCCACGGTTGGGAGCTGGGCATAGCGCGTCAAGAGGGGCTCCATGAACGTATAAGTCATGCCGCTCGAGTGAGTAAGGAGGTGTCTGGGAAATCAATCTATGGTAAGTATTTTTGTGATGCCATGGCGTTTGGGCGAATGACTTGCCGCAGGGTGATGGCCTTCTCAGAAGGCCTGAGAAAGGGGACGTCATTTTCATCGAAGCCTGTAAGAATCTGAGGGTTTTCCCATTCCGGTAAGATTTTTGAAACATCCGCATCGAGGTCCAACAGTCCCTTCTCCACGCATTGCATCACAGCAACGGTAGTCACGAGCTTCGTAGCCGAGGCGATAAGGTGTACGGCATCTGTCTCCGTAATGTCGTCGACCTCCTCTCCGAATGCCTGAGAATAACGGAATGAACCTAACAAGCCAATCGAATCAGCCTGGGTCGCATGGTTGATGCGCACTACGGCACGTTACCATCTCGATTTATAGCTCCAAGTGTGACTCGAGGAAGTGGCTGTTTAAGCCCCTCCTGGGGATGACGAAGTGATTCAACAATTTTTTCGAAAGACCCCATGGCTTAAAATCGACAGCATAAGACAGTAAGTAAGAGAGTGATGAAGGACTTACTTTGCAGTGGATGTCACTGGGCTTTATAGAACGGCGATGTTAGTGCATGTTAGTGCATGTTAGTGCATGTTGGAGCATGTTAGCTTGTGAAGCTCTCCGAAATGGGTACCATGGCAGACGCGCCAGGCTGGTGAGGTGGAGTGTATCTCGCGTGAAGACTGGCGAGACTTTGCATGCGAAATACTTCATACGTTCACGCAGATACATGGAGCACAGGCCAGATTTAACAAGCCACAAACCTCCGCTTGTAAAGGGCGTCAATCTTTTCCCTTCTTCGGTTTAATTTACTGCAGAGCCTGCTTTTGGGTATGGCCCGTACATCGAGACAGCTCCCAAGCTCATTAAGCTGAATGTAGACCTGGCCCACTTCCGCTCCGGTGCTATTCCCTGGGTGCGCCTCGCGAGCACAGAAGATCCTCCCTGCAGAACTGACCACCAAGTGTGACACTGTTCTCTGGGGTCTTACATCCTTGTGCTGCGACAAGCCTATCTCTAGGCTATCAGTATGTCTGATAGCAACCGTTCTTGCATAGCCCGTCAAAAAGGCGGGGGACGACGTTCGCAAACCCCTTGCCCGTTGGTCGAGATTCTCGGATTCGCTCAGCCAATTTCCCCTCCAAAATCCTACGACGCTCCGCAAGAGAGGGGAAAACCATTCATGTCAGGTATAAGGAGGATGCAGGAGAGGCCATAGAGACATCTCAACAACTCGGATAGGTACCGACCTGCCTCACTTCCTGTCCGACTGATCATGATGCTGCTTGCGATGGGGGCTGCCCTCTCAGCTTTGTCCATCCTGAATGCTGTGATGCAGCCGATTGGGGTTGGGCCGAGGGGAGTCTGCCATGATCATCTGCCGTCAGGCGTCACTCCTTTACGGCGAATTGACCACGCGGCAGATTCACCCCAGCAGGGAGCTAGAGTGGCATAAATGTTTCGACTGCGCTGGACAATGCGAGGGCCGACTCGACTGTGCTCGTCTCGATGTAAGTGGGGGAGCGCCCTTTGGCGAATCCCTCTGGCCGTCTGACAGCTTCCAGGTGCCGATGGACTGGTCCAATACTAGCGATGGCCGACGGGTGGTTCTGGCGATCACCCGATTGCCGCTGTGAACAAGACGGACTATCGCGGGCCTGTCCTTATGAACCCTGGTGCAAGTTCCTCGAATTGTCACCGGATTCGTTAGGGCGCTGGAGGATCTGGCAATTACGTGCTGCGACTCTAAGGCAAGTATATGCAAAGCGTTGTTGGTGATAACCATGCATGGAACTCAACTGAGATCTCGGACCAGGATCTCGTCTCATTTGACCCCCGCGGCGGTAAGTGCGAGATTCGACTCAAACCTTAGCGAGTCCGCCGACAAGAACAGTTGGCGCGTCGACTCCCCCGCTACCAGTGCTTCGACCGCCCGTCAGACATGGCGGCCTAGGACGCTCAGGACCCGGGCACAATCGACGCGGACCGGCCCCTGAGCCTCGCCCCCCTCGTGTACGCCCGGGTCAAAGCCTATTCCTCCCTGTGCGAGCGGCAGGTACAGAAGACGGGCCTCGCCCAGAACTCGGGCACGACCTACATCGCCCGCGACATGCTCGAGATTGTCAACAAGGGGGATTCGGCGTCTCCTGACCTCAAGCTCTGGGGCTTCAGCGACGGCACGATCATTGGCGGCGTCTTCGCCGCCATGTTTCCAGACCGCGTGGAGCGCATCCTCAGCGACGCCAACGCTAGCTAGTACCTGGAGTGGTTCCGGGGCGGGGAACGGCAGTTTCTCGATTCGGCCGAGGAAGTCATGGATGCTTTCTATTCCTACTGCCACAAAGCGGGATCGGAACGATGTTTAATCTTTGACGAATCGCCGGCAGCGATTGAGAACTGGTTTCATACCCTGTTCGAAACGCTGAGGAGGCCCCGGCGCCGGCGGAGTCGTGCGAGGCACCCGTGTCGCCGTTCGAGCATTTGGAGGGCATGACACCCGACGCGTATCCCATCATGCGCTGCGCTGATCGGCAGCAGGGCAGCAATCATACTCTCAAGGAGCTTATGCTGAATGCACGAGATCTGATGGACTGGGGTCCTTCGGTTGTGGAAACGATGAAGCATACTTTCCTCGCCTCTCCGTCTACATGCACGGAAAGATATGTCATTGAGCATATCCAGGATGGAACGCTCCTAGAAAAAGGGACAGAGTGCGCGGCAAACTCGGAGCCTTTCTGGCCCGTGGTCTGAGGATGAACCATGTGCAAGCTGCAGTGTGATGGCGACCTTGGTTCATGCGAGAGACACGAATTGGCGTGTATCCGTGGAAGGGTGTGTGATGGTTGAGCCCCGTTCCAATGTGATGTGTTACAGGCGGTGGCTTCGGTTATATGCTCGTGGGCTGTGGCGGTCATCGGCTATATGGCTTCCCCGCCAGCACTGTGCGCTTGGGTTCATAGTGCCACTATGACGCTTGACGTCAAGGGTGCAAAACCATTATAAGGGCGAGCCGTGCAATTCATTGACCATCTTTTGCCTGGACGTCCATCATACATTGACTGCATATTTATCGACAAGCACCAGAGAGAGACTTGCATTGATTTCTTCAGCTTGAGATTTTGATTGATCTGTCAGAGATGTCGCGACGGCTTGCTCAACGGCTCTGGCGCATGAGTCAACCATCAGCGCTCTCATCACTCAGAATATCGCCATCGCCATGTGCCCCAAGGCTGTCAACATGTCACTTCTCAACGTCCAACGCTAGAAGAATCATGGGCATGGCAGGCTTCACAGACAACCAGCTCATGGTTCGCGAGGCCGTCGGACAGATCTGCGCCGGGTTTCCAAACACGTACTGGCAGGAGCGCGACCAGACGGAGACGGACCCGAAAGAATTCCACGCCGCGCTGGCCAAGGACGGCTGGCTGGGCATCGCATTAACGGAATCCCTCGGTGGCTCAGGCCTCGGCATCTCCGAAGCGACCATGATGATGCAGACAATTACCGAGTCCGGCGCCGGCATGGCGGGGGCGCAGTCTATCCACGCCAACGTGTACGCGACGCAGCCGCTGGCGAGGTTCGGGTCGCAGGAGCAGCTCGAGACAACTATTCCCAACATTGTATCGGGCAAGTGGCGCGTGTGCTTTGGCGTGACGGAGCCCAACGCGGGCCTCGACACGAATAGCCTGATGACGACGGCGAAGAAGGTTGATGACGGGTCGTACAGCGTCTCGGGGCAAAAGATCTGGATCACGTGTGCGCAGGTGGCGTCCAAGATGATCCTCCTCGCGCGCACAGGGCCTCAGGCTCTTTCGCTCTTCTCCATCGACATTGACAGAGAAGCCAAGGGCCTCGACATGCGCAGGATCAAGAAGATGGGTGGACGAGCCGTCGATGCCAACGAAGTCTTCTTCGACAACTACCACATCCCGGCCGACGCGCTCATAGGTGAGGAGGGCAAGGGATTCAATATGATCCTGCATGGGATGAATGCTGAGCGGTGCCTGCTGGCGGGCGAGGCTCTCGGGTTGGGCTATGCGGCGCTGACGAGGGCGGCGACGTATGCTCGCGAGCGGGTGGTGTTCGGCCGGCCGATTGGTATGAATCAAGGGGTGGCCCATCCGCTGGCGGATGCGTATATGCAGCTGGAGGCGGCGAAGCTGGTGACGTACCATGCAGCGCGTCTCTATGATACCAGCAGCAAGACGGATTCGTCGATCCAGGCTCACGAGGTGGGCATCGCGGCAAATAGCGCCAAGTACCTGGCGGCAGAGGCAGCATTCGCGGCATGCGAACGGGCCGTCCTGGCACATGGCGGGATGGGCTATGCCATGGAATACGATGTTGAGAGATGGTTGCGGGAGTGCATGGTGCCCAGGATCGCACCCGTCAGTCGAGAGATGATTCTAAATTTTATCAGCGAGAAGGTGCTGGAGCTGCCACGCAGCTATTGAGGGATGCCGCTGTTGATACATACGCAAATAACAGGTGCTTGGACGTCTTGATTTGGAGACTCGAAGGCGTGATCTTGACGATCAGAGGGATCACAACTTGGACGGCGAGAGAAGGTGCTAGGCATGAAGTCGTCGAAGGTGCCTGCCCGAACATGGGGATGAGGGGAAAGCATCCTCACAGTCTTCGCACAGTGTCATATCCCGGGGTGGAAGGCCCAAGGCGGGGTCAAGCCACAGTGCATTCCTTGCGGGAAAAGCGCAGCGTCACTACCTTACTCCTCTAAATATTACACTGCACATGTTCAAGACCGCCATCTTCCTGTCGACCACCCTCTCCCATGCGCACCAATCGTCCACTCATGGCGAGCATCATCTGTTCGGTGTGCGAACATGGATCCGACTGTAACTGGCTCATATGCCTATGACAAGAAGTCTCGTGCGAAACATGCCTGTCGGGTGTGCAATTCAAGGCGAGTGCGCTGTAACGTCACCGAGATCTATCCCTGCTCCAACTGTGAGACTGCCGGCACGAAGTGCGAAGTCTTACCGTCCAAACGGGGCCGGTAAGCAATGTTACGCTGGTCTCTAGAAGCAAGACCTGATCATCCGCAGATATCCTCGTAAGAAGACGCGCCAAAATAAGCACACGGGCTCCGGTGGCCAAGAGTCGGAAGCTGAAGCTGGAGCAGAAGCTGGAGCAGAAGCTGGAGCAGCGTCTGTTGCCCATAGCCCACATTCCACCACCCTTTCACACAGTCATGCCGCGAGTCTTGATCCCGTATCACCGTTAGGACGTGACGCCAGTTTGGCTGCAGACCCAGCGCCAGATCCTGGCGCAGACTTGGGTGACGAGAATGCGAATCGCGCATCGTACAAATCCCCATCGTCCACCTCGACACCAGGCAATCTGTTCTTTGGCGAATCAAATTTTCTTACGCTGGTGCCGGGCCGAACTCAGGCACATGGCGAACGCTTGTCGCAAGGCCGCGAACATGGCCAGAAAACCCGCTTCGTCTTCCCCACGCCCTCGACTCCTCAGTCGCAGACTGGAAGGGCATCGCCTGCGAGCATCGCCCACCTCAGTGCTGGCACAACCAGATACCTACGAGACGAAGGGGCACTCACCTTTCCCGACCCCAAAACCTACCTGCCAGCCCTCGAGGCGTACTTCACCTGGTTCCATCCATGCTTCCCTGTTCTCGACCATGCGGATTTCGCGCAGCAGGTCTCGGCCTCGGTGGTTTCGCCAATGCTGCTCCAAGCTGTTTTGTTTATTGGTGCTACGTATTGTGGCGATGACACTATCGCCATGATGGGCTTCAAGGACAGATCCGAGGCCAAATCGCTCCTGTACACACGAGCCCGACTGCTGTTCCACGCCGATTGGGAGAAGGACGAGATCACTCTTTTACAGTCCCTCTTTCTCCTCAGCTTCTGGCGGGGTGGGCCGTCGGACGTGAGGGATGTGCGGTATTGGCTTGGAGTCGTCATTAGCCTGGCCGAATCATACGGCTACCATCGATTGTAAGTTCAACATCGCAACACCTGGGGGCGTCTCCTCTGACATGGCACAGAACCAAATTCTCGACTAGAGACGTGAAAAGGTCACGTCTGAGAAGGAGGCTATGGTGGTCTATCTACGTTAGTATCTTGGTCCGTTACTTTTCCGATCCTCCTTGCTGACTTGTACAGGTCCGGGAACGGCAGTCTGCAGTTTCTCTAGGACTGCCAAGCAGGATACGAGATGAGGACTGTGACATTGAGCCCTTGAGTCCGACAGACCTTGAATCTGAACTGCTAACACCAGAGGTGTTGAGCCTTGGTGTCTATACCGCCGAGCATGTTGTTTACGCGACCAAAATGGTCGAAATCGCAAGGCTACGTGAGCATCCCCTACCTCCACCGGCAGACGGAGAGGCTGATACATGACCTCGTTTAGTTGGCAGGATCATCGACTTGCACTATGTGCCCGGAAAGCGTCCGTCCACATCAGAGCAGGTGAAAAGCCTGGACACGTCTCTAGAAACCTGGAAGAAAAGCTTACCGAACGATGTAAGAGAGGATGCCGACGAAGGAGGGTCCTCGGTGTGGGCCTCTCTCCTCCACCTATCTTATAAGTACGTCTTTTGGTAGTGCCATGGTACCTCGTCCGAAAATGCTTACGTTCTTCGCAGTCATTTGAAGATTCTGATCCACAGGGACGACTTCCTGGGTTCCGTGGCGCCAGAACCAGGCAACAAAATCGTGGTCACCGCCGCCTGCCGCATAAGTCGCATTGCCGAAGACATGCTTTCTCAGGGGACGCTTCGCTATGGCCAGATGCACTTGTACGTCCATCTCCCATTCTAAGTCATAGACTTACTGACCAAGCACATAGGATCACGAGCGTCTTCGCAGCCCTATGCATCCACGTCATCTGTATTAGAAGAGGGGTCGATGTCTCGCGACGGATAGCTGAGACACGCGCTCAAATGTGCCTCCTTGGCCTCAAAGAGATACAGAAATACTGGAGGATCAACATCAACGTGCTCGACCTTTTCCTCCAGTATCTCGATGAATCGATTGCCAAGAGGCTTCACGGCGATCAACACGAGACCTCTCTTCATAGTTCGACAATTGTTGATGCTGTCAACCCAGTAGACTCGGTCGTCGACATGGCAGACTCAGGTGCAAGGGCTCCGACTTCTGATGCAGAACCCGATAATCTGGCGCAGATTCGCCCCCACGAATCTTACGAGGACCCCTACTTCGCCCTGCTCAACGGCTGGGATGGTGATCATTCGCTGGCGGACATTGGCCTGTTTTTGCAGTCGGATGATTTCATGCAGGCTGAGGGTCTTACATTCCTTGAAAGATCGCTCTGAACACTTGAGTTGGCACATTGGGCTTGCATTCATTTGGGGTGGGTTTGGTAGGGCGCTGGGACACGCTCTGGGCTGGCCCCTTGAATGGGGTTCGCTAACAAGGGCGCTGGATCCATTCGGCTATTTGGCCTCTGATCAAGTAGCCGAGCAGTCAGCAACCTCACCAACTCGCAGCTCCTCGAGCAGCCCCAAACAGCGCTTAGGCAAGGGAAGGAAAATACAGTTCATTAGGAATTGACGACAACTTTGGTGCCTTACTCTAGGCCCTCTCTGAATTATCAACCTTCTCATTCTCATCATGCACTTTGCTGGGCGCATGGCCCGACGTATCGCGCATTCGGCCGCCTGTGGAATGCCCCGCTTCCTATCGTCGATGGTCGATCGTCCTGTCCAGAAGAAAACGGCCTCTGAAGCAGCTTTGCGACTGCTCGAAAGCTTTGCGGACATCACCGTCACACGCCGACAGGTAGTCGATGGAAACCAGCTGCAAAAGCTGAGTCTGACGCTTGGCAGGCGACGACTGGCACGAGATCTTGACGTCTCCATCTCCGCACCCCCTACCGGAACACCGTTGCCGCACGGTTATCATCTTGTGTACTTTACGCCAAATGGTATAGAGGGCGAGTTGGGTGCTGATGGCACAGACAAAACCTTCAATGCGCCGGCGCCATTCAGTCGGCGAATGTGGGCTGGTGGAAAGATGACGTGGCCAGCACGAGAGCAACCCATCCGCGTGGGTGACGAAGTTGAAGAGCGGACGAGGCTATTGAGCGCCACGGCGAAAACGAGTCGGCGAGGCGAAGATATGGTTCTCGTGGATGTTGAAAAGGAGTTTTGGGGGCCCAACGGGCTGGCTCTCGTTGACCAGCGGTCTTGGATCTTTCGGCCAGAGATCAATCCGGAGGCCACAATCGCTGTTCCACAGCCAAAAGCTCTCAAGGATCTCGTACGCGGACCGTCAACGTGTGAAGATATTGCTTACCAACATGATGGTATGTTTAGACTGCTGATCCAAACGCACGACTCTGACGGCGTCTGACAGCACCCCCTCTCCGCCGGTTATCATGGTCATCTGTTGGCCTCTTCCGCTTCTCAGCCTTGACTTTCAATGGCCACATGATTCACTATAACCAGGAATGGTCCAGAGATGTGGAAGGCCATCCTGGTGCGGTTGTTCACGGACCTCTCAATCTTATCAGCATGCTCGATTACTGGCGAGATGTTCATGGCAAAGGGCAAAGCCCACGGGAGATTGCCTACAGAGCCCTGTCGCCGATTTACGCGGGCGAGACATATGACATCCGAACGGTGGGCGAGCGCGTCCCAGGAGATGATAAAGGCTGGGACATATCTGTTGAAAAGGGGGGAACCATATGCATGAAGGCACAGATTCTGGGTTAATCATTTGGTGCACATTTGATGACCGCCAAAGAAAAAGGTTAATCGCGAAGTGCCACCAGTCCTAAGACTCCCTCAAGGACGACATGCTGGTCCTTCTCGCCTGCCATCGAATCATTTCTCGTATCACGGTACAAATGAGCGTCCCTCACAGCGGCAGATTTTCCCACTTGCTGTTATACCGCACACCGCTGAGCTTGAAGAGCTGCGTGATCGGGCACCGCCTTTCGACCTCCGACGCGAACCTCTTGAACTCCGCAGCCTCATCTCCGCCCTCGATATCCGTCTGCACCTGGACCTTGAGATCCACGCTCTCCCAGTTCGGGTTCCCCTGCTCACCGCCCACGAGCACAGCCGTCGGCAGCACGCCCTCGAGCGACACGTCCCACTTGCCAAGCTTGACGCCATGGTCCTTGGCGACTATGCCGCCGGTCACCTGGTTGCAGGACGTCAGGCTAGCGAGGGAGTACGAGACCGGCGACGGCGCCGAGTCCTCGCCGCCCAGCGTCGTGTAGGTGTCTGTCGTGAATGAGTATGGCTTTCCCTGGATGGTGACGTGCTGTTTCGCGCCTGAGCCTTGGCCGTTGATCTGAAGGGCGATGGATTGATTAAGAGGCCTCGACGTGGAGAGCAGACGACTGGTGACGGCCGGGCTCGATCGCGAGCAGCCTCGGGAGAGGCTGGAGAGGCGGTTGACAAACATGTTTCGTGTGTGCGGTCAAGAGGAATAGGCACGTTCAGGTACGAGAAGGCTGCGATGGCTTTACCATAGAAGCATGAAACGTTCGGGGCCGTCCCGGCCGTGACTTTATGGAGCCTCCGGGACGTTGCGCTGTAGTTAAATGTCACAATTCCCCCCAACATGACGCCATCACCGTGGCTGCATCGCACCTCAAATGAAATGCAATAGCGTCTGTGAATGGGGATCACTAGCTGCTTCGGTATGAACAGGTTCCAGGGTTCCATCGCCTAAACCGCCAGGCTCATCTCCACTAGCGGGTGTAAGTTGATTCCGAAGGTGGTAATATACAGAATGGCAAGATTTGAATGAATGGCTAACTGTATAGCATGCGAAATTCAAGATTTCGATGAAGTTCTTCTTTAGTTCACTCACCAAGTCATACCTCGCCCGGCCTACAAGGCCCGTCATTATGTGACTCATGAGTGCGCTATGGCAATGACTGTCAGAGCATGTGGGTGAGCAGAGAGCAGAGGTCTTCCGCAGTCAATTGCTGGATAGGGGAGAGGAACACATCTGATTTCTAGCCCTCCGCAGCTAGGAAGACCCTCCACAGCCCATATATACGTCCTTTCGTAGTCTTAGGCCCCTTAACTAGTCCGCGGCCCGCGGCTCCGCAGGTCCATCCTGACAATAAATCCCACATTTCAACCAACATGTGATGCCCGACGTCGTGCAGCACACCACATCTTTGTTTTCCAACCTCTTTCGCCAATGATTTTCCAATGCCAATGATTCGACATAGGGTTGATTCGAAATGTCGGTGAAGATATCTCTAGAGATGTTCATTACGTTAGGAATTACTTAATCGGAAGGGACCGTTGGCTGAGGTCTGAACAACCTGGAGATGCTTTTCGTTTGGCTAGCCACCCCCATGAACCGTCTGGGGGGTGCGTACTAGGTGTTTCGGGATCGGTGACTTTCGTTTGGGTATTTCTAGACTGAAATTACTCTCTAAAACGGGCACTAAAGAGGTCAGACACACATTCGGCAGGTCACTAACCAGGAAGTTTGCCTCTGATCGCGAACGTGTCGGACCAAGGTTGCATATGGAACGTTTTGATAACAAACTTCCCCCAAGGGTGTGTGTGACGCAATGATGGAAGCCCGGTAGAGAACAAATAGATGATTCAAGGATTGAACTGACGGCCAATCTCACGACCTGTATGCGTCTTTGCTCGGGTAGGCAAACGCCTGAAAAGGCAACTTGAACCATCTGGGGGGTGCCCCGGCTGGACCCGCAGGTACCGGGACGTTGACGATCCAACCCTCCCGAACCGTGCAGGATCTCCTTATTGCCAAGCCCCCCCTCAACTTGTCAGAGGCGCCTGGTACCTGGCGTTACCCTGAGCGCAAGCGCCCAGACCTCATCTGGCAGCAGACTTATACGCCGCTGCTGCGGAGCCGGCGAAGCTGCTCGAGAAGGGGAGGCTCACGGGCCACCCGTCCCTTCTCAAGCTCCAGATGGCGACAGTGCAATGCAAATATAAGCATTGTCAGCAAGCTGAGGACCTCTAGTGTCGCTAGTGGCTCGCCATCTAAGTAAGCTTTGAGAATGGGCAGGTGGGCAAGTCATCCTGCGCGAACGGTGTCGGGGTGGAAAATATGGCGGAGAGCGAGCATTTTGTAGGTTGGATCATATGAAGAAGAAAAGGGGAAAAGGGCCAAGACGGGCACCGTCGCACAGCGAGACGACTATACCCAGTCCAAGTTGGTTGGGATGCTCCTGCATCTTCATGCTGCATTCCCGGACGCAGAGAATGAGGCAAGAGCACAGCTGCTCGCTGCGGAAGGCGGAAGGCGGAAGGCGGAATCTTTACTCTAGGGAGGTACCTACCTACCGTTCTGAGAGATTGAGTACATTTGCGTGAGATTTTGACATCCATAACATTGACCAGCACTCAAAAGGCACCATTTGGCCAAGAGATGCCGGTAGTTCACGCCCAGCGTGTGACTGATTCTTTCTGGTCAATGCAGTTGCTATCGTCGGCATCGAACCGAGCACTTGCTGGATTGATGGCAGCATGTGGTGCTCCTCCAGCTGAAAGAAGGTACGCCAGCAGTTGCATCGTGAAAGTCTGTTCTCATCTCATAGCTTAGACCCGACAGTTCAATATCCAAGTTTGGCTCGACACCGTCCATGTCACCCAACTACAAAGATGATGCTATCACCATGAATCTTGTGGCAGCATCCACGATTACCATCAGTCATCGGTTTCCATCGTTTGCAGCGGGAATGGTGGGGTCAAGGAAGGCGAGAAACAGCGAGCCGCCACAATTCGCAGAAGGCATGTCGGTAAAGTATCTACCTAATTAAGTAACTTGCCCCCGAGGGTGCCTGACGTAAATACCTAAGTAGGGTGAGGTTCTCAGGGTAGGAACCATAGACACCTCGTTTCAACATGCGCGGGGCCATGCGTAAAGCGGTCAAATTTTACGCCTTGAAGCCTGTCAATATTCGGTCACGCGCCTGAAGGTGGCCGGGTGGTTACAAGGATGGTCATCAAGTTGGCCTTCAATCAACGCAGTGCTACGGCAATTCCCCTCACAACCACCAAGGTACTCTCAGCCACGAAAAGTAACTCTTGACCCCGTATCTGATATAACGGCCACATCAATTCTTCTACAGTCCCTCATTACCTGTTGAAAATTTTACGATACAATGCAAAATCAATGATCATCGAGTGATCATCGAGAAAACCGTCCGCGCAGCTTTGGCTCTGCTTCGTCCCATACCAACGGCACACAATACCGCGAAACAAGCAATCCGACTGTTGTACAAGCTGCTATCGCAGGATGCTCTCACCGGTGTACCACGTCAGCTACTGGCTGGTAGCAATATTGGCTTGCCTTACCTTCTGGGTTCTCGACCTCAAAGCCTGGAATCTCTTGTCAACAGCCCAATATCTTACAGTCCCTCTGGCCCTGGCAACGCTGTACTCTTCCTGCACCTGGCACCTACGCGTGAAGCATGCCAGACTGGCCCTTTACACCCACCAAGTGGCTGTGATCTCTCTACTTGTAGCCATTGGCTCATTCGCCGACCACTTCCAGGTTCCTGGCGATCAATCATCGAAGCCTACCGCACTGATACACGCTTTAATGGCCTTTATTGTTGTTGGCTTTCTGGAGTCACTTCGCCAAAACGTACGTCAAACCGTCCCCATCTACTCCAATGTTGTATGCTGACTACCGATAGCGACACGATATCGAGCCGACCACTTACCTCCTACTACAAAACGGACCAAGATCCCAGCTTCTAAGATATTCCTGGTGGCACGTCACTGCCTGGCTCGCTTCCACCCTTATCTGCAATGCAATACTTGTCGCGATCCTTGCCTTTACAGACCATATGCTGAACAGGGCAGGGGGCAAGTCCCTCAAGCACGTCATACCGTATTGGGGAGGGGAGAAGATATACGCTCGAGAGCGTGTGGGCAGTGCCATAGCCGCACATTTCCTCGGTGGTCCATTCGCCGACATGGCTGAGACGGTACGTACTGCTGGCAGCCTTCGCGAAGTTGATGTTGCAGTAGGAAGCTGACGCTTATAGATATTCTACATGCTCTGTCGCAAATTTGTTCCACACCTCAACGGCCAACATGGTTGGATGCCCAAGCGCATGCCGCTGGTCGACTTCACCGGTCGAGTTCCTTTTTTAAACTCAGAACTAACCTTGACTACGTTTTACTGGATCTTGCGGGTCGCTTTTCTTCACAGAGGCCAGGATGGGGGTTCGTTGTGGTCCAAGGGGCCTGTAGCCGGGGTTTTCAGTATACTGGGGGGATAATCTGGTGGTCGGATCAGTGAAAAGTATTGCCCGGGAAATCAAGCTGAATCTGGAGGCAGGCCGCACTCGCGGGAGACTTCGACCTACAGAATGGAGGTATTGGTTACGTGATTAGGTAGCGAATGGTCGGCCAACTGCAGCGACTGAAATTTCCGACGACTTTCCATGTTAGACCTTGCGATTGCTTGTGGTGCAAACACTTCAGGAGGTCTCTTGACTCTACTGATAGCTGCGGGCCAATGATTGATTTCATGAACTCAAGAGTGATTATTTCAAGCAGAAGTAAATACAGAGGTATTGGAAGTTAGATCACTGCTCCAAACTCGGTCTTGGGTCAGCGAATACGGGATGAGAATATTGAACCAGGCATAGCATGTGACAACATGTGGATGTACCTGTGCATCACTGCGCTCATCGCCGGCTTGACCAGGCCGTAGCTAATCCATCATCTTCTCGAGACTCATGGCATTCGGATCAATGTCATGCGATATCAGCTGAGAAACCGAGCTATATCTAAGCCGCTGAAAAGATCCCAGTGTCCATCAGTTATGGTGCATATATCTGAGTCAATGCACAGGCATGATTTATGACCCGTGTGGCTGGCTCGGTACAGGATCTGATACCGAGGATTTGGTTGCCTATGCTCTCGCCACTCAAGCTGGCTTCAGAAGCAGATCGAGATGCTCGGAAGCAAATCGGAGAAAGTTGCAACGATAAAGGAGGATTCGCCAAGATCACCAATAGCATCATTGTGCCAAGGATCTCAACCAAGGCTGGAACTTGCAAGGTGGAGTCGCGGGGTACACTTCACCGAGACACTCTTTTCCCCTGGTCTGATAACATAGGTTTTCTTCCCGTCAGGTCTCCCCGGTCCTTGAGTCCGGGGAAGCTAGCGGGGAAGTTCTGGCCGAGCTTCTCTGTTCAAGGGTACTCTGCGAAACGACTCATGGGATCGTAGGGCATGTAAAGCATTGCTTGATCTAGGGTTTACGTTGACCTTCCCCATCGCTGTCCTGCCACCACAGCCATTATCGTCGACACCCAGTCAGCAAGCTACCCAACCCCTTGTAGCCTACAAGATAGTCCACCATGGCGACAGGCGAGTCTAAACTCGATGAGCCCGCCAAGGGAGACGAGGTTCAAATGGTCGAACACCGCGACGACCAGGTCCACGGACGTGCCATTCAACAGCAAGAGCACAACCGGACTTGGGGACAAACTCTACGCAAAGACCCTCGGCTTCTCTTCTGGATCGGCGTAATGCTTTGGACATTGATTGTTCGAGGCTTCGAGTCGGGCGCATCGGGCGCCCTCATCAGCATTCCCGTCTTCAGGAGGCGATTCGGAGTTTTTATTAAGGGCACGTACTTCATCTCGACCAAGTGGCAATCCATCATCAGCGGTGCGCCGAACGGAGCTGCCATTGTGGGCGCCTGGGGCGCCTCCTATCTGGCTGATAGGTACGGCTCCAAGCCTTTAACACTGCTGGCTGCCGTCATCAACATTGCCTCTGTCGGCATTGAATTTGGGACAACATCCCTCGCCATGTTTTTTCGTGGGCAAGATGTTCAACTTCTTAGCTATCGGCGCCCTCCTCAATCTCTGCACCGCCTACATTGCCGACGTTGCCCCACTGGCCATCCGAGCCTCTGCCATTGGATTCTGCAACCTGTCGCAATGCATTGGGCCGTTCATCGCGGCTATCATGTCCAACTACACAGCCAAGTGGGACACGGATTGGTCCTGGAAAGCCCTTGTCGCTGCGCAGTATGGATTCGCCGCCGTGGCACTCGTTGGTCAAATCTTCATGCCAGAGTCCCCTGTCTACCTAGTCCGCATGGGAAGAATGACGGCTGCGCAGAAGTCTCTGGAACGCATGTACTCGGACCCGCAGGATGCCAAGGGCCATCTTCACCGAATCAGCCTGACGCTCGAAGAAGCCGAATTATCGAACACCGGGTCGTACATTGACTGTTTCCGGGGCACCAACCTCCGAAGAACTCTGATCTGCATCATGGTTTTCCTCTCCGGGCCCATGGCCGGTTTGGGCTTCGTCGGCAGCTACGGCGCTCTGATGTACCAATATCTGGGTATCTCCGACCAGAAGTCTTTTGAGATCAGGATCGGCGCAGAAGTCCTGTCCATGTCCGGTGCTACCATTGCATTTCTCATGGCCGATTGGTGGCAACAGCCGCTGTCACAGAATCCGTGGGTTTCTACACCATGTTCAATTCTGGTACAATGTTGGCGTCGGTTCCACGGTCTACGCCCTCGCCGGCGAGCTTCCAACGTCGGTTCTTCGAGCCAAGACGCTCGCCATTTCCATCTCGACATCTAATAGCGTCAGTACCTCTTGGTCGTTTATTAGCCCCTTCATGTTTAATCCAGATTACGGCAACCTGAAGGCCAAGATTGGCTTCGTGTTCGGGGCGTTCATGTTCATCTTCGCGATCCTCGCGTACTTCTTCGTGCCCGAAACGCGCAGGAGAACGTACGAGGAGCTAGACGAGCTTTTCATGAAGAAGGTGCCCACCCGCCAGTTCCGCAAGTACGTTACCGTGGCCGAGCAACGTGCCGCCGAGGCATGCGCCGTGCAAGAGAAGATTGCTCCGGATCTGAAAGTGTGATTATCTTCAGTTATGGAAAGGAGGTGGCGCAGGTGTGCTGCTGAGTCATCGACGTCAAGCCGCAACGCCATGATGTGGCGGGTGCTTGCCACACTCAGACTCTCGTAGATGAAGTCGTAGAAGCAATGTTACAATCATTCATGCTGCCATCGTCCTCTTCCAAATGCTGTATTAAGGCGCGTACGCTACTGCTTGTTATTAGACGCTCCTCCACCTTCTCACGCCCCCGGTCTTGGCCGCCGTGAGAAGATCAGCAATGCACCCCGCAAGGTCTGCCCTTTGACATGGGATTAGCGGCGAAAGGCAGGCAAGTTGGGAGTGAAGATGGACGTTGACCAAAGCGCCGGGAGGGTGGGGGAAACGTGCCGAGCACCATCGACTGCGTCATGCGAAGATTTGCTTCCGAGAAATAGATCCGAATAACCCCGCAAATAACCCTAAGCCTCGTGTACGGAAAAGCCGATCTCCCCCTGTTTACCGTGAAAGAAACTCCGAGCGCACCAGCTTCGTTTCGTTTGGCTGTACCCATTGCACCCCCAATGTAAAGTTGAGCGTCGCATCAATGCCCCGCTAGCATGGCCGAGACGACTACAGCCAGGTCTCCCCGCAATCTGAAGGCATGCGATACATGCCGGAGCCGCAAGATCAAGGTGAATATGCCGAGACCTCGCTCTGAGTTCTCCCATGTCGCGGTCTACTGATGCGAGTGAAATGGCAAGTGCCACTACCCTGTAGACGATACAGTATGCCGTGGATGTCGGTCACCGGGCACTAGTTGTACACAGGAGAAGATCCGGCGCAAGAGAGGACCAGCCAAACGGTACGACTATCCAGTGTTGGCGAGCTCAATCACGTTTCCCTCGACATGTCAAATCTGAAGATCCTCACCCGTTGACCTGCTCCAGCTCTACCCTGCGACACACGACCAGAGATGAAGCTGCGACGACATCGCCGGCTTCATCCTCGAATGCCCCCTCGATACTGCAACCGGCAGGCCAGTTCGCCCTTTGGTTCTCAGCACGCCGTTTCATCCCCTTCCGTGGCGGACATCAACAGCCAGGCCTCCCCAACAGTCGTGTCGGGAGGCCTAGAGTTCCACGGCTTGTGCTCTCGGTCGCTTGTCTTGTCGATCCTCACCGACTGGTCGCGCTTCGCCTGGCCTCTCGCATCACTGTTGCACAAGAAGCGGTTTCTCCGACGAGTTCTCCAACGCGAAGATGAGAGGAACTCAACGTTCTGCGCTCTGGTGCTGTCGACATGCGCCGTGACCGTCACGACTCTCCGACGGAACAGCTTCCACAAGTACCGCGGCGTCACAATCGCCAAGTGCATCGGTCTCATTGAGCAAGGGCAGATGCTACAGCGGCCGGCAGCGTACACCCTCGACTGGTGCATCTCGTGTTACAACGTCGCCTCGTCGCTGCACGCGCTCGATGGCGAGGCCGAGCTGCGCGTCTATCAGGCCATCAAGGACGCCATGGCGGGTGTCCAGTGGCTTCTCTTCTGCGACGGCGAACGGGAGACAAGGTCGTTGCATGACCGGGAAATGCTGAAGCGGCTTTACTGGCTCATGTCCATGTGGCAATTGTACTGGAGTTTGTGCACCCCTTTTTTTCACTGCGGCAAAAACGCTTACGCCCTCTCCAGGGCTGCCGACCTGCGAGGCGAACCATACTTGAGCTACCTCCCGTGTCGATCGTTTGCACAAATATTGGAAACGATACGCCCTTTGCCGTTATCCGATGCAGAGCTCGGAGTACCAGAACCGGACGTGGATATACCCTCGCTCTGGCCAGGTCTGGAAGAGACCTGGATGAGAGACGACAAGCAATACATGACCGGGCTGAATAGCCTCATCGATATCATGCTCGTGTGGGAAGATGCCAAGGTAGACATGACGCACAAGTCACCGACCGACACGCTGAGAGAAGGCATGGCCCGTATCCAGGCAGTGCTGGACAACCTCATCCCCGAATTGCGGTGGAGCGGGGGACTGGCTAGGTATCCGCAGCCGTGTCGGAGTCACGAAGCGCAGACGGTCAATATCTTGATCACGAGCCTGTACTTGAGATCAAATCTCGTACAGAACCTTGGTCAGATACCCGGCATTACGCACCAGGGCATCGTCAGGTCAGTTTCAATCCCCTGCATCGGCGGCACGACCCCGATTCGCTGACGGTGTACTAACGCCGTCATTTAGTGACGTTTTTGAAATATTGGAACATATATCAGAAGAGGTCCAAGAAGCCAACGGTTTCAGCCTCGTCAAAAAGGTTCGTGACATTGGCGCTGCCTATTTGCAAGAGCTTCGAGTCACGGGCGACGGAACAATGCAAACCGTCAACGAGTCGGCACAGCGTACAATCGACACTCTTCTTGCGCGGCTCGAAAGGCTGGATTCAGGGTCCAGAGAGCGTGGGCATTGAGCTAGCCTCGTACAAAGTATAGTATTTGTTGTGGCGTTCTTACGCATTTAGTGGTCAATCTTATTTTGTACGATTTGGAGAACGAACACCATACACCAGTGGTATGAGAGCTGACATCATATTAGAGTCGACGGAATGGCGCGTAACTTTCGGGCACTTCCGGAGTCTAGCTAACCATCTTGGTGAGTCGCCTCAGTGGCCAGAAAGGCGGATACCAGAGAAAGCATGATATAACCGAATGCGACTTCATCATCGCTCTTGCTTTTGAAAGTCAACAGCTTTACTTTCGCCAATAGTGGCTGGCTTGGCTGAGGTGTGATTTGTCGACGACAATCAATTCACACTACCTGCGCGCCTCTGCCGCCAATTTGACTGGAACAAAAGAGGACATATCTTCTGACACGCAAAAGGTTGATCCGCTGCGTGAACTGGGAATCGAACCCAGGGCTCCCCGATGGCAACGGAGAATTTTACCACTAAACCATTCACGCTTCATCTGGAGGTTAAATGCCTCGGTGGATGCTGGTGGCAGTGGGCCGAGTTGGAGGGTTCATATCGACAAAAACCGCGCAAGGCGGTGGGATGTGACGCGTTGAAATGATGAATTCGGAATCTGCAGGTCATTCCAGAGCAGAAGACTTGGGCTGTATGCAGTCAACGTCTAGCCCGAGTTGCAAAAGAGGCATTTCTTCTTCTGACTGTTGTCAATGTAGATCTTGAAGAGCCAATTGTGCATTTGTCTCAAGTCGTTCATCTGTCGAGACACTCAGGACAGCTGGGCACACTGTAGTATTCCAATTCTTGGTTCGCCACGGAGCAGATGCCATCTGATTCACTGTCTTTTCAACTGGGACGGCGACCTCGCTTATTCCAGAACACTCGTTTGCATCGGGAAGAGACAAGACGAAGAAGCAATGCCACAGTCGGAATACATTTCTTCGACTCACAAGGACCCGATCTGTCACCCGCAAACTTGGCATGTTTAAGAAGCACTCGAGACGCCAGTCAAGGGACGCACGGCGTTGGGCTTCCAAGCTCTCGAGAGCGAATAATCAGTGTCGAATTACTCTGACAAGCCATCCGATGGACCGAGGTAGAGTCTAAGGCTGGCCCATAGTTCGAACTAAAGGCAAACTGTGCCGCGACTGTGCATCCGGCAATTACTGAAGGCTCTAAATAAATCTAATTAAATTATCCTCCTGGCGAAAATCAACTGATGGAAGCGTTGAGCCCACAAAAGATAACCTGACGCCAATGTAGTGATTTATGATAACTCTTCTGGCATGGAAATGATAAAGTTTGATTATTTCGTATGCCCTTTCGACATTTCCTGCTCAGTAGAGCTATCAGTTAACACAAAACACGTTGTCGTTGTCAATAAGGACAAGTTCACTAAGGGCTCGACAGTAAGGCCTCGGCGAAGGTGAGCAACATGCAGCCAATGCACGGGTGGAAAGACTGACAGGCTGCAGCACCGACATGCTGACACGGCTGTTAAATGCAAAAGTTGATCTCTCGAGTCATTGTGCTCGAGACGCGCCCAAGGCTATAAATAGCCAGGCGTTTCGGCCTGGAGTGAAGCGATAAGTATGGCAAACAATAGCACTCTATGCGCTATAGGCGGCTCCCGGTTCCCCGAATACAGGTACTTTCAAGCAAAAGTATCCTTTTACGGATATCCCGGCCGCTTTCACGACCCAATCCCGCAGCTCAATGTTCGCCATCGGCCAGCAGCCCAAGCCTCCGAGGCCCGACTCGTACAAAAGGACATGACCGGGGTCATGCCAAGTATGCCATCACTGGGAGACCACGCGATGATACCCCGTACTCGTCTTGTGCACCACTTGGCAGGGCACGCAAGCCGAGATGAAATGGTGTACTGCACATGGTATGGCTACGTATGTATCGGCGGACGATCCGCTCCCCACGTGCGCCTCGGAAGGGCTTCTTGGCGCAAAGGGATCGAGTCTACATCTTTGACCTCTCAGCATTTCACCAGTCAACTGACGAAGAGAGCTTTTTGCTCGGGTCTTCGAGCTCCATTTAAAAGCATCGCAGTGTCCAAGGGGGCACCCCCGGCACTAATAGAACTTGGAAATAGCCAACTCGACACTCCATTTGAGCGCACACCGCTCACCAACGAAGCTTTCCTTCAGAGCAGAGAAACCCCCCGGGCAGGTTGCAGTGAAAGCCAGCCCAACTACACGTATCGCTGCAAAGCCGTCGCCTGACCAGCCGACTGCCGCCAACCCTTGCCTGGCAGTTGCTTCAGGCTGCAGATACGATGAGCCAGACGCCGTCGGCCCCTTGCATGCGAACCCCTGCCGAGGGCCCTGTCCGCCCGCGAATCGCCATTAGAGAAAGCGGCCGTCCTACCCCTATAGGGAAGGTCTCTCGCCAAGGCCTCGTGTTCGACAAACCCTCCAAGATACCAGCGTCCGTATACCCGCGCCGTGGCGACGGGGCCTCCCGTGGTCTCCGGACATTGGGCACCATTCGAACACACATAAAAGACAAGGCGATGGACCCGGTTCGGGGTGTGTTCCTGATGTGTTCCTCCCGCCAGGCCACTCAGTCGTTCGTACATTCGATCACCCTGAAACCTTCGCGATGCGCTTCTCGCAGTGCGCTCCGCTTCTCCTCGGCACCCTGGGCCTCGGCCG